>NC_071286.1:81913988-82228988 GCF_943735745.2 Anopheles bellator
GAGAGAGAGAGAGAGAGAGAGAGAGAGAGAGAGAGAGAGAGAGAGAGTGAAGCGGAGGGATGTGTCGGTCCCCCGTGTGGTTACGCAACGCAATGGCCAATAAAGGGAACATTATTACTCCCTTTGCCATATTTATGCACCGAAAAGGCTTCCTTCTCCATGGGGTTCTCCGCTTTCCTCCGGGAAAATCCGGGAACGTTAGGCGAGGACTAGCCCCGACGCTAGCCACGCGACTCCTGGGGAAGGAGTCCTGGGTTAGTCCGCTTTTTAGGGACCCAACAATAGGGACCTCTCACCAGCGCGTCCCCTGTCACATTCCGGACCAGAACGGGGCAACATTCCTGGGGAATGATATTTTTCCTCTATTTATTTATATTAGCCGCTCATAATCATGTCTGAAATGTCGATGTTCGCACTTTCCCCAGGGTCCGTTCCGGGGGGGAGGGGCACCCGGAAAGCCTGCGTTGAGTGGCCTGCAAACGGTGTTTCATTCGTTGATCTCCTCAACGCCCACTGTAGCCCGGTCTCTGTTGGGTGGCCGGTGGCTCCATGGCGCAATGTTGCCGTGTTCGGTAAATAATAGCCTTCCGAATGGCAGGACGTGTTCACGTCGCCCGTCGTCCGTGAGCTTGGCCGTGCCATAAATATGTGTTGCTCGCAATAAGTTTGACGTAATATGGAGTTAAATTTTATGCTCCACAAGACGATGGATGCGTGACGAATTTTGGGCGCCCGGTCGCACCGATCGGTCCCCTGCGAAGGCGCTCCGGCATGGGCTGGCGGGTTATTTGGTTGGTGTGAGGATAAATATTGTTGTATCCTCGCCGTCGGCATCCAATCGGTCGACGGCTTCGCAGGTAATGGATTACTGGTTCCAGTTGTAAATCAAACAAGCATTATTTATCTTTGGACTGACTGGAACTGTAAATACGCGCGATAGCATGAGCGCTGCAATGAGACAGCGCAAACATGTACTAAAGTAACGAATTTACCATCCAGCCACAAGCCATTCGCTTGTTTGTGGGTATAAATTTAAATAAATTTATTTGTCCAAATCATGCAATTTGTATATTGTTTGAAACGGTGAACTGTTCCAACACCAGAACTGGCTCCAGTTACCGACCAATGTCGATCGTAGACTTGTTATCCTAATTCTATGTACAGTCTTCTCAAAAGCACTGCCTGCGCTGGTCTTCAAATTCGCTTCTCCAACTTCACCGGGATACCCTCGGTCGATCGAATCACCAGATCCGTCTTGTACCGTATGCGATCGATCGATTCCCCGGGCAGGATACGATAAGCGGCCAGTAGCTTCACGATCGTAACCTTCATCTCGGCCAGTGCGTATCGCTGACCGATGCAGTTCCGGAACCCGGCACTGAACGGAATGTAGTCGTACGGGCCGCGCTTAATCTCGTTGTGCTCCGAGAACCGCTCCGGATCGAACCGCTCCGGGTCCGGGTAGATCGCCGGGTTCCGGTGGATGCTGTATATTTGGATCGAAATCGATGTGCCCGCCGGAACGATAGCGCCATCTAGTGTGGGCAAAAAGAAACATGTCTCAGGATGGCTTCAAAAGATCACACCGAAAAGACTCACTAATCTCCATGTCTTCGAGGAGCTTGCGTCCGATGAACGGCACAGGAGGCACCAATCGTAGCGACTCCTTGATCACCATGTCCAGATAAGTGAACTCCTGGAGCATCGCGTGCGTCAGCGGTACGGACTGCATCTCGGCACCCAGCAGACGATCGATCTCTTCGTACAGTCGCTGCTGCACCTCCGGATGTTTGGCGAGATGCAGAATGGTGAACGAAATCCCGGACGTGGTCGTATCGTGGCCCTCGAACATGAACGTGTCCACTTCCTCCCGAATGTCCTCATTACTGAGTGGCTTACCGTCCACCGTCACCTTCAGCAGCTGATCGAGGAACGTGTTCTTGCGCTTCGAGTACAGGTCCTTCTCGTTCACGTCAAACTCCTCGACGCCGAGACGTTGCTTTTGCTCAAGCTGCGCGCGTCGATTCACGATCACCGAGTTGGTAAAGTTGTGCAGCTTCTTGATGACGCGGCCCTGCTCGCGGGCAAACGGGTACAGGAAGAACAGGGAAGGAAACTGGCGCAGCATACTGATCACACGGCGGAAAAAGAAGATGCTCATCTGCTTGACCGACTGGGCGTACTCGTTGTTCGGATCGTCCTGCGCATGAACCCGCACTCCCATCGATGTTGCTGTTCGAAATAAATTGTCGTTGGTATATGCGCGAATCCTCGCGATCCTCACGGCTACCTACCACAAATGCTGTCCAGGGCGTACAGCGTCACGTAGTTGTAGATATCAAACTCGGCTCCACCGACATGCTTCTGCAGCTTGGAGATCAAAATGTCCGCCTCTTCGTTGAACACATCCATAAACTGATCCAGTATGGTGAAGTGGAATGCCGGCGTTATGATCTTGCGCCGCTGGAACCACTTCTCGCCGAACGAAATCAGTAGTCCCGTCCCCAGCCAAGGCTCCAGGTAGTCGTACACGAAGGACTTCTTGGTCGTCTTGGACAGCAGCACCTTTTCGACGTTGCGCGGGCTGGATATCTCCATCACCAGATCGTTGAAGGCCCCCATCACGGCCACATCCGCTCCGTACTGTTTGTGCAGCCCCACAACGATGTCGAATATGTCTAGCGGAAACGTGGGACAACATGAGCATGAGATTTCCCGGTACTTCCCGGGCGCACGTAATCACAAACCTGGGATGGTTTTGTTTTTAAACATATGGAACGACCCCAGAAAGTAGGTCGCTG
The DNA here is from genome assembly GCF_943735745.2 of Anopheles bellator. Lineage (NCBI taxonomy): Eukaryota > Metazoa > Arthropoda > Insecta > Diptera > Culicidae > Anopheles > Anopheles bellator. Next base: position 81,916,790 of record NC_071286.1, read on the forward strand.
GTGGGGAGCCAAACTTTGCCCGAACCGCCATCAGCTGCTGGCGATGCAGGTGATACTTCAACAGCAAGTACCCCACATAACACAGTGCGAGCGTCAACAGCCAGATCATCGTGGTGCGTTAGAACTGTTCACTGTCGTTCCTGAACCGATCCACTCGGGGTGGCGTATACTAATCAACTGACCTGACTTGGGGACGATTGGGGAATTGGCGAGAAAATTATCTCCACCCGAGGGTGCATTCTGATAGGGTTCTTATCGCACCGTTTACAACCGGTTCATCAAGGTGTTTTCTAATCTTCGCGAGGACTTTGGGCTGTCGTGTGTTGTGGACAATCTCCGGCCTGTGGTTATGGGTCGTTGAGCTAATTAACCGGTTGTTGTAGTGGTTTTAGTATAGAGACTTAGAGCGGTGGGCTTCATTCGTCTCTCGTGTGAACCGGTTATTTCGAAGAGCGCGAGAGAGAGAGAGTTGTTTCGATACGTCTGACACTACCGGGCGGAGTGACATTGTTCGATGGTATCGTTCCAAAGTACACCGCCATACGAGTAATCAGCATGACTCAGCAGTTTTTGTTGAACTTATCTAAAAGCATAATCTCCCTTCGATGCGCTTCCTGACTTCCACCGTTTTATGTCATTAATGCGGCGTATTGAACGTCGATGCGGCGTGACCGTCTGACAATCACAGTAGACCTAGCGCAGCGCAAATGACAATCCCCGCTTCCAGACGTAGTAACCGGAGATTTCCATTAATTTCGCAACTCCTGAAGCATCCTTCAGCAGTATCCCTTTAATCTTCTCCATCAGTGAAGTGCCAAGTCACGGGGTGCCCGTAAATCCAAAACAAAACTGCGCAGAATTCATTTGCTAGCAAATGGTACTTCTTCCGCGTGAACAACTGAAGCAACAACTTGTAAAATGATTAAAATATTACTCGCGCGGTACGGACGGGCTCTCATTTGGGCCGTGGTTTCAAGAGCATAATTTCCGTCTCCGAAGGTTTTCGCAAGTAAGGACCCGACAGATTATCGTCCTGTGCATTCATTTTCGCCCTATTTTCTCATAGAGCTGCAAATTAAAAAAATAAAAATAGGATCTCTTCGGAAGCACACGGTAAGGATGCTGCTGCTGGTGTGTATCATATGCGGTCGATCCGTTCGTTTCCCTCCCGAAGGACTCGCCCCTTGCGGGGGACGTGCGCTGTTGCTAAATTTGCGTTTCATCCGTTTCATCTCGAACAAGAGCAAAACGCACCCGGCCCTGCACCCGGATGCAATGATGCATACCATCCTTGTGCCATCCTTTGATGGCTTCCGGGTGCACGACCACCGAATCGCTTCCGGTGGTCGGGACGCTGGGTACACCGAAAACCACAATCCGCTCCCGGTGCACCGCATAAATCATCCGATCCCGTTCCGGCTAAACACGTTCAGGATGAGTAGCAAACAGAAGCTGGAGAAGAAGAAACAAAATCGGAGGCACCCCAAGGAGCACAAAAAAGTGAAGATTGAAAATCTATGCCCCGGTACGTCTGTTTGCGTTTTTCATTATCCATTATACCTGGAATATCGGGCGTTGTTTGACGTGCTGGTGCCGGTTTCGAAGTTGAAAGACCACAATCTACCACAGGCAGCCGCCAGTGGCTAGGGAACCGATCCCTCGGCAGAAAGACAACCTTCACATTACTCTTTGCCACCCTTTTTAAGTTTTTTCTCGCCCACAGCAACACCAACGGTGTTTGTGGCGTGCATCCTACCCCGTTCAAAAGGGGAACAAACAGAAAAAAATGGATACACAAGGCCTTTGGATGTTGCCTTCCATTGTCGGTAGCGTCAAAGGGGGCGTGATGTTCCACATTATGTTCCGCATCCTATTGTTGTGTGTGCAGGATGAGCTTTCGTGCAGTTTTCGGTTCCGTGCGTAATCCGGGATGCAAATGCCACACAAACCCAGAGGCAGACAAACGGGACGCTCGCTGTGTTGCGGGATGATTAAAAAACAGGATACGATAGACCTGGTGCCGGTTGCGTTGGAAATCGGAAATGGAAATCGAGTTCGTGTTTTGATGGCAAACCCCAACACTTTAAGCCCCTGGGATTGTCACCGGTTCGATTACTTCTCGGTCTCAAGTCTATTGAAGATCACAAACGCGACGAAGGCGAGTATTTAACGTACATCCTGTCGCGCCACTCGCAGTGGTGGTGCAAGAAATTGCAGTTCTCATTACACCGCGCCATAATTAAAGTCCCACCAAAGTCCCTTTCAGACCAGACCGATGGCTCTGCTTGCCTAGCATCAAATATGGATGGTGGACGGTGGCGTCAATATTTGATGAACGGCTCGATGAGCTCTGTTTGTGCTGCACGTTCACGACACCCGGGAACCCCCCGACTCCCGGGTGTAGACGCCGAGGTCAGGACCGAGGCCCCCAACGCACACAAAACCCACCCTGTCCAACCAGATTTGTATGCCTTTCATCGCCCGTTGACGATTTGATTTGAATTTGTTAGAAGCTTGTTCTCGGTTGTTTACAGTTTCACGGCGGCTCGGGTGGACCTATTAAACTCGAACAGGAAGTCAATCGAGCGAGTAATGTACGAGGCCCGCCGGCCGGCCAGGATTGTTGGACTTGCATTACTGGATGGTAATAAAAGATCCACGGCCACAGCCCTGGCCGATGGATTAATTTTGCAATGCCTGTCCGTTGTTGCTAAAAGTGGAGCCACTCGGAGTCTTATCCGAAGCCAAATAAAGGATACTAGCCCTGAAGATGCTTGCACACAAAAACGGGTGCTCAGCTGGCGAATGCGGTCCCACTCGATTCACCGGACCTGGAACTTGTGTATTCATGCTGCGTTTACTTTTTCATTATCGTTTTCCCCGCTGAGCCACCCGTCACTGTGTGTTCAGATTGGCCGGTTGTGGTCCTTGTGTGTCACACAAAAGACATCCTGATCCGGAAGACAAGAAATGCGAACTTCCGTAGCGCATCGTTCGGTCGTAAGATTATGTATGACAAAGGCTAACGGTCAGCATCTTTCGGTTACGGTCCGTAACCTCAGAGGGCATCGCTCTTGTCAGCCGGCCTCTTCAGGACGAGGGCCAGCTGGGTCCCGTACTGGAAGAAGTGGTCTTTGTTGGCAGAACTTTCCAAACGAGAATCGGATTCAATCTACAGCACCCGAGCATCGTACATCGGAGGACTGGTTATTGAAATTATCAAACCATAAAACAATCTGCACTCCGTTTTGAAGTATCGGTTCGAACTGATCAAATATCTTGGGACTTCCACAAGAGTCTGAATCGAGAGGAGCTAACGAATGCAATATAGAATTCAGTCATTATCAATAATCGAAACAAATCTAATGTGCACAGTCCCACAAGACTGTTGCTTAGGAAGGTTCTAGTGATTCTGTAAGTTATCTTTCTATTCACTATGCTAAGGATACGCAGTCAAGTCTAACAAAACTCCAAATACTATTCATACAGCTATTCTGCTTCATTGTTCAACTAGTTTCTCGACCCAAACGAAACTAATACCTCTCATTGAACCGTAATGAAGCACGACCCCCTGAGTTCACCAGCCACCAGGTACGGTGCCATATTCAAACCAAGTTCATTAAATCGGCAACTGGAACGGTCCTCAAGTGCCTCTCTCTCTCTCTAGCGAACTCAGCAACTTTCCCGTCCTTCGCGCTTTCGCTGCAGAGCTGCACGGACTTCCGTGGAGACAATCAGCCCCGAGGCAAAACGGATATACTGTCTCCTTCACCTCCTGGGGCCCACACCTGCCACACCTCAGAATGGCGCCACATTTTAATTGGATTGCGTTTAATTATCCATTAGCCAAAGTTTTGACGGTAATTTCCTGCCCGTTCCGACATTGTCATTTGACCGATTCGCCCGATGAGCCCGAGGCTGACTTCTGTGGCTGGCAGCGGGAAGCGAGGGGATTCCACAAAACCTCAAGCCAGCAAAGACATCGTCGTTCAGTAGCGGTAGCAACGATTAACCCCCCCGGGGGTATCGGCTAGGACACCAAGAAACTCGGAACCGAACGCTTCCTGATGGAGGCTAGATGGTTCCTATTAAAGTCATTGTTCTCGACAGTGCAGTCAGAACGAAGGTGCAACCCGTCCCTGTCGAATGCTAGCTCCCGCACTGTTGTGACAATTTATAGGTCCACATCTTCCACAGTTGTCCACAGATCCTAGAACGGCCACAAAGTGGGGCCGCAAATCGATTTAGATTAAATCGATAGAAATTTATATATTAGCTAAATAAAGTTGTCATCTCCGGACGGGGTGGAAGAAGTCTGACCTACCAGGCTGACGTCGGGACCGACCACAGACCACAGGCAGAATATCAATAAGTTGGTGCAGCACGCAGCTGGGACGAACCGGCTGGGATCTGGATCTGCAGTGCAGCACAATTTAGTGTCCGAAGCGAACTGGTCCGGAGAAGATGGATGAATTTTTGTGTCTCGCCATCGCCAACGGTACGTCGCTCTGTCAAACAACGCAACCTACATGTTCGTAGTCGTGACTCTATGATTCGAGCACCGAATCAATAATGATCGATTCGATGCCGAACTTCATCATATTCGTGTTATTACGCCACCCGTTCAGATTGTGGCCACTCGTAAAGGATTCTAATGGTACTTCCGACGGACGACCTTCCTGGTGCCATCACCCGATGGGTTGCCATCAGTTAGGCTAAGCCGTTTCCATTCCGTTGACTAGAGCCAAGTCTCAAGCCCCATCCAAGAAATCGATGACTTTCTTCGCGCAGGACAATAGTTCACCCTTCAGCGGATAGTTTGGCCAATCGAACCGACCCGAGGGCTAACCCGATTCGTTAACCTTAAGGCTGAGCTTTGGCCCCCGCTAGCAGTGACATCCCCTTCGAGAGCCTGCCTAATGATGGCAAATAAATTTTGACATGCAAAAAGCTGCAAAACCGTTCGTCAGCCCCTTGCACACCTTCGGTCCTACTTCGGAGGACAATGAAAAAGAACTCAATCCATCTTCTCGGCGGACCTGGGCCAGCCAGGGGGCAGGGGTGCTCCGGGAAAGCAAACATCGTCCGGCAATTATGGTGGTGACACTCTATAACCCCGCTCTCAGTGAGCGGACCTCACGAGGACGCTGGATGCGGGCCAGTTGTGGAAAAGCCCTACAGTCGCTCGGGTACGGGCCAGCGAACGTGATCAAATGAAGTTGGCTCATTTATCTCTCCCGGCGAACTTTCTGAACTTTCGCCAGTTAGTGGCCGAGAGGGAGACAGGGCGTGGGGATGGCGCTCGGCTTCGGTTTGTTTGTCTGTTAACGAGGACACGACTCTGCTGCTGCTGCTGCGACCCTAGCAATCGCCGTATGCGTACTGCATATGGCCCTGGGCCGTCAGCACTGCACAAAAATGGGGCTTTTGGAACTTTGATGATGCGGTTTTCGGAGTCGCTTGCTGGAGTCATAATAGGACTGAAGTTTTTGGTCCGTTTGACAAAATCCCTCCCTTTGGGCAGTAAGACTCGAGTTCGGGTCGGAGTTGTGCATCGGAATTGCGCAACATTGTTTTGCGGGAGTTTTTCAAGCGCGTGCACCGTCTACGGACTGTTTGATGGCCATCTGCTTCACAAACCGAATGCAGCTGGAAGGGTTTCAGTAGGTTTTTGCCTTTACATCGGGCTAATTGTATGAAGTAATCAGTCAACTTGTAGCTGGGTGGACTTAACGGGAAGATTGAACCAATTAAGGAACCGCTCCGGTACGCATAGACGTATTGATTTGTGGCAAGTTTTTCCATTATTGGTGATCAGTTCACAAAAGCCAAAAGTTTGATTAAATATGTAAAGCAGTTTATTGAAAATAAAAACCGGAACTTTTAGGAAACAAGCAACATGTTATCATCATTTAACATGTTATTTACTTTAAATTCCGATGCTCCGTTGGAGTTGGAGCAAGTTCGGTTTATCAAAGCCCAACGTCACCGGCAGACAGATTAGCTTTGGTCTGGCATTCCTCAATCGTAGCTGTCACATTCTTTGCAACAGTAAAAAAACGGAAAGCGGACAGATGTTTTTCTTCCATCACGTCATTATCCGCACATAAATCCCCATCAACCCCTTTTTTTGGCCATCCTCCAGCAGTACTGGCTTTATTATTCACTCACCGTTAGTTAGCAAAGGACCTTGAGAATCCCCTATCTCCATTGTAGAACGCCACCACACTCGACAACTGACGGTCCCGGAAACCGCACAGTCCCAGCGACAATTAGCCATGCCGTGTATCGTGATAATGTCCTTACCAAGGAGCCTGCTGGAGCTGGCGCATCCCGAAATCCTCGGGACACCCATTACACATTGTCTGACGCTCCTGCGAAGCCCTAATCCCATCGCTTACAGCTGAGCACATTTTAATCCTCGTGCCTTCCAGTCCTGCCAGTGCGTCGTGTCCTGCGAAAGCCGTACACGTCGAGGCCGACCGGATGCCATAATCGCACAATCTTTTAATCTGCTTCCGCTGTTCCTCGCAATGTTGCCGTTCGGCGGCCGACCATCCCGTTCTAATGTCCTAATCCCGCATTGTTTTAAATTAATAATCTCATTTCATATTCCCGTTATGATTTCATTAACTGGCATCCCTGGCATCCCAGCTTAACACCGGAAGATCCGGAAGAACGGCCCACGGGCCGTAATCTACTGGCCTGCTCCTTTGCGACCGTGGCAATCGCCTCGCGAACATTGTCAATACCATTAAAGGGCGGACGAAAGATGCGCACACTGCGGCACTGGCCACGTTGCTTCTACCCCGAGGTGTGCGGTCATCGCGAAGCTCGAACGGAGCTTGGCGCAGTCTTGGCCGGGATACGAACGGAATCATTAGCATAAAACCGTAATGTGTCCCAATTAATCATAATGTGAAAAGTCTGCTTGTCGGTGAATAAATTAAGTGCCCGCTCTGCGGTTCAGCTCCGGTTCCTGTGGCCACTGCGGGTCGCCGGTGGCCAGTGTGCGAGCGGAGAATGTTTAATTCATGGTGAAAGCTGAAGAAAGTCACCTTCTGCGGCAGCTTCAATTAATGCAGCTCCGTTTGGCCAAACCGGCCACTGGTCGCTGCATTTCGCGAACTTGGCAAATACGGAAACGTTTCCGGTGAACATGTAAACAGCTTGCCGTTCCATGCCGTTACTACATAGCGTTTACATAATTGTTGGCCACATCCGACTGTAATGTTGTTAATACTAAACAATGCATAACGATGGCCAGAGCCTGAGGCAAAGTCACCAGAATATATTGAGCTTAATATTGGAACAAGTGTGAGTCTAATTTAACCTAAAATCTGAAAATTATTTTCTTAAATCAATCTAAGTCGTTGCCAACAACGAAGTTGAATTACGTTCATTATAAACGAATCACGAGAAATATTGAAGAATTCAATCGATAGAATCAGCAGCAGTGGTCACGCTTGTACCTAGATCTTGGAAATATTATTTCAAAAAATGGAAAACATTTATCATCCCCCGTGTTCGACGGCCCTCCGCCCGTTTTGGGTGGGTTCCTGCTTCCACCCCGCTTTATGACTTTCACCTTTCGGCTGATGTCACTAAACGGTGCTCGACTTTGCCCAAATGGCATCGCCACGAGCGAATCGAGTATCGAATGCAGCACTCAAACCCAAGCCCGTCAGCAGAACGGCACACGTGACATTTTCCGTGGCTTCAATTTTCCGTTCTAACCGCTCCGTTCCGTTCCGTTCCGTTCTGGCCGACTGCTACTTTGAGCGGGCTTTCGCCCAGCTCACACGGCTCACGGTTGAGTGTGCGGGCTGATTGACGACGTACATTATTCCAATTGTCACACTTAATCCGCCTGCGGCGCGGCCGGGCGCGGTCGATCGGGCGGCGGCGGCGGCGGCGGCGACGCCACCCGGGAAATGCCAAACAAACGGAATGCGAAAGTGAGGATTTAGTGTGTTCGCTTCACGTACCGTTCGCTTGGGATGGGCACCGTTCTGCCGCAGGACAGGACATTCTCCATTTCCTTTCGCGCCGTGGTAAGCGTCGGGGACCGGCGACTCTACCGACCGGCACTCCCGGTGACGTCTTGTTGCTGGAAGGAAAGTGGAAGGAAAATGTATTCCTGTGAGTGAAATGTGACACACGAGGGGGTCGGTAGGGGGGAGGAACCACACGACGGCCGTGAATTAAATGGAGGCGAAAAGTCTCTCGACTTTGCACTTTTCCCAGGATTCTCGATGCCCGCGCCCGCGATTCCTTCGCGATTCGCTTCCGTACGTGGCGCGGCGGCGACATTCGAGCGGCGGAAGCGAACGTTGACAGTTTGAGTATTGCTCTTCCGTGCAGATGGGCTGCTCGGATGGATGGTTGGATGGATTCGTAGCATGCTTTGCTCCAGTGCGGTAAAGTGAGCTTCCAGCAAATAAACCCGGTGGCCACAAGTGGTATGAGTGTGTGCGTGCAAATACGTTGCGAATGTTGCGCGAAACAGACGCCTAGAGCCGCGCCGCGGTTAGTGGAAACTACGCTCGATGTCCTGAAGCAAGGATCAACTCGACATTTTTAGTGGTTAGTTTGTTTATGCAATCATTTGTTTATGTTGCTTCGACGTTTTCAAGATCTGTTGTCTTAACGGTTTCAGTTGCTCTGCAACGAGAATTATTTAAGCACAATAAAGAAATGAATTCATTGACAAAACTTCTTAAATTCAAAAATTGGTGCTTAATGATCTTGATATGGCAGATTAAACTAATGTTTCGTTCGATAACATTTTACTTAGCTTATAAAATATCAACAATTATGTCAACGGTTATGTTTGAATTTAAAACTGACTAGAAAACAAAAAAATAAAGAATACACTAACTAACTTTTCTCAAAGCTTAAGTATATTACTGACTATATTGGATTGTTTCTTTTTAAGACATTATCATCATTTAAATGTTTCAAACAAATTCAAGCAAATATTTTTTTTGTTTAGGATATGGTTAAACCTTCATTTTAGTGATTGATGATTCAGCAACTAAATCATCCCTTATGACATGCCTTTGTCAATTCACATTGACATCGTAAGCCGCCAAAAATAGCAGCAATCAAATCAAATTAAAACCAGCCAGAAGAATGCAGCACAATCGTCCTTTCGAGACGCGCATAGCTTCACATAGTCTTTAGCGTTGTTATCCGCCACACAAAACGATCATGGAAATGCTTTGTCGTTCTCCACTCTACATAAGCCCCTAAAAACAACTATCCAGCTACGTTGTGCCGCTCGAAATGGTGAACGTTTAGTGCGATTGTTAAAGCGCTCCGTCCTCCTCCGGTAGCAGCATATGGAAATCCGGCCACAAGCTCCCAACGACGGTGTAGGATTATTCAAATTTCCTCCATCCATGGCGCGCGGGTTGCCTGATTTCCGCACTCCTGTCTTGAAGACACTTCCCCCAGCAGCGCAGTGGAGTGTCTGGAGCAACCGAAAACTTTCCACAGCAAAGTCCCCGGACGTCTTGCCCGTGTGGACGTGTGGATGCGCCACCGCCCTCTATTCGACACTTAGACAATTAGAGATATGACACTGTTTACAGTTTCGGGAGTATTATTTATTCCCGTAATTGAGTGCAAACAGATCGTGATAAGTGTGCGCGCGAGTTCCGTTGGAGGGTGACTCGCTCGCTTGACGTGGAGTTCTTCTCTGACGTCGCGGACAGATTTCATTGCTTGAAGGGGGCAGCCCTCAAGACAATCCCTCGGTGGAATTATTATCCGTCAGTATCTGGGATCGTTAATGAACGTTGATCCACCTTCAGGAACTTCCCGCAGTCTGGAGAGAATTTTCCACTCAACTTGTACCAACTGACGGCGACTCACGGCGTATTGTGACAACGTGACCCAAAGTTTCCCAATTCAATTTCGGTTTCGGTTTTGCAATTAAATTCTTCATCGGAGACCGACCACCGACCTCCCCATTGGGTGACGTCCCCACCCTTTCCCAGTACCGTCCACGCGCGCCGCCGAAACAACCCTCCCGCTCGCCGACGGAAAAGGGAAATTAATTAGAAATAATTTATGGCCATATTTGTGCGGTGCGGTGCCGTCCACTGACGGTCCTGTCAAGGGGCCGCACGCAGGGCTATCATTGTTTTCGCACTTCGCTGCCCGGGATTGGGGATGGAAAATAAAATTTTACGACTATTCACGTCATGCATCATGAACGCAATAAATCCTGGACGGTGTATTTGCTTAATTAAACTTGAGCACTCGGACTAATTCTGACGCCATTCTCGGACACAAAAAAGTGGCTCGGGGAAGAAAACGGGGACCACAACGACCGGAAGCGACGACCAGCAGTCCCCAGCACGTAGCTCCTGCCGATCGTTGAGTAGGGATATTTTAACAAGGTCCACACAAACTTCATCAGCACGTTGAGCGCTTGACGCCAGGACGCCAGCCGCGGGATTATTTCACGTCAAAAGTGACGTCTGCCAGCGAAACAATAGCCGGCGTTTCTTTCGGATCGTGTAACTTCGAAAAGTGTCCGCCATGCGGGAGCGGGTCAATTTTAAAAATTCATTATCCCAGAATGACGGCTCAACACGGTTCCTGCAACATCATCGTCATCATCATCAACATCAACGGGAAACTCCACGTCATTTCGGCTCGAGTAGCGGACCCTCCGTTTATGAAACATTAAGCACTTTGAGCCCACATAAATCCCGACTTTGATTAGCTCCCGACATTGTGAAGTCAAACACTTCAGAATCTCCGGTTTCGTGATAAACGTTTGCAGGGAACGGGTGGAAAGTTTCCGGCCGCTGGCAAGCAAACCGGGTGGAAACAAATTTCTAATCCTGCTGCCGGTGCGCACCTTCGGGGCCCAACTTCGGGTCGACGCCCACCTTTGCCGGGTGCACCTAATACTTTCATCTTTGCCCCCCGGGGAAGGCATCGCTCAGCCCGTGAATTCTCCAACAAAATACTCGCCCATCAGTTCCATTCCAGTTGGCAACCGCCCCACTGTCGGAGAACTTTTGGAAAACTTGCAGCCTTTTCGGTCCATCTCCTGCCTCTCTTGGCTCCTAGAGTTTCTGCATTCTTCTGACGGGCAGACAGCGGCAATCTTTGGACAAGTTTCGGGTTTTTCTTTAGTTTTTCACCGAAATATGCTACCCTCCAACTTGCTGGATGGCTTGGGCATCAATGATGGATTTGCTTCTCTTTGTGCAACAAGCGAACGAAACCATCGGTCTGGGTACATTTGACTCCCATGCGTGATGCGAAATTACTTCAAAATGATATTTTCATTTTTATTCGTTCAGTCCGATTCCTGTTAGTGGTGTTGATGAAACGTAATGCAATTTGATGAACAAAATATAGTCTAGAAACAAATTAAACTCGCTTTACCAGTCCATGCTACATGATTTATCGTCTTAATTTCGTTTAATCAAATAAGCGAGATTAAATTATTCCAATTTGGAAACATTCCACATGTTGCTTAAGCCGAACACATTCCTTATCATTGTCTATTGGTATATTGTAACCGTGAACAATACTTTAAGAAGAAAGACATAAGGTTTTTCGTGGAAATTTCTCCCCGTTTCTGTTCCCACTAAATTACGACTCATTTATTCATCGTTTGCGACCTCCCGAAAATTCCACAAACCGTGCTCGAAGAATTGCAGATAACGGGCACGCTCATCAGCATTTTCTCGATTATGCAAAATTCATGGCGGCTTCCCGGGCTCAATCGAAAGATTTTCGGAACACAGCTCCGGGGGCTGACAGCAACGCGGGTCGTGTACCAGCTCGCCCCCCCGAAAAGATTGTGAGCCAAAGTCGGGAAAGTTTTCCACCAGCGTCTCCGGAAAGAACGGCTTACACCGGGCCGGGCACCCATTGATTATGTTGAGGATGGGTCCCTCCACTGCGCAGGCATTCCTGTTCCGGACCCGGGCGGGAACTGATACGCACCGCAGCCACAACCTGAGCCGCATCGTGTAATGTTGAAGGAATCCCGCCACCAACTCGGGTGCTCGGGTGGAACCGTTCGGCTTAGCGTATAACAAATCTCGATTGTGCCAGGTTCCATTATCCTTTTACGTACGCATCAAAGCATTCGATTCTGCGGCACTACTACGGTACGGTACGCCCGAGGCCACCACATACGATGATGATGCTGGGCGGGAAGAAGACGCCGAACGTCAACCGCCGTTCTGCCGTTGGAGTTGGGAGTCTGGTCCTCCTGGTCTTCACGCATCCAGGTGGGCTGGGAATTTATCGGCATCCGGCCCAATCCGCGAAAGCGATAGTCTGCCGTTACGGGTTCCCCTCGTCAATCTTGGCTCCCGAACAAATATTTTATTTTCACCTCGACTCCCGAAACCGCTTCCGCGACCTGACCTCTCGCAAGACCGTTTTCTGTGAAACCGTTCAACAACCCTCTGATTCGTACATAAAGTAAATTCAGCATGAAATTCACCATAAACTCCGTGTACGAAGGGTGTTGTTCGCGGTCAAATACCTCGCCTCGGAAGGATTTGATGGCTTCTTCTTGGCACCGGCTCCATTTGCGTGCTGCATACATTCAGGCGCTCGGCGCAATGTCCGTGCGCCGATTGTTTACACATCTTTAACCAACGACCAAACGACCGAAAGTATATGCGGCCTGCTTCGATCGACGTTACAGCGACACCTGGTGGGGCTCACTTGTGCTCCCTTGTTTGTGCTCCACCGGAACCGGAGGCTCTGCCACAAAAGAGAGCAAATCCGGTGGGTGGCCACCACCTGACAAGTGCCCGGGAGCTTGACGTCGTTTAGATAAGCCGAAAATTTATATTTAAATTTCAAATTAAAGGCTCCCAGCCGCCGGGTGCCACTGGAGCTGCGCTCCGACGCAGCTCCACCTCCCGAGCTCGTCAGGATTTCGTGGCCGTAAACGGTTGCCGTGTGGCGGCTTCTGCGCCCTGGCGACTGAAACTGGCTCGATAAGATCACCGTGGGCTAATTTATACAAAAGCCGACCGTCGCGCGAGCCCGGGACGATCTCCCCGGACCGCGCCCTGCTGGGGATGTCTCCACGGTGCCCCACGCTCGGACGAAGCCGGAAGGAAGCTCCAGCTGTAGTTCGTAGCGCGCCGAACGAATCGAAACGGTGAGCCTATGTTGCGATGGTCCCACTTCCTTCGTGCCGCAGCCAGCCGACCACTGTGCCAGGGGCGTCCTTTTGGAGTCCCCCGCCAGAATTTGATTACATTTACCTGTGTGTGTTTTCCTTCCTTTCGGCGGTGGAATTTTGTTTACCAAAAGCCGGACCGTGGCCGGAAGAGGATGAAAGAAAGAAGTTTTTCCACCAACTTTTCTTTGAATTTTCCACAAGGCGCGGGGGCTGTAAGAATGTGGGCTGCTCTCTTGTGCCGTTACGCGTTACGCAACAGAAAATCTAGATTGTCACCCTCGTCGCTTCCGGGGAACTGACAAGTCACCAAAATGTGGCCCACAGCGATGGCGTTTCTTAAAGAAAACTCTGTGGTTCGGATTTATCTTTACTTTAACTCGAGCCGATGCAACGCGAGAACGGAGCGTGGTTGCAATAACTGCAAACCGAAACGGCCCGCAGTTGAACGGTGGGTCCTGGGTGAAGCTTATTGGGTTCATAAATTCGCTTCGCCAACATTCTACGAGCCGCCCGTGAGTCCGGCGAAGCACGGAGTCCATAAATTACGGCTGCGGTTACGGAGGCAATGTGTGAAACAACTTTATCGCCACCGGGAGCTGGCCGAAAGCGAACGTCATGCATCATCCCGGAGGCTCGTGGTTCGAAGCTTTCGGCACATGAACTTTGACCATGTGTTTTAATTATTATTTATGCTCTCACTTTAGCAATAATGGACGAAAGTTGCTCTTGCTTAGCGGCAGCACCGACACCGGGCAGCATCTTAACTGCACTTTCTTCACTGCGCTCACTGCTCTCTGCGCCGAACGATCATCGCCGTCTCAGCCGGAAGTTATGGTTGCTTTCTTGAAAGGCAACCCGACAGGACCCTGGCACGACAGGGCGTAACTAAGAACTTTACATCCACCAACGCCCGCAGCCGTAGCCGAGAGGTCCTTTGGCCTGTCTGCGGCAAATTATCTTCGTTGTTTATTCAGAGTTGAATGTTTCGGGCTTGGGGCTCTTTTTCTCGCTGCGAAAACATCGCAGATTGTGAGAGTGAAAGATTTGTTTCGACTTTTTTCGTGTTCCCGCTGCGCTAAACCTGGAACGTTCAACTCTATTCCCCGGATGCGGACGGCAGAAACGGCATCCGGGCCTGGGAAGATAAAGTTATGAATGCGAAACTTGAACATGTTTTCGGGAAGTTTCATATTCCTTTCGTTTTTTGTCTCGAACCATCGGCTGCTAGAAATATGTCAAAAATTAAGCAGAGCAGTGAGCGCACTCACCAAACGAAACCGCTCGGGAGCCAATCCCAGGAGCCCAAACTTCCTCGGAAAAGGCGGACACGGCCGAGGACGACGATGATCATCAGGCGAGAGTCCTTTACGTTGTTCCGGGTAGCAAAAGCAAACACTAAACGGTCCCTTTTTTAATGTCCTCTCGACGGACGGGTATCAAACTTTGAAGTACATTCCGAGAAACTTTCGGACAGAAATTTAAGATCGAGAGTGGATGCTACTGTTGGATTCTGGAATCCTACCTGGCCGTGCCCCCTTACAGTCAAACAACGCTCGATGCTTAAATTAGCTTACACCGAAGCATTTCTGGGGCAATTGCATGAACCTTAACGTGAGCCCTTACGGGGAGGAAGCCACTTTGAAGGTGGTTCACAAGCCCGTCGTACGCTGTCGTGCTTCACAAATTGAGTTCAAACTTCAACTTCCAGTCAATCTCGTCCGCTACAACCACTCGCCTCAAATTGAATAAACATCAAATTAAATCGGCAAACCGGCAAACCCAAAATGGTGGCCGTTCCGATTTCCGACAAATCATGCTTCCGTTCCGGTTCGGGGTTCGCCCAACAAAGAGAGTGCCGCGCGGCACGTCAAAGTGAGAAAAATCCATTAGTTAACATTTTGTCACGCCGGAGGGCGCACGCTGTGGTGGCACGCGTTGCATTCGTCACAAGTTTTGGCTCCGGCAACAAAAAACGCCGGAAGTCCTGCGGGAACCGGACAACATGTTTCTCGCGAAAATCCAGCACCGGGTTTTTTATTCGCTAAAATTCTTTCACAACTTTGTTGTCGTTACCGACCCGACGCCTTCGGTGTGCTGGTGTCCTTGGTGTGGTGTTAAGTTTGTATTTCCATTCCACTCCGACCACCAATTTGGGGTCCACGGTTCGCTCGAAAAGGAAACTCGCTTTTAACGGCCACGTGTTTGCATTGCAGTGGCGATTGAAGAAGCGAAAATAAAAGCAAAAGTTGTAAAGTTCGAGTCACGAAGAGAGAGCCCGAGACAGCCGGACTCGTCTCGATTCGGCACGAAACAAAACATTGTAACTTTCCACCGGTGACGTGGCCCAAGAAAAAAAGGTCTCCAGAAATTTGCTGCAAAAATGTTGCTCCGACAAAGCGCAACGGCGAACAGGACCCAGGAAGTTTCCGAACCTCGACGGGTCGCCAAAGGACACCTAGTGAAACAGGAGAACAGAAAGGATTCGCTCCGTTCTGTTGAACTTTCTCGGCCCAAAACGGGATCACCGGTTGAGTAAAGTTAATATTAAATAGAATTTAGAAAGAAAGCTCCAAACTTTTACGTTACGTTTGCTCACCGCAAACAAATCATTTTATTTCATTTCTGTCCCTTTCGGGGAGCAGATGGAAAAAGAAGTCTTCACTCGCCTGTGCATTAGACGCACTTTCATTACATAAAAGAACCCGCCCTTGGATTCGCCGGTAGTCTTCGCTCCTAAAAATCTCGTTTAATTAATCGATCACGAAACCGTCTGCTAGCACCGAAAAATGCATTCCATTGGAACTCCCCTTCTCGGAACGCACATCCCTCGAGGGTGCCTCTAATAGTCCAATAATTCTCGCCAACGAGCCCGGCCAGGGGCATAGCGAAGTCCTTCTAAGGAGGGTGAGCCCTTCAGGAAGGGCTTCGAGTGCAACCGAGGGGTTGGATTCCTTAAGATTGATCGGCCGCTACACTGTTCCGCCTGCGTCCCCCGTTCTCCCCCGGCTGCTCTCTCGAAAGCGGAAAACCCACAAAGTTAATTGAATTAAGTTAATTATGTGTGGACAAATCAATCTATTTTGTCTCGTCTTCGGTGCGCTTCGGCAAGGCGTTACCCAGAAATCGATCTGCAGTTCCGGCAGGCGAAACGTCCGAAGGATGCCTTTTCGTCCATTTAACCGATAATACGTCGGCCATTTAGGTGCCCGGCCCGGTCAATTGTTGGCCAGCTATCTTTCCGGCTAGTTAGAGCAAGTGTTGCGAAGGTTCTGGTGAAGTTCAGCCTAAGGAACCAACGGACAGGAGCTAAGCCAAACAAATGGTATGAAAAATGGCGTTCGATCATGCAATCACCAGCCCCTCGGGGACGGTGAATCGAAAGGCGGATACCTACGTTCCGGTTCCGTAAATCAATTGCATCTACACACGACTGTCGACCACAGCCTTTACGGCACGTCGGCCGGTTAGACACGCAACGGCAGCGAAAGAGGACCCTATCTTGCGTTTGATGCAACATTAGGTTTGGTCTTCGGTGCATGCGAGGCCAATCGATGCATCGATTGGAACGTGTTGCTTCCACTTGGGATGGGCCATAAATTTTTGGTAAACTTTGCAAAAAATAAACGTAGAAAATCGATCGAACCCCGGAGGAGGTCAAGTTCTACGACGAAACTGCCACCGGCCCCGTAAAGGCAACAGGCAACATCTAACCTGCAACATAAGAGCCCCAGGAGGAGCCCAGTCGTCGTGCGAAAGAAGCATAAAATTATAGCAATTCATATGTAAACACTCTCTCTCTCTCGTAAAAGTAACGCGCATAAAACTCCCCACAATTGCGTACCGATTCGCGCCAGCCGGTGGGCCCGGAAAGGACATTAAACAGGGCATATAAAACAACCCGCATTTCATGCTCACGTTTCGGTCGGTGAATGGAAAATAAAACTGATTTCCATCATTCGACCAAAACCAATGCCTTTCGGTTCAGCAAACCGATGTCAACAGCCAACCAACCCACACCGGTGACGCCAGGATCCGTCAGGTGGTATTTATAAAATCATAATCATAAAGCAAAGGCATAATTATGCTAATCATGCCAGCTTGGCGCACCGGGAAAAGAAGTGCGAACGAGCGTGCGACTTTTCACCATACTTTTATCAATGGCTTTTCTTCGTTGGGGATAAAGCATAATTCTATGGGATCAATAAAATAAAATGGTGGGTGCAACACAGTACAGTAAAATTATAATAAATATTGGGCTTTTGTTTACTGTTGGTGGTAATCCTTTGCGCCTAAAGAAAACCTATAATTTTAAGTCAATTTACAAAAGAAAAACAAACTTTTACACAAAAACGAAAAGTTCACATTCTTTCAAAACGTCCGATTGGTTAATTTATCCATGCTGTTTAAAAGTTTTATATTTTGTTTTACTTGCGAACGTTCAGTGAACAATGTAAAGCGTTGGTCCCACAAGTAATAATAATTTTTTTAGTCATTTCTAAAATTGCTTAACATTAACCGTTTGAAAAACAACGTAAACTCTAGTAAGTTAATGAACGCTAAGACATTCATATATTCGAAACATACAAAAAACATAAAACTTTGTGTCAGTTGATATTTTACTTATTGTTACTACCATTTTTCATTATATTATAACTATGTTGCAACATGACATACAAAAGGGCATTAAGATTTTATATAAAATTCCATTACAAAACCCTTGTTCAAAATTGTAATATTTAAAGCAAATCGAAGTTTGAAGTACGCAACCGACTTGGGGTACATCAAATAGCACTAACACTTTTGACAATAATGGCAAAATTGACACACAAAGCAGTTTCCACCCTTATGCTGAGCCATTTATGAGCCACTTTTCCGATGTGTCACCCGAACAAAGGCACAATCTGTGGCGCCATGCCTGGGTGTTATCTCGTAAACGGGTGTAAAAACGGCCAACGCTGCCAATGGTCATAAATATCGAGTAAAGTGGTTATTTTTCATTACCAAAACCACAGACGCGTCTAGCCCGACTCGCCCTTCCCCCGAAATCCGGAGAAACCCGGCGAACGCATAAAATCATTTCCCCAGAAAGGAATCAGCACGCCCTTGGGGTGCTGTCCTGCCGCTCAGCCAGGGATTCCGACGGACTCCTCGATGCTACTAAATAAATAAACTGTCACCGAATTTTTCACCATCCCTAGGCCGGTCAGAACCGACATTAATCGTATAACATTTTAATTCGTTAGATCACATGTGAGGGTTCCGGCACTACTACTGCTTCGGTTCGGCACCCGACAGGGGTTCGGCCAGACAGTCGCCCCTGAGTCCGGGAAAATGGTTTTCACTCCCCACCCTAAACTGAACGCTTTTCACTTTCTCACCCGCCCTTGTCCCCAGGTCAAAGTCATGCTTCGCGTATCGGATGACCCACCGACGACGGCGGCGGCAGCGGCGACGGGACTACGGCCGTCGGGAAACTGCGACCAGCCGGCGGACCAGTCGGCGCCACCACCACCAGCGACCGCACCCACCTACTTGACCGTGGACAAGAAGAAACGCCAGGTGACGCTCACGGAGACTACGGCGACCAGCGCCCAGCCCGAGCGCGGACCGATGGTGTCCGCTCCGAAAATGTTTGCATTCGATGCATTATTTACGACCGAAGACTCGCAGGTGAGTTGAAACGACAGTGTGTTTGATGGCCGACGTCACCAGAACTCGAACAGGGCCCGCGCCGTGTCTGCCGTGGCTTGGCTTGCTAATCAACCAATCAACCAGTGCCAGTTTCGGTTTCACGGTTTGGTTGATGCTGGGTGAACACTCGAGGGTACACAAACCGCAGCGGCCAGTTCAGACACAAAATTTACTACTTTTATACTCATTTCCAAAACATAATATTGAAAATTTCATAAACTGTTAGGCATGAAAATAGTTAAAGGGAAATATTTAGAACCAATCAAAGTTGAAATATTTGGAGCATAAATTCGTCAACTTTTGTATTCATCGAATTTCCTCCACAACTCAGCTGGGGCTTCCAACGCGTCCACGAGTGTTGCAAAAGTCCAGTACAAGCTGTTCCCTTCCGCCTCATTTGAGCTGCCTCGACAAATAGCGGCACTACGGTGGCCGACCGACAACGAATATTCTTACCACTGCTTAACGATATTCAATCAAGTCCGAACCATGGCCTAGGCCCGGTTCCCAGCTACCAAGGATCGCCGCCGCATGCACGCACTCATGCGTACGCTCCCTCCTCAAAAGCCACAACCCAGGACGGGGTCGGACCGGGTGCTTACTTTCGGTGCATAATTGATGCGCCCACTGATCACACCTCGCAAAAGTTAATGGGCTGTAAACTGCACGGAACCAGAGCCCGCACCCGACCTGGCCGCTGGCTCTGGTTTGGGGTGCGCTCGGTTCGCGCTCTCTGCGGGGTCGATTGCCCATTTCCACGCACAATCCCTGGGGGCCGACTCCCCGGCTTACCCCACGGTTTTGACGGACGACCCTATCGATGCCGTTGGGTTGCTGGCCGCTGGTACCGATTTCAGATATTATTTAAAGCGCAATCATAGCGAACCCCTTTCGGTAAGTTATGGACGCAACCCCCAGGTCGGCATCGGTCCGTTTTTCGTTACCCTCCATTAACACTGTCAAAATAGGTTGACTTTGGCATCGCACATCCTGGCAGTTATCCGGGATGGGTGTGGTGACTTACGGCCACACTTTACTGACCACTTAGTGTATTTTAAAACATTTTGAATTATTTACTTTATTATCAGACGTGATTTCATTCTAAACCATCTCTTCATTAAAGCGGAATAAAAAGGATGTACAGAGAATTAGTTCATTGATTTTAGTCATTATTGTGTTATTTGAAATTATTTAGTTTGCGTACTTTTATAAATGTTCTCTTTAACAAGTCCAAGTCCAAGTCTTTTTCGAGTAGATAACAGTACGTCGTAATACTCTCGTCAAGGCAACTAACCGCATCGTGTCCGACCACGTCCGGTGCCGAGCTATCATCCGTAATCTAATAATAACATTTTGTACATAAAATTCCCCCAAAACACTCCGAGTCTAATCGTTGGATCTCAAGAAGGATCCGGGTACGGCACAGGCAACGATATCAATATTATATTAAGCACGTGCCCCTATCGATCGCTCGCTCACTGGCCATAGCCGGGATGCGGGTCTGCTTGCCTTGATCCTTTCGCCCGGTAGTTCCATCTTCCCTTGCACCGACCATACGGTTGATAACGAACCGTGGGGCCCACCGGAACCCGGAGTTATTGCGGTGACAGACGATGCCCGTCATTGCCGACTGTGGCCGAGAAAGACAGAGCCGGAGACTAGCGGCGAGACTCTCTACCGTCGCGACACTGCAACCATCGCCATCATCTCCGCTCAGCTTCAGGGGTTCAACTCGGGGCTGGCAAGCGATATGATAATAACGGCCAAGGTGACAAAAAGTTGGCTAATGAAAAACGTGATCTTAATACAAAAACGCCCGACGCCAGGTTGTCGTGCCAGCCAGCCGGTTTCCTGTAAAACTCCAATCGACAGTGTTAATCTAAGGGAAGCGCGGCGACGGGGCGAACGTCCTTCCTCGGCTGCGGCTCCACGGGCTCGTGTTCCCGGAGCCCGAGAAAAGCCGCCAACGGCACCTGGCAATGTTTTAGTGATTTTTCTGCAAGTATTATGCTCGCCACCATAATCCGACCCGTTTCCAATAGTTTACTTAAGCGCCGTACCACGAGTTCGTTCATTCACGGTCCGTTTCGGTCTTTTCCTACTTTCAGCAAGACATCTGCGGTACGGCACTGTCCGAGGTGATTCCCGCCGTCCTGGAAGGATCTGATGGATGTCTGCTGTCGCTCGGATACCCTGGAGCAGGTGCGTTTAACACTTACGTGGTATTTACAACGGCAACGGCAACGATGATCCGTCTCGCTTTAAATTGTTAGACACTTTTAATTGAACCCTTCACTGCACGTCCGGCGCTAGGATTCATTGGGTTCGTCGAAAGTGTCCCCCAGGCAAGCGACGGGCGCCAACCAACGGGCGATAATCCTGCTTACGTCCATTTGCTCACTCACCGGGCTGCTTAAAACTTTTCCAAGCTGTCGACGTGCAAACGGCTTAACCACGCTAGCATAACAAAGTAACGCAGCATCTGCCACGTCCCGGGGCAGAGTGTCCTTCCCCGGATCGGCAGCTGCACTTATCGTTCGTGCACTCCACGACGACAGAAGCCGACACTTAACAAGTTGCAGTGAAAGCTTGCAAAGGACCAAGCCGGGCCAAAAGGCGCAGCAACTTTTCGCCAGCAGCACACGCATCAACCAGTTGACAGCAGACCGAGCTCGCTGCACAGGTTATGATGGTCCGATGGCAGGGCAGAAGCATCACGGGCCGCTGTCTCCGTGTCGCCCGACTGGCAGGGCAAAGTTTAATCGCAAAGTTTCGCCATTCGACTGAACGGAGAAGGCTCCTGACAGATGCAAGATGCATGCAAAATCTTCTTTTCGCGCTCGCGGCAACTCGCGCCCTTTTTATTGCCGCTGTCCATCTGCCAAAAGTTTCGTTTTTTTGTCACTGCCAGCGGGGTCTCATAGGCCCATTTTATGTCCCGAACCGAGCGATGGAGGCGCACGGTGGCCGACTAACAAAGGGTGCGATGTCTGCACGATAGATGTCGCTCGTAGCTGCGCGGAACAAGCGTGCAATCCAAATACCAGAGGACATACACTCATGACGAGAGGGAAGAAAAAACGTATACGAGAAAGTAGTGCAGTGAGCTTAATTCGGCCCCTGCAGTGCCGAGGACGTGCCCGGGCATCGGGAAAATCGAGCGAATCGTTGAGACGGCCGGACAAATTTAAAAAGGATGTCAATATATCGCTTCCGGCGAAGGCGTGTGATAAAGCACCGAGCGTCTGCGAGATCGATGAGGATTTTAGCGGAACCCTGCCCCAGCGGAATGGTGCATGTTTTGGGTGGAAAAAAAGTTTTTCTTCCCTCCCATTTTTATTGCGTTTTCAAGTTTTTCTCACCCATCCTCTGGGTGAGTTTTGGTTTACTGTTTGTGTGAAAATGGCCGACGCCGTGGGCGTGTGTAGCATCAGTTTGTTTTCCCCACTGTTGGTCGTTTTATATTTGCTTCTTGCCCATTTTGGTTACTTTCTATATTTGGAGAGCCCCTCAGGCGAGGAAAGTGTATTTTTGGGTCGACCGAACATCATGCTTTGCACGGGGAACGTTCCAGAGGCATCATGACGATTTGCTTGAACGATAAAAATTTTGTTTGATATTTGGTTCGAGAGTGCCATTGATTTTGTTCAAACATTTGGTTTATTTTGTATCTTGTAAATTTAAGTTTGTAGCTTTAGTGAACGAAGCGTCTACGGTATCTAGTTACCAGGTAAAACTTCAATAGTGACATTTCAATAGCATCGCACCGGTACCATCGATCCATAGCAACCTTTGCAACAGGCAACAGGAAACTCGGTTCGGCGCACATTTTAATTCCACTAAAATCTGTCACAATAATCACGCGCGGTGCTGATGTCACGTTTCTTCTCCATTTACTCCATCATTTCAGGCCAATCACGCACAATGTTCGGCACGGTGACGGCTCCCCCGGGAGACCTCGGCGCGATCCCGTGCGCCATCTCCTGGCTGTACAAGGGCATTAATGAGAAACGTCAAAAATCGGGCGCCCGGTTTTCGGTCCGCGTCAGTGCGCTCGGTGTGAACGCCACGAAGCCCGGCTCGTCGTCGAGGGATTTGCTGGCCGGACATGCGACAGGTAATTAATCACTGACCCTTCCGGGACCTTATCTACCCTCGGCCGAGCCGAACCGAGGTCGGCCGGTCGGTCGGTCGCTGCTCACCGTACGCTGAAGGGCACTTCCAAAATGGAAGTGGACTTCAAACAGGGGAGAAAACAAAAACCACGCATTCAACTCTGTGCCAGAGGCTTTCAACGAGTGCTGGTGCTCATACGTGTCACTGGTGGCCATCGCACAGGCTGCTTTTGAACTACGCCCACGGAAGCCTTACCACGGGACACATTTTTCAGCTCCGTCGACACGTGGCCCCGTGCAACAGTGTTGCCGTCCATCTTTCCGGAAGCAATGGCCACATGTTTTACATTTATTAGCATCGAGTATAAAGTGTGCCTCGGAGTAATCGTCATTTGATGGTTAATTTAGTTATCGATTACTCACAGCTCGTTTCTATCGGGCCGACTGTTGATGACAGGCCCGTCATAATGAAACAGTCATCTGCCTACTGCGACTCGAGGAGCTTCCGTACGTGGTGAATCCAGCATCCTGTGGGGCTTCCTGGAACTCTCTGTACACTCTCTTGCAAGCTAGTCAATAATAAGGCTTCATCGGTCAGTTCGAAAGTTAAATCCGTAGCTGGTCAAACAATTTAAGCTCAAGGACCATATTATAGGACCTAGACCTAATTAAATACTCGTAGTTCACAGGAATTCAATTGTCGTTGTCACTTGAAGCCCCGTTGAAGCTACGCTACCTCATATTACAGTGCGCGATTTGGCCCTTTTCAACTGTCTCCTCAACTTTTAAAATTGAGTCCGGAACAACCGGGACCCGCCGATGGTGTACATTTCCAATAAAGTGTTACATTACTGTGGCATGTAAATTTCGCAGCCAGCGAAACGTGACACTGCGACACATTGCGTGACGAACCGGCAGCCGGACCGTTGACAAATTGTGTGCCGCCGGGCCCCAAAATTGCGCCATTGCCAATTGGCGCGGTACAATGTCCCGGCCGTAACCGGAAACCGGCGCCAGGCGAACGCACTGCTGCGAAGCCGAGTGTCCTTTTCGCCCGCTGGCAGCGGAAACAAGTGCGCTGCGCCCCAAAAACCCTGAAACGCCGATGTAAACCGGTGCAGCTGATGATGAGCCAAAGGCCTCACTTTATGCTGGCCTCGGCTACGTGCGGATGGAGCGGATGGACATCAAAAATATGACGATGACACCGGCCAAATGGCCTCACGTACGTGTGTTGGGGTTCATGTTGTTTCGAAAACTGTCACACTAACAACGGACCGGCTCGTTGTCCGGTTGGCTTACTGTCCTTGTTCCGGCCCGTTCTCGTCAGTCACTGACGAGCAGCCCATTTTTATCAACCCACGACCCAACTGGTCTGGAAAAACATGTTCGCCCCGCTCCCATTCCGCTCGCTGTGAGGGTTTCCGTGTGAAAATGTGAGCCCATTTCCTGCGGCCCACCGACGGCGACAACGCACGGTTGTATTTCGGGTTCGGTTTTGTTTCGCAAAGTAAAAGTACTTCCCAAGCCCAACCAAAGACCTGGTCCGGTGTCTCTGGAAGGTGCACCGTCGATAAAACCGATTGCGGCCCGGTACCACTCATTGGATTAGTGACGCCGCCACCGGTTCTGCGGACGGTGGCTACAGAAGTGGCTAGATAAAAGTGAATTTTCATGTATCCTGTTAATCATACGGTTTTTCCTGAGTCCCCCTTTCCGTTTTCGGATCCCTTCCGGCGACGGTGAGTGCGGTGAACAACGCATCACCGTCGTTCTCTTTCGTGTCCGGACTTTGATGAATCAAACGTCCGGCCAAATGCGCTGCCAGCAACTCGGTGGAGTGTTGCTTCACGAAATCGTGAAGCCGCAACGCACCATTTAACGCGTTTCGACGTTTGTTAAACAAATTGCAACGAAATTCGAGTTCGGAGCACCAAACACTCCACGATTAAAGGCCGCCGCGTGCCGGGGGCAAGAGTTGAGCTTCGGGCGGGAAGACAAAAAAAGGATAAACTTCCGCATGGAAAGTGTACCGACAGACGGCAAACGCAGCCAGACGAAAGATTAAAAGTTTTTAATTCCGTAGTCGTGTTTTCCATTCTCCGTTCCGATCGAACGTGCAACATCAGGTCTCGGGGTGGGCCGGGAGAGTTCCAGTGGTCCAGTCTGGCGCGATTCTGGCTCTGCAGTTACCAAGGACCTTCCCCGGAACTCGCAACCGAAGTCAGTCGCGCGCCGGTCGCCGGGGGTAAAAGTTTTGTTATTTTCAATTAGTTTCTTGCGCAAAGACTAAATACTTTAAGCTACTCCCGGTGGCACCCGGGACCGTTCCGGGACTGTCCAGACAGGACGGGGGAAGAAGGATGAGGGTGGCCACTTCGAATGTAGTGGCGCTCATTAGGCAACGCAAAAAGTGTGAGATTTAGTTTTCACTTGAGTGGAAATTTAATTTCCACCGCTTCATGGCTGTGGCCACGCGGAGTAAACTTTTCTAATCAAACCGGGTTCCAGGATTTGTCGGCGATGCTATTGAACGGTCAATAGAGCACCAAACACATTTTGTGAGCCGGTCAAATAAAAATATGTGTAATATTTTAAAAGAATCCTGATTCCTGGTCCATTCTATGGATGAACTACTGCAAGTTGAAGAACTCATCCTGTTACATCTGCTGACTTGTCGCTTTGAAAATAATGGAAATATACAGTACGAAAATTGGTTCCACTGCTGTCACTGAGCCCAAGGGTCCAAAGGAACTCAGGCGGAACTCCGTTCCGATGATCATGCATCATGCAAACCTGCGCCAGGTTTTCCAAGGAATTCTCTATTGGAACCAAAAACCCAGAACCAAAAACCCAAACCAAAGTGTTATGGGCAGAAAAGGCAAATTCTTGCCACTCACCAAGGACGCCAGCGCCGGGAAGAGCCATTATTCATCAATTCCCTCGGAAACCTTCAGAAAAGAGACCCAGCACACCGCTGTGATGATGAATAAAAATCAACATTTTATTTCATTACCACACTCGCTGCTTCAATACGGTACTTAGGCCGAAACAATAGCCATTACGCTGCCAATGATAATCCCGCTTTCCCCAGACCCCCGTCGATTTGCTGTTCCTGGCGGTGTTTGATTTGTTCGATCTTCCGAGAGATGGCGTTCTCCCTTGTGAAGAATGACACTGGAATGGTGAACCGTTCCTCAAGGACTAGAAAGGCTCAAGTTGCCCCAGACAAAGGGAACAAATGCCGTCCCGATGAGACTGTTCCGTTCTAACGTTCTGCTTTTAATTACGTTTTCTCTTCGCCGAGCTACGGCCGCACAGTGCCGACCGACGAATGCGAATTGGCCTCCCAAAAAAAAAACGCCGTCCTGTTCTTACCGGTTTATGGTTTGCCATTTTTACTGCCTTGCTCCGGCCATTTGCGTTTTCGAGTCCTCCGCGCCGCGGGCTTTCTTTCGGCTGTCGACGACAAAGTTGCCGAAACGGGCTAGCGTTTCGTTCGGCGGGTTACGCATTAAATCTTGGTATGCCATTTTTTTTTATTCCACCGGTTCCGAGTCCAACCCATTCCGGTTGGCCTTCGGGCGAACGTTGTGCCTGTGGCAGTTGGTCTTTACGACCGCACCCAAACGGCGGCCACAGATACGGGGAGCAATGATTAAAACTCTATAAAACATCATCAAACTAATGAGTAACGGGCAGAGACGACCGGCAGACGGACTACGGACACGGTGGTATAAAGTTTATGAATATCATTTTTACGGTTCGCCACTTTACGAGTTCCCGTGGGCGGTGGTTGCCTACGGAATGGTTTGTGGCATGGAACTAATCACCAACTAATGCGCCTTTTTATGGATTGGAAATTATGATTCTTCGTCGGAGCCACGCTGGAGCATAGAAAGGATTTCTGGCCACCAGAAAACCCGACCCGGAATGGCGCGCGGTGATTAATGCCATTTTATGTCCTTCCTAAAACTCCGCAATCCTCACTGCATTTTCCTGTGTTTGCGTCACGCTGAATGTCTCCGAACATAAACCAAAGTTTCATTCCACAAGCGATAATTTCCAGATTCCAAATTCAATTTGTAGCCAGCTTCCATTCCGTTCGGCGTCAAGTTTTGAGGAATTAATCCACCACCCACAGCACAATAGCACTTCCCCGTAAAGGCTCCGTCTCTGTTCCGTTTTTATGGAAAGAAAACAAACCGGTTCTGGTTCTGCGTAATCCGGCGGCCGCAAGCAAATTAATAATGCAAAAACCCAGAGCCCCAGTCCCAGCGATCCCTCACAGCACGAAGTTTAAGGCCGTCGGCCAGAACTTCCTGTTCCTTTCCCGGCCTTACGGGTGCCGGAACCGACCCATTGAGCGCCATCGGGGAGACGGAAGTGAAAAAGAAAACAGGAAAGCACCCGAACAGCGAGCCAACAAATTATTCAACCAAACGGATCGGACCACCACCGGTCGGTCCGGCTCTGCAGCACGCATCCGGTTCACTGCCCGGACCACCAAGGAGTCCTTCCCTCAGCGGAAGTCTAGGTCGGGTTGGGTAAGAGTTTAACGTTCCCACAGCACAATGTGATTAAGGTTGCAGAACGAACACCGGAACACGGGCACGTTTGATCGCACCGGAGCAAAAAACTCAGCCCCGGCGCCAATACCCCTGGCCCGTTCCTAATACTGGCGGCCAACCACGACATAGCCCCCACCTCCCCCTTCAGTCCGTGGCTTGTGGCCATGCTCGGTGGGTTCGTGCGCTCGTGCTTCGTTCTCCGGAGTGCGTTCGCGTGAACCGCGTTGCCACTGCAAAATGATAACGATAATGAATTCATGAGATAATAAAATATTATTGCAGTTCACTTGTTTCCTGCGGTTGCCCGGGCTGCGGATCGTAAAGCGAATTGTTTTCGTTTACGGAACAACGCTGGATTTTAATTCACGTTACGAGTAGTTGCGTGTATCGCTCTTATCGTTGGCCGTGCGGTTTCAATCGTACCGTCGAAAGTGCAGAGGATCCTTTACAGGATGATACTTTCGAATGTGTTGACAGGCGAACGAAACCAGGACAAACCGCATTTTGATTTGAGTTCCCTGCCATTAAAGCAGTTCTGAAAAGTTAATCCTGACTTTTCCGGAGACCTCCATCTGGGACACGTCCAACAAACAAAGCGACAAACATTCGATTTTGTGCTCTGATTCCTCTGCTTTGCTGAACAAATGGGCGAAATGTTTCACAATTATTTCCACTGACCGGATCGACATTCCTAAGGCAACATTCTGGAATTGCGATTAAAATGCTCTGACCGTTGGCACGGGCAGGGTGCATTCTGACCACGAAATACCACGTTCCTCGGCGCAGCCGATCACACTTCCTGCCAGGTGGAAATCCACAACAGTGACACAAATGCGACAGATTGCCGATTTGGAATTATGGAGCTTTCGATATTTATTTCCCATTTTTATTGAATTTTATAGTAATAATGTAACGTTTTAATAATACTTTCTACGTTGCTCATTGGCAGATTATACAACACCATGAACGAGTACCTAAAACTAGTTCCTCCGGAGCAACCTCCATTGAGTCCCCAACCTAGCTTTATGAATGTGATGCGATGAAGGCAGGCACTCGTAGGGATTAGCATTTCGCAGTTCGGTCGGGTCAGCCGCCAAGCTGACCACCAACCGCGCAAATGAGCAAACGGGAGATAAATTAATTGTTTAATAATTCACTAACAGTATCAACATTGATCATGGCCACGCACGCCGAGAGCATTGCCTGTGGCCGGAAATCGGTCGGGGCGCCACAGCTAGCGTGGGCTCCCGGTGTCCTGGCGGCAAATGGAGACTGTGACACCCCATCCTGCGGTGAAGCAGATGACGAACGGAATGAGCCGGCCAAACGGAGCGTAAATAATGCTCTGGACCAGTCGCTGCCGCCGGTACCAATCACGAATGCTCGAACAATTATGGTATTTATTCGATTTCATTACTGTTGACATCGGTTCGGTGCCCTGAGCCCCGCGCCATTCAGTTGAGTGGCCGTTCGTGATGAACATTCCGGTCCACGGAATGTTGCGAAATTGCGTTCTAGGGCCCGGCGTTCGCGAGGTGTTTCGAATGAACAGCGAAAGCCGCCTGCAATTATTCTAGCGGATCCTGGGCGTCTGAGAGCGGCGTTAGTGCCAACTGATTGTGATGTAGAATGTTTTATTTTGTACACCATTTTGGTGTCCTACAAATGCTTCGTATTCTTTGCCAGCTCTTTCAGTGTCGGGGCGTTCAACAAATTCCCACCGTAAATCGAATCAATCACTTAAATTTTGAATCAAGCCAAACCAGCAGGCAGCAACAGCGCTAAAAAGGATCGGACTCATTACGGTAATGATTTGCCCATTATCATTTGCGCGACCTGCGGTGAAACCCGGAAGTTCCGAGTGGAGCCCGATTGGCCCGATAATGGCCGCCATTCACGATGCCCGCCGGAAGAAGCCCCAAATTGGCTGGGCGCAAACAGTAAAAACAACTCCTCTTTCGCTGTGTGCCGGCTCCGGTGCTCACTCGAGTCCGTTTGGTCGCAATTCCGATGATGGGAGAGAGCGAGAGAGAGCGAAACACGACCGAATGCCGGAAGTGGCAGCGAATTTTCCACCGTTTTTCCTTCGCGACCGGAGCAAAGCGGACGGCTGAGAGTGGAAGATTTATATCTTTTTGATTTGCTAATGGGGGGCCCCGTTGCCAATCACCGTTCGATTCCGTCGTCCGTCTGCGATTGGGCCGGAACCACCGTCGGGGCGATCGGTTGACGGTTTGCGGAAGCGATTTTGAAGCAACAAAAATTGAACCCACTTTCAGCGGATGCCGTTTTGACAGCGCTCGCCAAGCGATTGTCGGTCGATTGGTTTGACGACTCAATTTTCCATTATCTGATCAACTGTTGCCAGCGAACATGCGAACGAAAGTGTTTTTAATACACTCGGCCACTGGCGGGCTCTGCCGTTTCCTACAGGATTCTTTTCTGGAGTGTTTCGTCTCGAAACGGTTTCGTCTCCAAAAAGTGGATGTTCTCCGGGTGCCGGGTATCATCAATCAAACAAACAAACAACTCAATCTGTCCCGTCGCACGGTGAACAACGGATACACCAAGACGGTCCACACGAAGTCCTGACAGTAGCGCCCACAGCAGCTGGTCACACATCGTGCCCGGAAGCAGCCGCCTTTCAATCAAACCATTTATAAATGTCCAGCTCGGCTCGGTGCTGCACGGAAACCGAAAGAAAGCATCTCTGGTCGATGTTTTGGTCCACGCGTCAGATGTTCACTCCGCTACGAGTTGGCGTCCCATCTGCAGGAGCAACGGCGAAGGGGCGCCCCACGACCCTCGTTAGGGTGCTCATAATCGTCAAGCGATTTAGTTTTTTGTTGCTTCCAAGAAACGTAGCCCCAGTCCGAATTCTTCAGTCCGTTGTCAAACCCTTAACGAACTACAGTGACTCAGGGCCAAACGTCAGGGTTCGGATGGTCTCGGAGCATCAAATCGGAACGGGGGTGTAATTGGTTACCGTTGCAGAGTTTATATCCTCAGTCTGCAAGCGGCGGAGTTGTAATTCATCTGCGCCGCTACCCCCCAAAAAAACAACCGATTCTTTAGAGTGGTTCCGCCAGAACTCTCCTTCCAGCGATTCTTATTTCGTCGACATTTCGCTCACCTGGCGCACTCCACGGGAAGAAAGAAAAACTCCACAAAACGGGGCCCAGCCAGTCTGCGAGGGAAAAACTTCCCCCCCGGGTTTGTCATCCGAGGCGAGGATTTTGGGATGCGAGTATGTGTTTGGAATTTTGATAGGCTCTTCCATTCGATTCGAACGAACCCGAACCCGGGCAGACAAATGACCTGCACGTGATGCGATGTCGGGGCGCTGTCGGCTTGATAAACTGGTCCCAGCCCCGAAACACCGAGAAAGGAGTAATCCTAACGGGGTAGCCAAACGGCCAAATCTTTCCCAAATCACAGATGTGTTATAATCGATAAACCTATCAAGGGACGGCGGTCGGGACGCCGGGCCAATCTGGGGCTCTGGAACGATACAAGTTTCAATTTCGTCATAAATCGATTACGATAAAGTTGGGAGCGTTTATCAAAAAGACCCGGGAAAGAAAGGGTTTCCCGGCAACCCTCGGGTTTTCCATTTTCCCGAATTTCCCATTTCCCCCGATTTGGATCCGTTTCTTTGTTTTCATCGCTGTCCCCTCCCAGAGTCGGACGATTCGCCCGGGATGTACCTGCGAGGCGATTTTCTTGGGCGGCCGACGGAGCTCCGGGCACCGAACGCCGAGCGGGCGGCCCTGTTCCTGGATCTCGCCCTATCAGGACGGTCGCAGTGTAACTACGAGCCGGCCCTAATCTACACCCTGCACGTCTACCAGTACAGTCTGTCCGGCAAGCGAGGAGGTAAGTCCGATCCTAGAGTGTGTCCGCCGTCTGAATTTTTATTTCACGATTACTGTAATTCCTCCCGCAGTCGAAGGTGGACGAAGTCGGTTGCATCTGATCGATCTGGGTGGGTGTGCCAACCGGACCGGAGGTCTTCCGCTGTCCGGTATCGGGAACGTGCTGCTGGCGATTCTGAGTGGCCAGAAGCATCCTCCGAATCGGGACCATCCACTGACGCCACTGCTCCGGGATTGTTTGGCTCCCATCACCTGCCACGTGGCGGTCGTTGCCCACGTGTCTCACTCACAGGTAGGTGGCCAGGCGCTGGAATCGACCATTCGGGATCTCATCCCGCTATTCACCTCCCCGTAGACCCACGCAGACACGCTGACCACGATCCAGCTGGCTTCACGGATCCACCGGATGCGGCGAAGATTGCGGCCGCGAAACCATCTGTTTGGTGGGGCCGATAAAGGCCTGACCGGTGGATCCTCCGGTCACCAATCGGGCGGTTCCTCCGAAGGTCCAGACCCGTCCAGTTCAGACTTTTCGCAGGACACCGTCATCTACATGGGGCCGTGCGACGATCCGACCGACGGCGAACATCCGCCCGTCTACCTGCCCAGCCTGAACTCGGGCGACAATCGGTGCGCTATGAACAAGGTCCTGAAGGGGTCGGTGGCTGAAAAGCCAACGGCGGCTGCGGTGGCCTCACCGAAGAAGAAGACTTCCACCGGAAGCACCTCGAAAGGTATGTAGACGGCCGAGTCCCAACCCAGGGTTCTCGAGATCCTCCCAGCTAATCCTCGTTTCGTTCCGAGTAGCAACGAGTAGTCCGGCGCCAACGACGTCAGCCAGCGCTGGTCAAGGACGAACGGATAGCCTGAAGCGGGGCCAACTCTACGGCAACCACCAGCTGCCGGCGCCAGGACCGGAGCTGGCGTCCCAGCACGGCTCGCCCAAGGTGGTGGCGGGAGCCTTTAAGCATGTGCCTGGCGTCAGTAAAGGCTCCAACATTCCGACGCCCAAAGGATCCCCGATGAGGCGACCGGCGGCTGTGGTGGCTGCGGCCACGACTACCGCTGCCATCCCCATCCCCATACACGGGTCCATCCCGCGCGATAGTCCTTCGCGTCAGATCAGCGAAGAGAAGTGGATCGACGGACCGCGCGTATCCAAATCGAAGGTCCACGAAGCGCGCCATCTGCTGCGGGAGATCAACCACGTGAAGAAGTGCGAAACGTGGGTCGATGGTCCGAGAAGGATTCCGGCAGTGCATGGCGGGGCCGTCGCTCCCGGAGCCACGCAAACTCCCCCGGCGGGACAGACCGGGACCGCAGCCGGTGCGGCGACGGCTGTGGGGTACGGGTTCATGGATACGCACAAGAAGAACATGATCCGCCAGTGGGTCGAAAACCAATCGATCCAGCTCCTGCAGCAGTCCCTGTCCGCCAACAGTTCCCCGATGCACACGAAGCATCACGCCACCTACAGTTTGCCAAAGTTCCGCCCGAGTCGCTCGGACGAGGATGGGTTCCTGACGCTGGAGCTCGAACGGGTCGACGATCCTGCGGCGATGGTCAACCCGATTGCACTCCGTGGTTTCACGGCATCGACCGCATCCAGCGCCGCGGCCAACATCTCCGAAAGTCACGTCCGAACGGGGCTCAAGCAGGCTTACAGTCTGGACGCTGAACCGCCGCCAGCGGCCAGCGCCCCACCACCGAGCCAGCATCCGGTTCATCCGAGCCAACTTCCGGCCCACCATCAACCACCGGTGTACGCCTCGGTCAATACGGCCGGGAAGGTGTCGAGTACTTCGGTTGCGTCCGTCCACGACAGCAATCACTCGGAGCGATCGCGAGCTCCGTCGCAGGCCAGTGACCGGGTTTCGCACGCACCGCAGGAAGAGGAAGACCAGGACAGTGGGCCCTCGGAGGTGCCGCCCGCACTGCCCCTGATGGATCCGCTCGGATCGCGCGAGATCTCGCACGAGAGCATCCACATGCTCTGCTCGCGGCACGCCTCCCGGGACGACGCCATGAGTGTCCACAGCCACACCAGCCACCATACGGCCGGCATGATGATGGACTGCGGCCTGCAGGTCACCGAGGACGAGATAGCGAAAGCAATGAAGGGGTAAGTCCGGCCGGTGCCACATGGCCACAGGCTTCAGGCTCCTGTTGAGCGCTGACTTGACTTACGCTGTTTCACACTACCCCAGGGAACATCCGCTGAGCGCCCTCAGCCACGGCGAGCTGTCCGTCGTATCGAGCTTTAATGTTGGTGGTGGAGATGTCTTCAGCGACTGCGTCATCGGCGATAGTATGAGGTAAGGCAGACTTCAACGTGCTTCAATGTCAGTTTGAATTTAGTAAAGGAATTTTGGCTAAGTTCTAATTACCTATCAATTCTCAGAAGTTAAGGTCTAGAGGTATGAAACGAAATTTTCCCTAAGAATCACATGTTCGTCACATGTTATTTCTCGCAGCTCCCTGCTAATTTGGGGAAGCTGCAAGGTTTTAGGAGCTTGTGGTACACCACACCTTCCTGGTCCCACCAGACACACAGCATTGACTTTTTGTCGAATCGATCTGGTTTTGCAGTCGAAGTTGATGGTTTTCCCGGACTGACTCTTGATTATTCCATTTTAGGATTCTTAAATCCACTTTCCATCCCCAATCGCGGTTGGATGGAGCAATGGATCTTCCCCAGAGCCTTCAAACGTTGGGATATGGCATGTTAAGACACACTTAGCTGATCCGAAAGAAATTTAGATCCAAATTGACAGCTAGAGCCATATGATTACTTAATCTGATTTCATACGTCTAGACCTCCTGGACCTGTCATCATTGGAAACTCTGACAGCTGGAGCCGGAGGGACCACTCAGCTGACGATTCAATGCTCGTTTCTTCTCTCCACTCCAGAAGCCAATTCGATCAACTAGCGCGACTGCGCGAGATCTTCACCTCCCAGCTGGCGATGGCCGAGGTAACGCCCTCGTTCCGGCTCGGCGACACCAACAGCGTGTACAGTGAGCCGGCGTACCGCTTCAACGCCGGCCCGGGCAGTGTCTGCAGCGAACCCGCGTACCGTCCGCCAAGCCCTCGCTGTCGGGACTGTCGCCAGTCGCTGACCATGTCCCGAACCCCCAGCCAAAGCTCACTGCCCAGCCTGACGGGGATCGTGGCGATCGCCGGGATGGAGCAGTACGCCTCGCTCCGGCACCCGGACGGTGCTTCCGATCCCAATCTGCCCAAGCTGGAGAAGCCTTCCGATGACCCAACGGCCCCGGAGCTCCGGAGCGACCAGGACCAGCGACCGCTACACATCCGCGAGAACCCGCTGGCGGAGCTGCTGTGCCGAGCGCAGGAAGACCCAGACGACGACACCGATGGGGCGGCCCGCCTAAAGCCCAGTTCCGCGCTGCTTCCCCAACAGAACCTTCCCGCACTGCCCCTGCTGCCGATTTCCACGCCCGAAGCGTACGACAGTGGCCACGACTCGACGCCTCGCACCTCGAAGCACTCGGGTATCAGCAGGCGAGCCGAAAGCGGTTACCACAGCGTGGGCACGGTCCGTGACAGCGATGAGTCCAGCTTCGGATCGGCCGCGTCCCGAGCCCACCAGAAATCGGCCGGGGCGTCCGGCAAGAAGCGCCACCGACCGAGCGACAACAAATCGCTCTGCCACTGGCTGCGGAACCCCTTCAACTGCACCTACCCGGACACGGAGGGCGAAATCAGTGACTTCTAATCGCACACGGCACCACCCGCTTTAGCTAATTTTATCAGTTCGCCCCCACCGCATCGCTCTCCAGAAGATACTAAGGATGTGGATCGATGTGCTATGTATCTGTATATGTATCTGTGGAAAACTCGCTGGAAAAAACGCCAGAAACGCCTAACGCCTGACAATAAGACAACGATCGCTGTTCAACCGATTCGGCCGGCCTACGAGCCCCTCCAACCAATCGCTTCGCAGCCCTTCGCCAGGACCCGATCCTTGAGCTGTGCAGGGCCCAACGCTGCGCTTTCCGATGTGTGGGCCTGCTGATCGTCGTAGCCTAGCCGTTTAAAAGTCTAAAGACCGTCTTGGCTTACGTCAAGTCACGCTCTTGAAGCTTTCCATTTCCGCTTTGGCTTCCCTCTTAACACGGTCCCTCATCTCTTTTGCGCACAATCTGTCTCTCTTTTTCTGCTCCTCTATTTTCCTCTGTTTTGTGGCGTAGAACTCGAAATTGGACAATTCAGGACGAGAGTACTTTCTTCCTGCTTTATGACGTTCACAGTACTCAACGCCGCCTCTTCTGCCTTGTTTGCCAATCGCCGATCGTTCGATTGGCCACCGAGCGCAGTCAATAACCGGTTCAACCGGTGACACTAACCAACAGTTACGGGTTTTGTAAACCCGTCGCCTTCGGCACCGCTCATAATTGTGGGGCGCTTACAGTAATTTGCATAATTTATTTGCCTACTGAACGTGGCCACGCTGGGCCTCGCCGCACCAGACCAGACCGACCGATAAATCATCCAGGAAATGCACCGCCACATAGACGCACACATACACTAATTATGTCGCCATTTGCCGGTCAAACCCCCCCGAGATATCTCTGATTCGCTGCCAATAGTTGACGGGGCGCTGGGAATTACGAGGCTCCGGGTAATTAACGCTCCGGGTTCCGGTTTCTGATGATGGAACAACACGTGTTTTCATTTCCGTGTTTCGCGCACACAAATCCGCCTCATTTACGCCTTGGTCGCAACGCAAACAACACCGAGGTGGCAAAGCCGAGTTCCTTTGTTCGCCCGCACACCATTCTGACCTGACACAACATGCCGATTGTTTCGTTCAAAAAGGATAATGGAGCAAAAGAGCGGCACAAGAGTTAATGGCTGGGAACGGAGCGGTGAAACGCAGAAAAAGAGAGATAAAGTGTGTGTGGCCAAAAGCGAAGCAATAGGAGAGAGAGCGAAAGAGAGAGAGAGAGAGAGTTTACAATAATTGTTTCCCCCAATTCTAAATCTATACTGTAGAGCAGCCGGCCAGAGTAGCAGAGTAGCGGAAGAAGAAACTTTTAAAAGGAACCCCCACAGCTAAACCAAGAGAACCATAAAGCAGGAACGTAGTTTGTCCGCGGTGCAAATTACAGGTTGCAATTTTATAGACCTTTTACAAAAATCAGGACAGTGCTCCTTTAGCGAGTCGCTCGGCGAGCCAACGGGAAGCGTACCGGACCGGAACAAATGACGCCACTCGACAAGCATACCGATATCGTATATTTCCGCGCGGAGTGAACTGGTGACGACCATGGAATGATTAGCATTGATTACGATTATTGTCGCGAGCAGCAGCATTGTATTGTATGGAAAATATTGTCTAATCGTTTTGTGATGATGCTTTTACAACAATAATCGGCCGTGAGTAAGCGGGAGGAACTCGAAACACTGTTACACATACACAAGCACACAACCATTTACAGACAGACCACAGGAACCGAAAGGAAGAGAGAGGACACGAACAAGTTCGAAGCGCAACAGTAATTTACAAAATAATAGAAAATAATTTTATAAAAAACACTACGTCTTTGCTTTGCTGTAAGTGAGAAGTGAGAGTGAGAATATCACAAAGTGAGTAAAAACAAATGGCTCAAGGTAAGTGACTCACTGAAAGGGGAGGATTTAAACTACAAAAATTAAGACATTCTAAGAAGCTAAAAGCAAAGTAGGCGAACCTGAAGTACCACAGAATGCACCCTGCCCTGCCGTGTCCTTATCGCCACCTTTGCCCACCATTGCCACGAACCATTTAAACCTGTGCCTTCATTTCAAGCATCATTACCGCCATTAACGATGCACGTGATTTGCTTCTCTCCATC
This sequence comes from Anopheles bellator, assembly GCF_943735745.2. Lineage (NCBI taxonomy): Eukaryota > Metazoa > Arthropoda > Insecta > Diptera > Culicidae > Anopheles > Anopheles bellator. Next base: position 81,954,087 of record NC_071286.1, read on the forward strand.
TTCATTTCGGGACGCAAAGTTCATCAACATCCGCGACCCGTTCTTAAACTGACACCGCCCGAGAGAGAGAGAGATAATCGTAGGCCACCGACCCGGGTGCCCCCCGGGAAAGGTGGTCGTAAAAAAGTCATCGTGTCCTTCGAACTCCTTCGAAGAAGTCCGGGTCAACTGCATTTCTACACCTTTTTTGCGGAAGGCATTACACCGATAGAGCAGCAGCGCCGCAGGACCATCGAACCGTGAAAGGTCGTTCTCCCTGCTGAAACAATGTCCATGGCTTCTTCCCTTTATCGCTGACACCGTTTTTCCACCCGGCCCCACCCCCCCGATTCTCGGAATTTCCGCGCTGACCCAGATTCTTGGTGAACCCTTTCGCTGGCGGCGGGCCACCGTGTCTTCGCTTCCACGTCCAGGCGGAAGTACGAGTCCCGGTGTAATTATAATGGAATTAAAAGTTAAAACTTTCCTCGACGGTCGGCGGTCGACGGTAAACGGCCGGGCCGGGGCTGAAAGTGCGCAAAACACCGGCACCGGTGAACCGATGCCGGTGAGCATACGACGGGGTGCGTCCCTTGCCGGTTCGGGGCTAAAGATTTGTAGCCCGTAACTAATTAGTGAAGAGTTAATGAAAGAATGTAAGCACTGGCGAACGGTGCGGTTCGGTGGAATTAACACGCGGCTTTTGGTAGGGATTTGCGCATCGATGATGATTACTGATTTGTTTGTTATTTGTTTATGCAATTAATTGTCCGTTAGCATCGTTATTAATTTTTATTGATAATTTTGATATGTTTTTTGTTTAATGTAATTGTTTTTCTATTATGTTATGATCACATGTAAATGCGATAGTTTCTTTACGTAGGTTCCATATTTTTGTGATGCATTATGCTAAATTCTTACTCATTCTTCAATATTCTTTCATCCGGTGTGCTTTTCTCACAAGTTAGATCATTTAAAATTAAAACTGCTCATTTTATTCAACGTAGAAAAAGAGTCTGTAACTTTGCTATGTTTACCAACACAAAAAGTCATCGTTTAATGGTTGCCTCAGATGGAAGAACTATTAAAGTTCTTTCCGTCATCGTTCGGTCACTACCTTTATCTTTAATCTCTTAGGATTGTTAAACTCAAGCATGCTCCGCGAGTGACCGTTCCTTGTTCTCCCCGCAAAATTTTGGCCAAACACCAGGTACAGCTCCCTCAAGAGCTGTTGTTTCACGGAATCTTCATGCCAATAAATGTCAACCGGCAGGGTAAGGTTGATTGTAAAACATGTTTGACCACAACGACCACTAGGCCGAAGGCCTCGCATCGCAAAACACCCAAAAAATCTGGAGTATGAGTAATGGGCAAGCTTAAGGGCAGTTGGACCCGGTCTCCTGCTCGATTGTCCGTTCAATCGGTACCAACAAACCGACAAACAGGAAGTAGTTCCACCCGGTCCACGCTCATCGAGGGAGTTGTAGATAGAATCCGGACTAGCACTTTTCGGTCATTTCTTCGGTCCCGCCTTCGGGCACCCGAGCACGGGAAAATGTAAATATTTAGCTAGTCAGGCGTGAGTTATGCTGATTCGTTTGTGTCCTCCGGTTACCTGTTATTACATTTTATTGTCCTGCGCTCCCCAAAACGGGTGCTCTTTCGCAGTCACTCCGGGATGCGCCTGCTCTTGCCTCGTACCGGAAACCGCTACGAAGGACTCCGAAGGGCCTGCGGGATCTCCGGGTCGTAGAAGCATAATGTTGATACTGCTAATAATCATAATAGTAATGGTTTTATGCTTACCTCGAGCGGAGAAACCGAAAAACTTTGCTTTCCCTCGGGACGAAGAGTGGCGCAGCTCGAAACAGCAGGACCAATGAGAGGGGACCTATGGGGTGGAACTCTCCCGGAAGTGCGCAGAAGAGTAGCATAAGTTTGAAGGACATTATTGCCGTAACATATTCTGCTGGCCCGAATAAAAGCCTCGGACTTAATTGGAGCATTGTGGGCTGAGGTTGGGGCCGAGTTTGCCCAAATTTACCTGAGACGAATCTTGTCGTTCATCCAACGGAAGCTTCTCTGTAGTATTAGGTCAACCCGAAAGTATAGTCGATTTTCTTAAATTTATTGCAATTCACTATTATTTGTTTAATGTTGAACTGCTTTATTGTACATAAACTATCTAAATATTTTTAAATAAACAACTAGCTGTGCAATTCCAATAATATTCTAAGTATTGAGTATCTCTACCGGAATGTTCAGAGAAGAGTGCCATTGCTTTCGGATCGTCCGAATGCTCCCAAATAAACGCCCGAATCTCGGCCATGCTCGTAGCTCGAGACGAGTCGCCGGAAATAAATAATTTCACGATTCGCCTACGTCAGTGCTCTCGGTGCTCGGTATAAATTATTCCATGTCTCCTAAGCTCTGCTCCGTCTCTCTGGCCCGCTCTGTCAACTTGCTGCCCGAGCATCGATCGACAACAGATATATAAATGGTATTTTTGTCCGCCCATCGAACGGACAACGGGCGCTCCGAAAGCAATTAAAGCTCCGATGCTCGAAACCTGGTAATCAAATCGGATCTAATTTCGCAAAACGTTATGCCAGTCACATTAGTTGTGATCAATGTGGCGGCGAGAGTAATTAAGGGAAACTTTCCCATCTTTATGCTCACATCCGGTGGTTCGTGTCGGTTATTTGTGCGACCACTACCTTAGCATCCTTTCTTTATCCTTTTTCAGTTCGACTCGATTGGCGGTCGGTCATGAAAGATAAATGATGCTGCCCGATATCGATTGAAGGATGGCCCGGGAGCCGTCCTCCATTTGTGAATCATGTCGTCAAGATTGATCTCGATTGAATTCAGATTACCGGAAAGAATGTGATTACGGGAAAAGGTTCTCGATTTGCAGCTCACCGATCGGTGCGAGATGCGATGCGTGCGAAGATGCCCTTTTTGGGGCTCCAGCATTTCTCATTCTCTGATTGGGAGACAAATATGCTGGCACCAAAGGAAATGATGGAAGGTTAAAGTTTTCGGAAACCTTTTGAATTGTTCCTATTTGTATTTCCTGAACAAGCTCGCCGAGCTTCTTCACACGATAAAGTTGAAGGCCTTTAAAGTAGACTTCCAGAAGTGGTCCAGATCTACGGTTTAAAGGTTTGTGGTACAAACTGAAACCCGTACGCCACGCAAGGATATCCACTCCCGATCCAATGTGCCATTAACAAAAACACTTCGCACAGCTCGTACTGGACATCTGCTTACCGGAGTGCCATAAAACTGTCCCCGGTTTTAACGACCCCCGGACGGCACGGGAACACGGCCACAAAATGCTCCCCGAGCCGCCCGAGAAGCGGAAAATACTTTTCCCGCTTACGATCCATAAGTATCCTGCCCATTAACAGCAGCTTCTCACCGCCACCGGCAACGCCGCTCTGTCCACGGTGAGGACAATAAAATTAAAATAGATTTTAGCTTTATCTCTCCGTTTATTTATGCTTTCAGCAACTATTAAACGCCGCACTGCCAGTTCGCACTCGCAACTAATCCCGGCCCCGGCCCTGGGCCGGGGGATTTACCACCGTCTCCGGAAAGGATCAGCGCCAAAGTGGCACCGCAATGGAATGGTGAAGTGCGTCCTTCGATCTGGGGGCCCCCGGTTAGGCAAGGAACTTGTCTGCAATCCGTAACACACCATAAGCCATCCGCGCGCCATAGCGATACAAACCACCGATAGCGGAAACCCAACCGGGCAGCTCTCGAGAAGCTTTTATCGAGAGGAGTCCGCCCTCGAACCCGGCCACGGCTGTGAATTAAAAGTGTTCACCCCACACACGGTGATTCCGTGAAAATGGTTGTGTGTAAACATCGAAACCAGATCGCAGTGCCGTGGGGCGGAACCGAGAACCGAGATTTCTGGGCCACCCGGGGGCCATCCTTCCGGGAATCCTGGCACCGAGCATAAAAAAGTAACCCCAACGAAATCACATTAAAAACATGGCTCGTTAAACTGCTGAGCAAAGACTCTTTGTTTTTCTCCATGGGTCTGAGAAGCCATCGAAATTGCCACGATACATGATAATACCCTCCGCTCCGGTCCGCTGTACGCCAAGGAGCTTCTACCGTTTACGGTTCCCGTCCGAGCTCCCCACCCAGCCGTGAGCGGGAGGGGAGCAAAGGATTATGTTGGATTTGGTTTGTCACGTTCCGGTCACAGCAATCGGCAACCCCGTGAATAGCTCCTTGGTCCCACTTGGAGCTGCCAATCGCTTCGAATACGCCCCATGTGCCCCGCTGGCTATTCGGCGGGTCAGCTCGACAAGGGATTTTCCTGCGCAGCAACATTCGGGTGGATTTTTATCTTCTCCAAAATGGACCCCCAGCCCGGCTAGATAACACGCCGCGAAGGTGACGCGGATCATGACTCTCGTTTTCGGACCGGCCAATGGGGAGTGTGACTCATACTTACTAGTGCTAGGCTGATGTATTTCGGCATTACGTTTCGATGGGAATTCGATGCGAGGTGCGCTGGCAACTAAGCTTCCTCGTTTTAGTGTCAGCGGCCTAACGGTGATCAAGAAAAAGTAATCTCAGTTGCAATCTGGCATGACAGCGTTTTCTTTTCTGACGTTTCCTTAGCAACGGACCACTGTCAGCACCTACCAAACAGCAACCCACGTCTAACGATACCTGCTTCAATGATGGTCCTTAGTAGGCTGGCTGCTTCCTGGCGGCCGCCACACATTTCGCCATCGTCGGTGAAGCGCGCGTTATCGGGTCGGTCATGAAGAAGTCTTCCAACCGTTTCTGCGACACCTCGACCGGGCCGCTCTCAAAGTGCACTGTGCCCTGTTTCAGGACCGCTTCGGCAACGTCCGAAAAATTCGTCTCCTCAAGACGCCCGTATCGTACAGTGTGCGGCGCTATGTCCTCCATGCGTGCCCGCAGCTCGTCCAGAGTGTCGTACGGAAGCGGAACTCCAGCGACTTCTGATAGGGCGCGTATAATTTTCCAATCTTCACGCGCCAGACCGGGTGGTGTGATCGCGGTCAGTGTCTGCTGGGCACGGCCCTCCATGTTGACGTACGTGGCCTGCTTCTCAGTATAGGCCGCCCCGGGAAGAATGGCATGGGCGAGCTGAGCACCGGCGTCCCCGTGATGTCCCTGATACACGACGAAGCAATCCGGAGGTAGCTTTTCACGCTCGATGACTCCTGAATCGGCTCCGAGCAGGAACAGTACCTTCGGGTTCGTTTCCAGCACCGACTCAACGCCTCCCCGATAGCCCACGTCTAAGGCTGCCGTCTGGCCAGCGTTCGATTGCAGTACATTCCACACCTTCCAGTTCGGGTCCACCGGTGACAATCCGTTAGCAAACCCATGGAGGGCCGTCAGAAAAGCGAGACCATCGGGTCGTGCAAGCTGCGCAGCACCGACGATGATCAGCGGTTTCCTGGCCTGCTGCAGCTTCCGCGCGATCGGATGGTGCCCGGTGACGATATCACTGACGACGGACGTATCACTGCCCAGGTATTCGCATTCGTACGAAAGATCCACCTTCGGTCCAACCAACGCAACGTGCTGTCCGCTGTGGATGAATCCTTTACGTAACCGACTGTTCAGAAGCGGTGCCTCGTAGCGCGGGTTGGTACCCACGAGCAGAACCACATCCGCCTCTTCGCAGGCCGCAATCGAAGCGTTCAGCAAATAGCTGGTCCGAAAGTCGGTTCCCGGGCCGTCCACCGGGAACCGTTGCTCCGTGCACAGTGTCTCCGAGCCGAGTCGATTGAGCAGATCCTTCAGAGCCACGAGTGCCTCGGTATCGACCAGTCCACCGACGACGGCTGCCACGTGGCCGATCGGAAGCGTGTCGCGCAACGCACGGGCCACCGTGACCAGCGCCTGTTCCCAATCGACCACCTCGAGGTCCCCGTTCGGTTGGCGTAACATTGGCGCCACCAGCCGTTGGCGCTTCAGCCCGTCGCAGGCGAAGCGAGCCTTGTCGGACAACCACTCCTCGTTGATGGCATCGTGCTCGCGTGGCAGGATGCGCAACACTTCTCCGGTGCGCGTCCCCACCACGATGTTGCTGCCGAGCGCATCCAGCACGTCGATCGAATCGACCTTCCTCAGCTCCCAGGGACGCGCCACGAAGCTGTACGGTTTGCTGGTGAGCGCTCCGACCGGACACAGGTCGATCACGTTTCCGGACAGCTCGGACAGGAACAGTCGCTCCACGTACGTCCCGACCTCCATGTCGCTGCCACGCCCGGTAGTCCCGAGATCGTCCACACCGGCCACCTCCGACGCGAAACGGATACAACGCGTACAGTGGATACACCTCGTCATGTAGGTTTTTATCAGTGGCCCCAGATCCTTGTCTTCGACGGCTCGCTTGCCCGTGTGATCGATGTCGGTGAAGCGGGACCGATCCGAACCGAACGCCATCGCCTGATCCTGCAGATCGCACTCACCGCCCTGGTCGCAGATCGGACAGTCCAGCGGGTGGTTCATCAGCAGGAACTCCATGACGCCTTCGCGCGCTTTCCGGACCATCTCGGAGCCGGTTTGGATGCGCCAGCCCGGCAGTACCGGCATCGCGCAGGCTGCGACCGGCTTGGCCGATCCTTCCACCTCCACCAGGCACATGCGACAGTTTCCGGCAACGGCAAGCCGCTCGTGGTAACAGAACCGTGGGATCTCTATGCCGATCTGGGCCGCGGCCTGCAACACGGTTGTGCCCGGTTCCACCAGCACCGATCGGTTGTCCACGAACACTTCAATCGCTTCGGGAGAGCTAGCGAAAGTCCTTTTAATCCAGTGTGGCCAGCACACGCGAGATCTGTGGCCAATAAACGGAAGTCGCAACATCACGCTGAATATACTACTTCGTCCAATCTGTACTGCTTTTCGACGGTAATGGTCAAACGTCAAACAGTGTCGCAATGTGAACTAGATCCTCTACTTCGCCGTAATTAATTTTAACTTTATTTTAACCGACTGCCGTACGATGATTTAAAACGGGACCATCACCATTACGGTGCGAAATTAGTGCAAATTACAATGCTGTTTTGTTTATTTTTGTTATGAAATACCGTAATTGCTTGGTCATCATGACCTGCATTATTTTCGGTTGTTTTTTTTTCTTTTGCCCGAACGGCGTCATCGCCAATCTCGCGCGGAACCCCAACACAGATTAGCGGAAGACTTACGTTGGACGCGATAAGTCCATGGCTGACGAAATCGGTGCGATAAGCGAGATTGAGTGGCTCGTGTCGCGGGCGCTAAAATCAAACGGTGCGCCACAGTCGGTATTTATGTTGTGCCGGAGACGTTCGTAACCAGGAACCGCAAACAATCTACGGAGAGCAAAATGTTTCTACTGGTAGCCCTCGTGGCGCTCTGCCTTGGCTATCTCCTTGTGAAGTACCATCAGAGGCGCCAACAATTGCTGGAGATCTCGAGACACTTCAGCGGGCCGTATCCACAGTACTTTCTGGGGTGTTACTATCTCTTCAAAAACAAATCTGTCGAAGGTAAGTTCCGCGCAACGCCCGGGAGCCTGCTGGCGATTGAATTGATGGCAACTCTACTTTAAGACATATTCGATGTCCTGAATGAGTGTCACCAGAAGTACGGGGCGGATGTGAGCATGGTCGGTGCGTTCAACGATCTGGTGCTGGACCTGTCCGGGACCGAAAACGTGGAGAAGGTGCTGCTGGCCAAGACGACCAAGAAGTCGTTCCCGTACGAGTTTCTGGAGCCATGGCTAGGCACCGGGCTGCTGCTTTCGTTCGGCGACAAGTGGTTCCAGCGGCGCAAGATCATCACTCCGGCGTTCCACTTCAAAATGTTGGACCAGTTCATGGATGTGTTCAATCGGGAGGCCAACGTCCTGGTGGCGAGGCTCGAGAGCCAGGTGAACCAGAAGGAGTTTGACATCTACGACTACATCACGCTGTACGCGTTGGACAGCATTTGCGGTAGGTCCGGTACGCCGTTAACACTGCCCACGTTCCTATCTGGCTTTCGCTTTACTCTACAACAGAGACCTCCATGGGTGTGCAGGTTAACGCCCAGAATGACCCGAACAACGAGTACGCCCGCAGCGTGAAGCAAATGTCGGAGTTTATCTTCCGGCGGGTCTTCAGCGTGTTGCGTCAGTTCCCTTCACTGTTCTTCCTTTACCCGTTCGCTAAAGAGCAGGAGCAAGTGATCAAAAAGCTCCACAACTTCACCAACTCGGTGATCGAAAAACGTCGCCGGCAGTTGGAGAACGAACAGTTGCTCAACAAGGTCGAATTCAACCGAGACGAGGAAGATCTGTACTCGAAGCGCCGGGACACCTTTCTCGATCAGCTGCTGAAGGTGACGGTCAATGGTCAGCCGCTCAGCACCGCCGACATTCGGGAGGAAGTGGACACGTTCATGTTCGAGGGACACGATACGACCACGTCCGGGATTTCGTTCACGATTCTACAGCTGGCCAAGTGTCAGGACGTTCAGCAGAAGCTGTTCGAGGAGATCAATACTGCGTTCGGGGCGGATGCCAGCACCACCGTACTAACCAGCGCTTCGCTTCAGGAACTGAAGTACTTGGACCTGGTGATCAAGGAGGCGTTGCGTCTAAGACCACCGGTCCCATTCATCGGCCGAAAGCTGCTGGAGGATATGGAAATGAGTATGGCCCACGACTCCAGCTTTTGGTTGTTTTTAGTACATTCTGTTTTCCTGTTTCCTAGATGGAACTATTGTCCCAGCTGGCACCACGATCTCGCTCAACATCTACAACGTACACCGCAATCCAAAGGTGTTCCCCGACCCGGAGCGCTTCGATCCGGAACGGTTTTCCGATGAGAACGAAGTGAAGCGCGGCCCATACGACTACATCCCGTTCAGTGCCGGGTTCCGGAATTGCGTCGGCCAGCGGTACGCGCTGCTCGAGATGAAAGTTACGATCGTGAAGCTGATCGCCGCCTACCGCATCCTGCCCGGAGAGTCCATCGACCGGCTTCGGCTCAAGACGGACCTTGTGCTGCGTCCCGCAGGCACCGGCATCCCGGTGAAACTAGTCAAAAGACTACGGTGAAGACTTTGAGCTGTGAGTGTATGTAGCAATAAAGCGCGAAGAAGTCTAATCTTCTGCTCGCGTAGTTTCTGATGGAACTCGGGCCCAGACGCTGCCAAGGAACATAATAATTTAATTAATCAATCCGAAACCCAACTATCAAAAGCCCTGCGATGGCTGCGTCGGTGGCAGCCGGCGAGGCTTCCACAAATTAAATTTATCAACTTTTTCCATCCAGCAGCCCGCAAGTTCTTGCGGGTTTTTTTTGCGTCGTCCTCTCGTCCAATAGCTAATAACAGTGCCGGGGCTTCGACGCGTACCGCCGACCGCAAACGCAAGCTTCGACGGCGGGAACACATCAAAACTCGACACTGCAACGTGACTCCCTTGGCGGCCAGCGATGAAGCCTCCATGACAGCAAAAAGTTGTTTCGCAACATACTTTTTGCCTTGCTCCGGTCCAGCGCTAGAAGTCATCAAAGGGACTCGCCCTCGTCACGTCCTGGACTTTCTCGCTCACCGCGCAGTGGCTAGTTTGCTGGTTCAATGGTCGGGTTGATTGAATGAAAATAATGTGTGTCTTTGGCCCCCAGGCGGTAAACTATGTTTCGAAACGCTGGAAATATGAGCCTTCGCAGTAGCATTTGATTAAACGAAGATTGTAAAAACATTCCATTCCTGGGGACGGCTCAACAAGTTTTCAACTGGCGAGTACCTTGTTCAGCAAACAAGGCCTTTTAGTAGGATTTTATTAAATGTTGTTCCGGTTCCCAGTTTCACGTGAGGTCACATACGGTTCTGTTATTCGGCTTAATTGAACCGAAATAAAAGTTGCAATAGTGTAACGATGGTATTACATTATTGGTACGGTTTCGTACCGCAACTTTGACAGCGATTGTGGCCGACAGTTTCACTGCCGGGCGTTTATATCTCCGATAAGTGGCCGCGCGGTCAAACTTTCTGATCCAATTTCGTTGATTATGATTGGATCGAAAGTACGTCGAAAGTAGATAACATAATTGTTGGATTGTTTCTCCCGGAGCGGCAGCTCGACGGAAGTAGATTGCGTAACAACTTTCTTTTTGTGTTCCCTTTTCCGGCCTCAGTAGACCCAAAACGTAGTGCCGTTTCCGGTTTGCAGCTTTCACGTCCCGGCAACCGTCGTCGTCGTCGGTTCGTGTCGTGAATATTTGATCAGCCCACTACCGTTGGCCGGTTGGCCGTTTTGATCTAAGATGCCTGCCTTTCCGGTCCCGGGCTTGCCGGTAAAGCAGCATTCGCTTTTACAAAATTTATTGCCCGAACCCGACCCTGATACGGGAGCCAGGAACCGGCCCGGTGGTTTTGTGGTTTTCGAGAAAATATTCCCCCGAAATTGTTTGCTGTTTCGCAGGACCTGCTCGGCAGGACTATCAGGTACTGGCGGCATCCACTGCACTCGGAAGGCCACAGTGCCGGTAAAGGTAAAGCTCTGCCAAAGCTCCGACCGCCTTTGCAGGATAAATATTGCATCCTTTACACTCGCTGAAACTCACCGGCCCTCAATCCGGTGCGACCGAAAGCTCCCGCGTACGCCATGGCAGCATATTTGTTTATTATTTTCTCACCTGCACCGCACTCGCGCTCTCCGCCGTGCGGTGATGAATATGCAACATTGTAACCTGGTCGCCGGTTGCATGAATATTGCAGATAAGTGCAGCACTCCGGTGTGGCAAACAGTACGGCCCGGTCCTCTCCGGTGCAGAATGTGGACGGAAATGGCGAGAATAGCGGGACCATCCCACGGTCCAGAGTTTGGGTGAATTTATGGGCAAACATTTGCCCACAGACGCTGCTTGCGAGATTTAACGGTGCGCTGCGCTATTTTTGAACTGTTCCGCTTCTAGAAGGAAGTACTTGGCCTGTGACCTGCGTGGTTTCATTAAAATTAAACTTTCAACTATCAAACGGGAGATGGAGCGTTCTTTTTGAGTATGCGTTCCGGCTATGTCCTTGCCGATCCATTATGCTATTAGCTTTAACTGACGCTTTGTATTTTTTTGTATAAATAAACCATTAGAAATTGAAGAACTCAAGCGTAGGTGAACAATAAAATTTATAAAGTCAATTAGACCATATTTAAAATGAGATTTCAAGCATCGAACGTGCCGAGGTCACAAGTGATCGAAACTATTAACATGCATTCAGGCCTTCCGCTTCATGCCGCCAAGCCACGAACGACGGCAAAGGGATGTAATTCTCGGCGAGCCCGCTTATGTCTCGAGACGAACCGCCCCGGAGTCGCAATCTTCCTAATGGCAACACTTGCAGCTAAGTGTTCCTCCAGCAAGGATGTACTTTTTTTATGGGTGCATTTATTGTGCCCACTCGAGCCCACGAAGCATTGTCACCTTACGTCGTCCTCCTCATCCGGGCCCAGCTTCACCGGGTGCCAGGAAGAAATGCGAGCAACGGAGGAGGCCTTGCAATCTTCGGCGACTCTCTCGGCCTACTTAGGCACCACGCCACGACAAGGGGCTTAAAGTGGCACCTTAGAGATTCATGGAAGTGTAAACAACGGTCGTTAATAACAATTGTTCCTTCATGCCCGCCCACACGGCCGGGCGCCAGGATTTCCCGGTTCTGGATGCCATTTTTTCTCTTTCTCTCTCTGTCTCTCCGTGGTTTGAGCTATAAAAACGAGCGCGCTTTATGATGATGAGCCTCGTAAAACGCAACGCCAGCCAACGTTTTCTTCGAGTAGCGCCAAGTTTTCTCCAAAAGTGGAAGCAAACCAACCCGGTGCGACTCGCTTGACCGGCCCTTTGTTGGCACGGTCCTTGGGGTTCCCGAAGGTGTCTATCAGAAACAATTATGAACCACCCGACCGCCCCACGGTGAACGATGCAACGTTGGGCCGAACCGGCTTTTATTAATATTTTTATTTCACTTTTATGCAAATATCGCCACCCAACGCGTAGGAGCCGGAATCAACAACTCGTCTTCGAGGCAGGGGGCGCAATGGAAGCGCAAATGCCGCCTACAACGGCCGACGCAAGAGCAGAAAGTTAGTATTAAATTGAAAACGAAGAACGCCGAATCAAGCCGGGCTGGCCACTTGTCAAGCATTATCATTTCTTTAAACACCGTAATAGGCACTTAATTTTTGTTCGCTCGCTGGCCCTTTGGCACGGGGGACGCGATTCGCGCGAAACATCCCCAGACATCCTTCGCTCAACCTGACGGAGGTTATCACGGGATGGTTGGAATTCACCATGGTATCATTCCACCCGAGGAAAACACTTCACCGAGCCGGTGGAAATGGGAAACTTTTGTCTATTACGATTATTGCTTCGTCCCGGGTCCGGTGTGAAGCTGGCCATTGCATCGACCGTCTTTTTTTCTCTCAATCTCTCGTCCTTAAGCGTTTTCTTTTTCCTAGTAAATACATCCTCCCGGCACGTCGTTTGCATTTGGACATTAAAATTTATTTCTATCTCCGGGAAGAATTGAACTTCCGGGGTCTTCCGGGTGGCCCTTAATTTATTAAGCTATCAAACGAAAAGAAATATGGCACCGGTCCGTGGACAGGGCAGTAGTGGGCCCGAAACACAACTGACGCGACGCATTCGTAATTTATTCCATAAACTTTTGGGATCCCGTCGAACGTTTCAAGTAAATGTTTGGAGTATAATTCTCTTTGTACCTGTTCAAACACGGTTCATTTTCTATTTTAGTCAGGCATGATACACATTAAAAAATTCTCAAATTGCCGTACTCCATTCCAATCGATGAAAACGGATTTTTAAAATCCTTTCGAGGATGAGTTTTTTTCCATTTTTCCGACGCCCGCAGTTAACTTAATGCTAATCCCTTGGACAACCTCCACAATGTCAGACGTCAAGAGCGACACCTGTAAGTGAACCAGGCGCCGGAGAAAAACCTGTATTAATTATCAATGATAAATTACCTACAAACCGAAGAACATCGCACCAACGACTCCCCGCTTGGCGCTCTAAAGTTAATGTTGCCTTCGAGAGCGAAACGAAAAAAAAGTCTACCTTCTTCCGTTTTCCCATGGCCATCCGGACACATCTGTAGCCGAAGGTGAAAGTTCCTAAATTAATTACCAGCATCACAACACTCTAGCCGTGCGGCGCCCTGTCGACTTGGCCGTCCTTTGGCCCCACCGCGGGTGACATCACACGCTTCCCGTTGTAGAGCTGCCCCCGGGGCCGAAACTTTTACGCCCATCCGCGTGATTTACGCGAATCGCAGCTGACAGTAGTCTAGCGTAAATTGCGTATTTTATTACATTTTGATTTATTTGCCCCACTGTGAGTGCCACTGTTGCTAGTGCTCTTTTTGCCCATCTTCGCCTCTTTCTATCTCTCTTTCGTCGAAATCATTCCCCCTTGCTCCGTCTCTGTCGGTCGCCTCCTGCTCATATGAAACTTGCTCTCCCCGGGAAGGAAAGGGATTGCCAGACTCCAGCTGGCGTTGGTGCGAATTCCCCTTGCCATATGGCGATCGAGCATAAAAACTTGCTCTTCGTCACTTTATCGTACGCGATTAAGCGTCCCCGAAGCGCGTTCACAAGGACAGGAAACCAAGCCCCTTGCCCATTGCTGAGGCGAACTTTTCACGACTTATTAAGCTGGTTAAACGAGACGGCGCTCCCGCCAAACTAGCTTCCCGTTTTTGGACCTCCACCAAACGTCCTCCATTGTCTACCGCCGGGTGGCAATAAAAAGAATCAACGATGACCGTCCCCGTCACCGAAGGACGTCACCAACGACCCTCCGCCCGGAACACGTTAAGCTGCCGGAGTGATTGATAAATAAAAGCACGAAACTCCTTTTTACGATCCGGTCGTCCAATATCCCGGGCGCGGAATCGAAACGAAACAATAAAACACTGATTTTATGCTGCCCACTGGTGTTGCTCACGCCAGCGTCAACGAACCGTGATTTGATCGGTTTTCGACGATTCGCTAAGCGTTTTCCGTTTTATGGCGTGGCCACCGTGGACAGACGACTACAAATTACAAAGTGGGATAATTTACTCACGTCCCCTTCGTGCAGTTCGGTAGCAGCTGCTAACCGGGGCTGGTAGGATCCTGGGCAAAATCGTTGCAATTCTAATAAAAACATCACCCAGCATCATGAAAATGGCTTACAAAAGCAAATAGGCTTAGTTGACGATGTAAGCAAACGAAAGCCCGAAAAAGTCCGACTATATTAGGCATCAAATAATAGGTCGCATTTGATTTTAAAATAGACAAAGTAAATGATTCAATGAACCCACATGTTCGCTCATTTAAAACATGAACCTCTGAGGTTCATCATTTTCAATTTCGCTCTCAACTTTAATAGCATGCCGATTCATTAAATCCAGTCAGCATAAGTGACGTTAAATTGCAACCATTATCACCCAACGGAGCGTCCCACTAATGCTGGTTCGGTATTTCAATTTGCACTGCGTTTGAAGGGCTCATAAATTATTGGCAATCATTTCTGCAACACACGACATTCCTTGGCAGCGGTGCACGCAACCTTCGAGAGGCACCGGAACGGTGCAAACACGTGGAAAAGCAACATCGCCCCGTGAAAGGTGAAAGGTACACGCTGTATCCATTTCCTTATGTTTTCACAATCGGCCCACCGAACCATCCATCATCTTTAATGAACGGTTTGCGTGTCGATACGCCCGAAGACGTCACTTCACAAAGCGTATGCGGAAAACAAAAACTAAGCACCTGGATTTATGTTGACCCCCGCCACCCGATCGGTGGCAGCCAAAATCATGCGATCTCCGGAAAAACGTGGCACCTTACCGGCCGGTCTTGTTTGCATGTTTCCGTCTCGGCACACGGCAAACATCGTGCAAGTGAGGGACGGCTGCAGGACCTCGCAAAAAACATCAATCATCTATGCACCCCCGGGTCAGGCCAGAACGGGCAAATGTGGTCCGCAAACACGACCACACCGTATGCATTCATTAGGATCACCCGGCAGGAAGCGGGACCACTCGCAAGTATGCACTTTCCGACGGCGCAAAAAGAAATTAAAGCCCAACCGGGGTGCCTTTCTTGGATTCGAGTAAAAACCCCCCCGGACCGACTCCGGTCCGGTTCCGGTGGCCAGGAGCGTGAACTACCCCATTCCGGGGGGCATCTAGCCGAGTGTCTAGCACTGGCAAATGTCAGACACAACTCACTTCCATTACGGGAATGCCAGGAACCCGCTGCTTCCGTCCAAAATCGTAGCAGTGCGGCCGGCACGAACTAAGATTCCGGCGCCCGGCACAGCAGCACATAATTAGGCTAATGATGTGGAGTCCGAATCCGAAATCAACGCCCCGGTCAACACCGTAGGAGCCCCAGCAGCGACGGGGACCTAATAGCGCGCCTCGGATTGGTCCTTCGGAATCGGATCGAATTGTCGGGGCAATTGCTCTCGGAAAGGTTTCTCGTGTGTGCTGCGATGTTGATGAATGCCCGGACCCAAACCCGGACCCGGGCCGCCCAGTCCAGGCAACAGGACTCACTCCGGTCGCATTTAGTTGATTTAACTCCGCACTTTATAGCTTCTCAAGTGCCCCGGGGGCCAGCCGTAAAACAAAATGGACCGATAAATTGTGGACCCCGCCACCCCGATAAAGCCGGAGGCCGGTTGGAGCACCCCGCACCGGTCGAGGATTCCTTTACGACCCTTTTTGGGGCACTCATTTATCTGATTTGGTAATTTCGGGGGATTAACTCGGGAACGTATTGCTTAAAGTAAAAAGCAATCCAAGCCCAGGTTCGTGCGGGCAGCGAACCAGGAACTTGTTGCTTCAAACAGCAAATTGTTGGCAGGGTTTTTCATACTCCAAAACCTTACAGATTTAAACGCATAAATCCGTGCGCATCAAAAACGCGAAAATGAGTCATCAGTGGTGTGATCACCGTTATAAACTTTGGCCGCACTCGAAAGCGAAGCGAAATTTACGGACCCAATGAAGCGTGGAGCATGAACCGGCAAAGTGCCACTTGCCTCGGATTGACGATCGCAGTGCCGGTGTTTGCATAAACATAACGCCCGTGACGACACGTTTCGCCAACGGGCCAACTCGGCTGGATAGGTTAACTCGAAGCAATTCCGACGTCTTTCCAGTTCGCTGGCACGCACGAACCGGAAATGTCGCTTTTGGATGGATGGATGGAAAGAACCATCTTGCCGGCATGCATTAAGTGCTCGGTTCGCGGCATAATGTTCCGTCGCGCTCCACCATAAAGTGACACCGTAAAGCACTCGTTCGCTAAAAATCATGCACAATTCATAAGTGCGCTTACGGCCGCGTGGTCCACATTCGCGCCATTTTGCATCGTTTGCAGCACACGAGACGAGAAGTGTGATATTTATGCTCATCGTATTCCATCAACCGCCGGAACCGCTCGGAAGCTGGGCAGCGACGGCGTCAGTGGCGGTGGACAAACAAGTGACAAAACGATAATTCAATAACCCTGTTTGGTACATATGAAATTATAATTTATGCTAATGAAGCCGGCTCCTTTAGCGGCACGGCTAAACGTACGACGCGCGTACAGTTTTCGATCGGAGTTTTCCCAACACAAACTCCGAAAGCGCTCCGGTGCGCTTCCGCCCCGAGGGAATCTGCCATTTTCCCGCCCGGTAATGAGTTTTCACTGTTAAGCCAACAAAGCATTTAAAAATGAATAATTTGCATCCATTTCAAAGCAGGTTTCGCACCATTCAGCGATTGAGCGCCCGGTAATTAGTCAACTTTGAACGGGACAATTCTTTGAATGGTAAACCGGGGCCCCGAACGAGAGAGGTGACTTGAATTCTATTAGCCGGAAAAGTGTGTCCCCCCAGCAACCAATGGGCAGCACTGTTTGTAGAAGGTACCCCCCGGCGGACACCGTGTAATGCTTCATCTCCCTGGCCGGGGCAAAGTACTAAATGGGCATCACTGTTGTCAGCGATTGACAAATTAATCGGCCGGGCCGGAAGCCGCTTCATTGCAGCTGATAACATTATCGCACAGCACAAAAAGGTTAGAGGACGCCCTCCCTCCAGAAGTCAGTTTTTATCGTAAGCCAGAGCTCCAGAGCGAGCGGCACGCCATTTTGATCTCTCCAACTTTGCACCGAGCAAATGAGTTATGGTCCCGTGGTGGGCCGCAAAAAACGGGGCCGCAATTTGTCAGACCGGGACACTGGCTCGAAGGTTTCCCTGCCAGCACGGGCGGCCAGGAAAGAGAATTCAAAAAGAAGAAGGTATAGAGAAGACTGAAATAAGGTCGCCCGGCCCGGGGAAAGAGCAGTCAAGGAAGATGATGGCAAAATTAGCCAACCCAGTTTCAGTGCTTCGTCCTGTGGCACCTACTTTTTTTTGTTTAACAAACTTTCGTTAAAATAAAGGCACGAAAAAAAAATGGCTGCTGCTACGGTTTGTGCCGTTTTTAACTCCCTAATGAATAGGGATTAAAAATGGCAAACAGGAGCCATGCTAGCCACCGTTGCGCATGATGAGAATGAGGGGGTCACCAGCATCATTGGGGGCTGCCATAATTATGCTTCGCAAATTGGGTCAATTGTTGCTGCCTAGTTCTACTTTACTCGCTGTCCACAGTGCTTTAAGCCAATGGTCCACTAAATGCTGACCGGGCAGCATTAATTGAATAAATTCTGTTCCTTTTCATGTTGTTCAATTAAAACCTTCAAATATAATCCCGGCACCGTCAGGGCTTCGTACAATTCCATTGTGCACAATTTCTACTTAAAATAATAATTTCTTCTATTAGACAATTGGGCCGCACTGTACATTGCTTAAAACATAACTCACCGCAAATCACCATTTTCCGCTGCGGAGGCATCAAAGCAAACGGCGTCCATCAATGCTTTCGATGTGACACCGAGCGCAGGAAACATGGGCACCCTTCCAGCACCGAAACGGAATTGTTTGCACATCACTTTTATTATCATCCCGAGCCGTCACCCACCAGCAGCATTACATGCACTTATGCACTACCCGGGCGCACACACGGGCGCAACTTTGGGGGCCACAAAAAGGACAACTTTTCATTTTCTGCGCACAACCGCAAAAGAAGCGAACTTCAAAGCCGGATCATGAATGGGAAAAAGAGGCACTGCATGTACATCGAGCTGCCGTCTTTCCATTATCGCGTCCTTTCTCGGGGGCACGGAAAACTGTTTTGCAAAGCGTCGGTAGACAAACGAAAAGCAGCGAACGCGAACAAGGAAAATTATGTTTTTCTTTCGGGCAAAGTTTAGTTTAACAACAGACCGGCAAAGCGGCACGACGCGGCACAAAAGTAGGACATCAGAGCAAGCGTGAAACTTTTCATTCCTTTCATCATTGTGCCATTCAGCGAGGCTGTGGTTCCTGTGGGCCAGATTACTTAGATGTCATTGGATGAGAGAGAGAGAGAGAGCAGCAACAGCACTCGTGGTTGAACACCAATTTCATAATTAACGGTGACACGTGCTACTTTATGCATAACACTGCTTTGCTGCAGAGAGTCCTAGTTTGTGGTGTGCCGCCGTGACAAGACGTTCGGAAGCATGACCCAGTACGCTCAGAGTACCCCAGAAGCGAGTCTGCCTTCGCTAGGAAAGCAGCCCGGTGCAGGTTGAAATTAAATAGCTGGTACGCTAAATTTCTGTAATGAAAGGCAAATGACGACGAAGGAATCCGAGAAGCCGGAGAGAAGTATGCAGACCTAAATTTTACCTGCACCGTGGTCGCGCACTGCAGCGGAACGCTAACGTCCCGAGGCGGCCACCGCGTCTTCGAGCAATGCGAGGTATTTTCATATTGAAATATTTCATTAGTTCACCGGCAGCCCAGCGACGCAGCGGTCCGGACCCTCGATCAGGATCCACATTTACCTTTCGGCACTCACCCAGTGCGACCGGTCGGTCGCATTCCGGGAGAGTGAAATACCGCCATTACCAGATTTCAGTTACAATCAAAGCCACAGTCCAGGACACAGTGCTGTGAGATGCCGGATGCTTCACTTCAGCGTACGATAATTGATTGACATCTGACGCTGAGGGACCAACGTTGGTACCACAATGAATCTTACCGAGCATTCCTGCCACTCTCGATTGCTTCCCTAGGTCTCGACCTTCCCTTCCATTTTGTGACGAAAGTAACCGTCCAAAAGCTCAGAATTTTTAATTTTCTTCCTTCGAGGCGAGGCACAAGCGCCGAAACCCCGAAACCGCAATCATAAATGGTTCGCTTTAGATTGGGCACCCTGCCCGGGGGTCCACTTGAAAGGCTTTCTCCGTCTCGTGCGAAGCAGTCTTGTGGTTGCCACTGAAACAATGGTGGCCCCCGGGGAGTGGGCATGTTGCCTTTGTGACGCACGCTGCTGGAGCGGGCTCAAGACAGACCGCTCGATAAGGTCCTGCGGTTCAAATTGTCCTGTGGTTTGGCTGCACCGACCGAGAAATCACTTTGCAGCTGAGCCGGGCCCGGATAATGGGTTTGATTTGGATATTCATCCAACCGGAACCGGAACTGACCTACCGCTGGTTGTGAGGCTGCTTTTAGTGGCCCTGTGGTCACGATGTAAATCGATGTAGCGGGTTGGTTGGCTTCGCCACGCTCGGACAGATAGACATGACGCCAGCCCACGACTGCTGTTACTTCAGAGTGCAGCACAAATTTTTTGTTGTGCAAAAACAATCCCATTAGCGAGCTGATTGTTAATTTTTCCCCACCACGCACTAATGATTCTCACGTCCATCATAACACGGCCCCGGAATTAGATCAATCAAATCGAACTCTGACACGTGTCACGCTTATGAGCGTAATCCCTTTTGGCTACATAACGAGGGCAACAAATAGGCCAGATTATCAGTGCGACAGCATTAGCCGGACCAAAAACCAAATGCCCCGAGCTACCCCAAGCTGGCGAGCGTAATTCGCAACTAATCCACAGCCAGCATCAACTGGTCCACCGGTCAGATAATTATGCTTTTTGCCAATAAAATCGCCGCTCAGTTCAGGGGTAATCCGTAATGGCCCTAGCGTCATATGCTTACTACGATATCCGATACTTCCACTACAGTGGGCACACTGGTCCGGAGCGCCTCCACGTCCAGCTCCCATCGCCAGCACCTGTGTCCCCGTTCCGGTGCAACGAATAAAACTATAATGAATAGCGTGCCGCTCTGGCGCTGCGTTATGTTGGCGCTGTGTAAAGTCGAAACCCCAAAACCTTTCCCCACTAATTACCGGATATTGTTTCGTCCGGAGGTCGAGCGACCTCGGCACGCATTTCCATCCCTCTCCGGCACCGGGGTCCGGTCCGGTTGCGGTCCGGCAACTATTTGCCTCGTTGCTGACTCCTTATCTCTGTTGGAAGTTGGTGCAAGTTTGGCTGCCGCACCGGAGCTTACCGGGTCGGGCTGGAACTCCGGTTCATGAAGGAAAGGTACATCATCGTCCACAACTGACGGCTCGTCTGAAGAGTTAATATTGCAAGTAAACCACAAGACTGGCTTTCGGTTCGGTCGTGCAGTTGAGATGCCGGAAGAGAAAATCTCATAAAACGGGTTTTAGGTTGCAGGAGATTTTCGCTGCACTTATTATGGTCCATTATTCAGGTAATTATGTGAGCCAATTATCTACGTCGCTAAAAGTAGAAACAATCTACCGTATGGATATTTGCCAACTAGTTTTTAAAAAATTGACTAAAACTGTGTATTGCTATATCTGTTTTCTCAATATTTGTATTCAACGCCGTTTTCTCATTAACGATTGGGTTAATGTCTGGCATTGGATGAAATGAACAACATATTGTTTATTGTCTAAAACATTATATAAACAAATCAACAAATTTTCAAATAGCTCATCTCTTGGTTTATTTTTGATTAACTTATACTTGGCCATTGATCTTATAATATAATTTTATTCAGACCACCACAACCTATTGCTCAATCACATTAATTGTTTGCAGGTTGGCGAAACGCCCTTGGGAACCATTCTCTTAGCACATGACGTCACTCCTTGGAATCCACGCTTACACAGCCGAACCGAGAACAGGGCGCCACCACCGGGAACTCTAAGTCAATGTTGGTTCAAACATTTTCCTCAGTAAATTCGCTAACAATCCAGCTAACCGAACTAACCGGAGCCGGGTGCAGTGAAACCGATGCCTACCACTGCACCTCTTCATGGCAAATATTTGAAATGTAATTTAAATTATCTTCCTTCCGCTGCTGCTGCTGCTGAATGTCGGATGTCGGGCCTCGCCAAGTCGGAAGTCGACGGCGCCGCCGGTCTTAGGGCGAACTATCTGGGCGCAAAGGATAACGATTGAATTCTCACCGAGCAGTCCGTAGTATCTGTGTGCATGTGTGTGTCGATGATAGTAGTTCAAATTTGTAGTCGTGTGGTTCATCACCGGGTTTCACTTGCCGCACTTAAGTCTTACGGTTCCACCCCCGAAGAGGAAGGTGTCCTCGGCATCCGGTTGCAATTGGATCAGCTCCAACCAGCGCACGGTCTTCCGCAGTCGAAGGCAAACTTTGACAATGAAACCCCAGAACCCAGCCGGCCCGGGCCGGGCCCATCGAATCCGATGTGCTGGTCTGCCTTTCTCCGCTTTCTCCGCTTGCTTTGTGGGTTCTGGCTTGAAGGCTGTATTTGAACTGTAACCGAAATCTGTATTTAAATGAGAATTTCATTGGCATTATTTGCATTCGACTTGAGCAGTGTCTGCAGCCAGCCGGAACCCAACTCCCCCCCCTATTCCCGTGTAATCTCTCACTTTGTTGCCACCGACTGGTCGTTCGCGCTCGGCGCGCTAGTGGCGCACTTCCGGTGGCACTATGCGCAGGACCAGGCTGAATACCGAATTTGTTTAATTATCTGTGAAGAATGCGCCTTTTAATGCGACGTGGTGCGCGTGTGTTGGGAGTTTTTGGGTGAGTCCTGGGCAACGAACGACACCGTCATCGTTTCGGAGGACGACCTCGCGGCAGGTTACACGGTCCAATTTATCGGTTAATTTCATTTGAAATATTCCACCAGCAAATGGACGCCACCACCGGCGTTTTTTTTTCTGATCCCCGAGAATACTAGTTCCGGACCACCCTTCGGACCGTTACATAAAACAAACCCAAAGCCAGCCAACAAAGCGGGGCCAAATAAAGCGATTCCGGTGCGTGTACTTTAAGGACACCCGAAATGTGCCGCGTGGAGTAAACCGTCACGTTTGCCGGCGTCGGCGAAGTTCGATTCAAGGTAATGGCGATTCGCCCCACCGCGGCCAGCCCCACGATAAAAACTGGCTGACGATTGGCATCTTGGCCCAAAGCGTCGGGGAGACAGCTGCCTACCGTCCTTCTAATCTGGTCCCGGGATCCTCGTTGCGCTGAAATGTTTTGCTGTTTTTATGTATTCCTCGTTTATCTCGGCTGTATATCAAAACTACGTGAGGATGCTGTTGCTGAAATATGGTAATTCTTCGATTTTCCATCCACTTCGGCCGCCTCCGGTTCGGGGTGGACGAGTTCGTGTTCACATCTTGCGCCTGTCGGAACGTCCTTGGCCCGAGGGGCCTCCGGCCACCGTTTGGCGCTTGGTGCGCAAGTTTTCCGTTCCGATTTCTTGGCCCATGCAAATGGCCTACCAACCGACTGCGGGGCCGCCAGTTCACTGCAGCCTCTGTCGCCTCTGTCCCACCAATCCGTACAGTGGGATCGGAACAATACAAAAAGGCCAAATTTGGATAATTGAAATTTTTAAGAAACAAAAATGTTTAGTGTACGTAAAAATTTAACTGTTTTGAATGATATTTTTCGGAATTTATTCTGAAGGCATATTTTTAAAAATGGCAGCCTTTAAATCCTCGGATGTTCCGAATGTCATTCAAGCTGGTCGTTCTGTTCTTGGTCGATTGGTGTTGAGTTGTTGCAGCATTTGAGTCACCACAAAAATCCGATCTAAACACGTAGACAAATTGTTTCATTTTATGAAGATTTGTTTTACAAGACTTTCTGTATTGTTTATTTAATTTAGTGAAACGTAAAAAACAATGGTTTGATGGTTTTTGGCACCTTTAAACTCATCGCTCGCCCACAGTGGGGCCCCACAAATACAAGCTGCCAAGCTCCGGGCGTAGGCAAAATGACAATTGATTGGATTCGATTTCGTTTCCGTCGTCTTCGGTACCGGGCGGGGCCATGGGAGGCTTTTTCGCTATCGATTACCAATATCTTACGACCCGGCCGGGGTTGCCACCGCCCGAGGACCGCAGGGTCCCTGGTGCACCAAATCTCGGCTACCTTCGTCTCCGGCCGTACCGTGCCATGCCGGCTTATCTACAGGCAGGGAGGGGATAAACGGACCCCACCACGCTAGCAGCGGCAGCGGGAAGATGACTTTCCCGATTTTCCCGACTCGCCCCGTAACAAGCCGGGGGATGCGGAGCCGGGGCAAAAAATCGATGAAGCCATAAATTTAAAGATTTTCATATAAATGATGATGGGAGTGAAGCGATAACGATTTGAATATTTCGCTCCACGGTGCGCCCGCCACTTGCCGGATAGTCCATTCGATTAAACTTTGGAAAAACGGGAAACACTCCACGGTTTGGGCGTACCTTCCTAAAAACAATAGGCCTCCGAAGCAACAAAGCTTCAAACGAAATTTACGCCTATCTGCACCGGGCACTGTGGGCTCGCGGCGGAAAGGACGAGGAATGAATTGTGGTGAAAATCCCTGGTCCGTCCGGGAAATCCCGCCGAGGAATCTCTTCATTCTTCCGAACGGTCCATTAAAGCCAAGCACCGGCAAGCCAAGTGCCGCGAAGTGCTGAAATAAACAGTGGAAAACCCTTCAGTAAATTGAAGACTTACGAACGGAGTCGGGGACGAAAGCGGCCCAAGCGGGACAGGGCAGCCCCCGGCGGAACGGTTTATAAGAACTTTTTAGACAGACAGTTGTGTAAAGTGATGCTCCGGAGCGGCCGGATGGCCGGTGGTGGCCCCACCGAAGACGGAGCGCGCGGCAAACAATCGTCGGAAAATCAGACGTTTCCGGCCACAACTTTGCCCCCCCGGTGGAACTTGCTCGGAAAGAAAGCGCCAATTGTGGAAGCAAATGGCGCTTTCCACCTGGCACAAAACGAACAGCCAAGCCGCAGCAGACCGGATCGGAGTTGGGCCGGTGTTTTGTTCACCTCACCCGGGCGCATTTCTGGCGGTGGCCGAAAGATTAATTATTTCGCTCCGGCCCTGCAAGCCGGCAAATTGAACGTGCATAATTGAATTAGTACCTGCTGCTGATGCTGCCGCTGTCGGGGAGAAAAGTCGATGGCAAAAAACGCGAGGCGCGAGGAAAAACCGGGGGCCCACCGGAAGGGTTCAACGTTAATGAAAAGCATCAGTTTTGATGGGCAGATCGACAAATGGTAGCGAGCAGAGTCTGAAGTCGGTGGCTGATGCGCTGACAAGGTTATTGATATAAAATACCCGGCAAAGAGTTTATGATTTAAACAGTATTCTTTCGCGTTTTAATTAGTTTCATCACGGTTTTTGAGACTTGTAATCGGTTTGATTAATTATGTCTGTTTTAAATATCTTCAAAACGTTGCATTAGGTTGGCCGTTTGTTTTAAATAACTGTCCTTAAAAATGTTCCAAACTGTAACACGTGGACTAAAACGTCCCGGGTCTGAGAAAGAAAATTCGTTTATTTGTTCAAAATTCGCTTTATTCATCAACGTAATCTCCATCAAGAGCCTGTACTATAGTACCACTTTTGTGGAACGATTTATCTCTTCCCTCAAAATAGCTAATTTGGTATTGTTTGTTGACTTGTGTTTTCTTTCCTTGGTTTGTGTTCCTTTGAGCTCCGTGACAGACGTACCTCGGTTCTGACATTGTATGGTTTCTTTACAATTGTCGAATGGTCATCAGAACTCAGAATTCACATCCTTAAGGACACCTTTACGGGTCTGCATATCCGTCCCAACTTGCGTTGCTATTGCTGGATCGAAGAATTCAGAACAGGCTTTGGTCTCTGCGCTGAGTCCATTTTCGAGGATCCGATTCAAGTACGAACTTTTGTAGAAGGACGATAAGATCCGGAAGTAGCGGATTTTTGTTTTCGTCCCCAGGAGCAAACACATCTCGGGACATTTGTGTGAACATAAAAATCGAAAAACTTTGCACACTTACCGCCCGACACTAACGGCACTGTACGCAATCGATCCGTGAAATTTGTCCTCATCCCATCCATTTCGGGGACTGTGGATTCGCTAAATTTCTCCACTTGCTCCCACGAGAAGATGATTCGACGACCCCCACCGCCCTCGGTTCGAGAAAAAGATAAAAGCCCCGATGGAGACGCCTAGTGGCCGATGGCATCGAGCCAACTGTAAGGCGCCCTACACTTCCGATTTCGGTTTGTTGGTGGCGACGCGACGCGAAGCTGTCAACCATCCGGAACCGATGGCATTTTCTGCCCCACCCACACACAGGCACCGAACCGAACGAGGGTGGGCCGCCCTTCAAATTATGCGCCGCTGCACCCAGTGTGGCAAGTGTGTAATATTAATGGGAAAACTTTGCCACTTAATTCGATTCCTGTTCGCTGATCGTCAATGCCATTGTTAACGCCGCGTCCCGTAGCCACTTCCGGTGGCTTTGCGTTTTGCGAGCGAGGAGCAAGTTTTGGGAGCTTCTGATAGAAAGGAAAAAAAATGGACTGGGAACGCGGTTCGAAAATAAACTCCCACCCCGGCATGGCCACCCAACGAGGGCAGTGTGGGAAAACTATTTCCGCAGCCGCTCACCGAGGCGCCCTTTAATTCACTTTCGGTGAGTTCGGACGGGCCGCGGCTACTGTCGTCGGGCTATGTCGGGCCCACGTGCGCCGGAATCCGGAACGCTATTTTATGCATGAACTGCCGCGGCTGCTTTCCATTGTTTCGATTGTTGTAACGCGAGTGCATTTGGTATTCCGTGCGCAGCGCAGTTTCTTGCCTTGACTTTGCTCGGTTTGCCGGGTCACGGGTCGGATCGACAACGGAATACAACAATATGTTGTACCAGGTCGCCCGCTCAACATCGTTTATGCTGCGCGCGCGATAAAACAGTTCGGGCCAAGACAAATGCTATTTTGACCAACCCATACCCATGGGTTGGCAGCATCCTTGCGGATTGCTAGTGCACCATAAACGTGTGGTTGATTTATTGACCTACGGAGATAATGTTTTGAATTTTTCAACTCCGACTCAGCTGTGAACCCGCATCGACTCGAGAGCCAAAATCACAAAATGACGCCCGGCAGACCCTTTTTGGGAGCCAACGTCGCCCGATTCTCGAATTGCCCGAACGGTGGAATGCAAGCCCGGTATGTTGAGGTCAACGGGGACAACAGCATAAAACACGCAATCCACACCACCTCAAAGCCCCAAACCGAAGCAGACGCGCGCAACAACGGGACCGAGTTCGGATTCGGTTTTAATGAACATTTGCACAATTAGCACGGCGCATTTGCGCTGAGTGACATTATCTAACTCCATTACCGTGGTCTGCGGCTCGGTTGGGACGGAACCGGACCGGTGGGGAGATGAGGTCGTACACGCCGAACATGCCCCGCCACCTAGCCCCGGTTCGGTTGTTGTCGGGTGCATGCTGCACGTCCAAAACTCCACGACAGCATGTTTATGTAAAGGCTACGCAGCATCAGCACGCGTAACAACGCACGCAACGCATCCACTGATTTCAGTCGCGTCCAATAAATGTCATTGCGATGTTAGTCAGGCGAACGGCTCCGTTACCCCGTTGTCCCCGTATTCTTTCTCGCTCCTCTCTCTTGTATCCTCGGTCCGCTTGCTATCGATTCCCTGCGGAGATCCGGGAACTCGGTGGACTCGGATTTATTTCTTTTGCTTCCGCTTTTAGTTGGATGGACTCCGTTCGCGACTTCAAAAAACTTCACGATAACGTAGAATGTCCAGCAAGGCTGAGGCTTTAGGGTACAGTATAGCCGTTCAAACTTTAATTCAACCTTTTTTATTATTTTTAGCTCTTTCTGTTTGCAATTTAGGCAAACCTGTGATTACTTCTATTCACGGCTTTTATAAATGATCATTACTAAACTGATCTTAAATAAAGAGTTTAAACAAAACTTCAAAAATATATTCATCATGCTGTCGGAAGTGAAAAATTAAAATAAATTACCCAGATACAGAAGCTATCTGTTTGAGCAAGAGCAGGGAGCAATTTGATTCTTAAATTGTTTCCAGACGTGTTTAACAATAACGTTCTAAGCTGCATCCGAAATTGGTAATGTTTCGTTAGATAGTGAAAGAAAAAAGCTTAGTTCTACTGACTAAAAATTGTTTTTTAAAATTCTCCGTAAACCATTTTATGATCAACTATAGCTAAACTATCACCACTATTATCGTGTAATTTTTTGCCAATAGCTAGTGTTTTTTACAAATTATGACTCCCTTCAACATCCACCATAGCGCATGAGGTGCCAACGGTTGTGGGCTGTGCGTTCATCATCGCTACCGGTTTTTGCACACATTTTCCGGCCTTTTCCGACCCAAAACTAGTCGCACTTTGTGGTCGCGAGTTGATGGCCATTATGTACCTTTTTCTTTTTGCACAGCTTCATCCCAAAAAGTAGATAGCGATCCTTACGGACGGATGGTGGATTGCTTGCTGACTTCTCGACCAACGCACCAAACAATGGCGCAGACAGTGAAGCGAACGGACCTTCGGGGGTTTTCCGGCTCACCGAAAAGATACAAAACCTGCGCGGGGTCAGAAACGGATAATGCTGGATTGCGTCCGTCGTGCCGGGTCCATCGGGCATCGGGCGGGGCCAGACCAACAGACATGTGCATGTTGCGAGCATATCATCGATGTCGTTTGTGGCTACGTCCCAGCATCTTTTTCCCGACCTCCGATGGTGGTACACATTACGGCGGTGTTTTTGGCGGAATTTTGCATTCATGTATGAATTTCAAAAGCTTCGTTGTCAGAGAGGACACAGAACGGAGCCGGACGGGGAAAAAAATACCGAAACACAAACACGGAGTCCAACAAATAACTCGCTCCCTGTTATCCGATGCCTGACCGTCTGACTGACGTCCGATAAGATTATGGGGCCAATTGTGTTGTTTCGTCCGGGCGCATGAAAGCTCCCAACGAACGAGCCCCTGGCCGGCATGGCGTGCCGGGTCTGGGTCTGGGTCGGCACGGGAAAAAGGTGGAAAAATATGCGTCAAAAGGGTCGTGCCTCCACTTTTTATGCTCAACCCCGGGGCGTTAATTTGCCCATTTTTGTGTCCAATTTTCAGACAATAACAGAACAAAGTAACATTTTTGTGAAAATTTATGTCTCCCTTGGACTATAAATGGGATTTATGAGATTTTAAAAATACAACTTTATCAATTGATTTATAGTAGTTGATTGGTTTTTTCTTCATCGGGCTGGTCCGTCACACAAATACACAAGGGCTATCGACTGAATTTATTTAACAACAATTTAACAATAAACATTATCTCTCGGATCGTGTATGTCAATCATTATTCGAAAAGAAGCTCAATTTCCACGCAGGATGCGTTTTCGTCGGGGCAATGGATGCGCAAATAATGGAATCATTTTGGCAAGCGAAATGCATCCGGACGTGCTGAAAAGCCACAATTTTTTGGGTCTCTTTTTGTGACCGCGTTGGTTATGTCACTTTCTGGCACAACCGCACGTACATCGGTGAAGGTCAGTTCGAGTTTAAATTGAAACGATCGATGTCCATAATGATACCAATCATGCGATAGCCCATGGAGATGCCCATTGTTACAATAAACATGAAGTAGAAAACTAGAAGTTGATTGGTTTGTTTATTGCATTAAATCTCTATTCTAAATATAGGTCGCTTTCTAGATTTCGTCACAACAACTTATAGTCAGGACATAAGCTACATCGATCGGTGTTAAGGGCGTGTCTCTCATTTCACAACCTTCATTGTTGACAGCGAAAAACTGTCCCCCTTTCGATATGCTCTCAAGCTCATCCCTCGGTGCTCCAAAACGGAAGCTGATTATATCATCCATTAGTCGTGTCTGCCCTTCGTGACAGGGCACGATTATCGTGATCGGAACCTGCGTCACGGGTCAAAGGAGCTGGCCGGAAACGAGGCACGTTCCAACAATTAACCCTATCGACCGCTGGATATTTTCTGTCTCTATCGCTCTCTTCTCTGAAGCATCCCCAAAACCCGGATCGGATAACTTGAAGAAAGAGGCGGCCAAAGATCAGCTTACCGTCGTCGTCCTGGCGAAAAATGAGTCAAACCATCCGCAACCGGGAAAAGGTCGAGGAACCAAGCCGGAGGTAATAAACCGTTCCTTAAAATCCCATTACAATATTAAATATGGATAAAGAAATCATCTTCCCATGCCACGCCGTGTTATCCTTTGTCCTTTTTTATCCGGATAGGATGCCCTCCGTAGGGCCAACGAAAGGACGAGCAATGAGAGCCAATGATCGAAATGCTTAAGATGCGCTTTCCGCTGCCGCTGGGAGCGTCTTGTTGTGTGAATAAATAAATAAATAATTTTTCTAATCTCATCGTCAATAAATTTGCCCAAACGTCTCTGTCTTCTGCAGTGCTGTGCGAACGGGACCAACGGGCTCCCTTTCCGGCCGTTTCCCAGTAAGGATATGGGCCCCTCCGGAGTGAACCCGACTCCCTGTTTCGAAGTAGATTTCCGTCCTCCCGACCGTCTGTTGATTTTTCCGGGACGCCCGTTTTCGGAGGGAAACTTTTCGGTTCCGCAGGGATGCTGCCGGGAAACATAACGCACTTCTGCACGTTCCGTCCGCATCCCACAAATCACTTATGAGGCCGCCAACCAGCAGTACCGCCGCAGTGTGGCCCGGTGGGCCTACTTTCCCGCGGCGAATCGGAGCGGGGCAGCGAAACACCAAAGTTCACACCATCCATTTTATTTTGTGGCCACTTTCCCCACTTGGCTCCGAAGGCTCCGTGGCAGGGTGCAGGGTGCGGAAGGTGTAGGCTTCTTGGGCCAGTTTTCCCTCCGGGCCGTCCTTGTCGCTGCCCGTTTGTCCTAGCCGCCCAGATTGGCGATGGTTGAGATTTTTTAAACTTTCTTTTATTCGGTTGTTTTTCCCTCCTGGAGGCGTTTTCCGGCCGCCGACCACTTTTCCCACCTGGAAGATAAGCGGGAACCCCGCTGCGTATTGTTTTTTTTTCGGCGAGGCCTTTTCTGCCGGAAATAAAGAAGGGTGCCGGTTTTCGAAAGTGGCCCCTTTGCCGCATCCCATGCCCAGGGAGATGCTTACTTTTATCGGTGCACTTGTTGGAAATATTAGGCGCCAAGTTTGGGAGGACCATAAAATCAAATGCAATTGGATTCAAACTGGCCTAAGCCGTGCCACGTCCTGGCGATGGGGCGAATATTTGAATTCGTCTTGTGTTTATTGCGTTACTTTTTGTGTTAACACAATGAGTCTGCTGTTGGCAGAACGTGAATTTCAATATGGAATCAGAATTAAGAATCGCGATTTGGGTTTGGAGTTTTACAATTTTCCACCTCACAGTTCGATTTCACGCCAATTTGGTGGATCCGTGCTCTAAACGTTGTAAGTCGTAAACTTTTCCGAAGTATATTACATTATCAAATACCGCAAACAGTAACACGGGACCAGGCACATATTGAAGTCTGTCAAATTTCCATTTATTCCCCCCACCCCCAACTGGGCCCTTTGCCATGGATTCGGCCATCAATCTTAAAAATTTGGTGACTCTAGAGCGCTACCGGACCACGGAACACGACGAGCTCCGAGCGGCAAGCTATGCTTCGCCGTGCTTTATGTGTGGCTGAAATGATCATAAAATATGATGAAGAACTGGCCACCCTTCGATGCATTCCAGGTTCTTCCAGGACCTCGTATCGTAAAAAGGGGTTCGCCTGAATGCTGGAAGTGGTTACAATGTACACACTTTCGAGCGGTTTCCGGTGCAATCCCGGGGGCCGTGCAAATGGAAGCATTCGCACATGTCGCGGCAGCACTGAGGGTACCCGGGGCGAGTTGGTCCGCCGATGAGGGGGACAAGAAGACCGAAAAAAGCCACTTCCCACCACTCACAATCACGCGCCGGTGGGCGCATAAAAGAACCCGCCCGCCGCCAGCAACCTTCGTTATGTTTAAAGTCGTAAAACGCTAGATACTTACGAGTCGTAAAATATGTTAGAAACAAAAGCTCATCCCCAAGGCGCCCGAGGACGGGCGGCAGCGATGTTTTGTGTTTTTCGTATTCATTTTCACATTTTCCACGCTGCGGCCACTCGACAGAGTGGCCGATGCGGTCCTGTTTGCAGAGCACGATACAAGTGTAGCCCGAGAATGGTGGTCGGTTCTCCATAAAATATTGAACGCAACATAAACTTTTTCATATGCACTCTCGGTTCTCGATTTAATTTTATTCCCCGTCCCCGGGCTGCCGGCAAGTCCGTTCTACATCATTTTTTAATATTCTGTAACCGGCTTTTTTTCGCGGCGCTCAGAAATGCAACCACAAATCGGAACGCGGAGCCCGGTTGGCAGCGCCGAAAGAAATGTCAACAATGTGCACTGAGCCCGGTTTGTTGTTTTTGCGTTAAACGTTAATGAACATGTAGCGGTTTTTTTCTGCTTCTGTTGCTTATAGTTTGTTCCCCGCGGCACTCGCGCGCAACAGTTTCTCGATTCCGTTTTTTAAACAACAAACTTCAGACACGTTCCGAAAGTCCGTTGGTTGGAATGTCTGTGTCCGGTTTTCTGTCCGAACTTTCCGGCCCATTGTGAACAAGGTAACAACAATTATTAGCGGTTTTATTACACTAATTCCTAACTCTTTCTCTAATGTCCTTCGCGAAACGGTCATTTGAATATCGTTCTCATGAAAGCTCGATTTGCGAGCTTATAGCCAAACTTCCAACCGCTCGCCAATAGGTGGCGCTCTCTATCCTCATCCAAGAAAACAACTTTTTCGAGACTATACTAGGCGGCTACACGAAGCGTGAAAACTAGCGTAGAATTAATTTGTAATGTCAAAACGTTTACGCTTCGTGTGGCAGCAAAAATATAAAAACGAAATGTGAAACGTGTTTACGTTCGTGTTTTTGTTTCTCGGAGACGTCATTACGCAGATCTACAAATCTGAACAAACGAGCATCAATTTGTGAACAAATTTCAAACAAGTGCCAGTTTGTCGGGATCATCGGGATCCTCGGAATGAGAACTTCCAACGCTGGAAGCCAAATCAAACCAAAAGCAAACTGAAGGGAAAAAGGAACTGTTCCGTCATCAACAGTTCTTTTTTCATCAAACCTAAATAGCAACAGTTCTTTTTAGATCAAACCCAAATATAAACAGATATCTAAAACCAAAATCCATTGCGGGGGAAACAAAATTAGGGCAAGAATTGGATTCGTTGGTATGCGTGAGCTGTGGAAGGCCAAAAATTCGAATTGGACATAGATAACTTATCTATTTTGGGAAAATGTAACTAAAATCCTCACTTTTAAACAAGTATTTTGACTGTTGGTTTAATTTCACATCTGTCAAATAAAAGTCAGTTCTAGAGGCTGGGAACGCAAAAATGCTTGTTTGCGAACCTGCAAGCGAAAACCAGGGACCGGGAACGCAGAGGTTTCACAGGTTTCAACATCTTCAGTTGGTCAGAAAGTGCAGAGTCTAAAAAATTAAAATTCGAGCAAGAAGGAATATTTGAAACTTCGTATGTAAATAAACAAATAAACAATACAACAACAAACAATCAAGCTGAAAATTAGAGTGGTGCTTTAGTTAAACACCGGAGAGTTAAATTAAATTACCATTTTGTGCATTTTGGAGGACGTTAAGTGCGGAAGCTTTGCCGGTGTGATAGATAGATAACTTCGCCTCGAACGAATCGAAGAATCAGCTCCGAGTTGTGTGCATTGTGCTCCCGGTTTGTGTTTCTCCCCACCATTCATCAACCTGTTTTTTTTCCACGGAACGCGCCTCGTTGCATTCAGAAGTGCGTCACATGGGTGCGTTGTTTTTGTATATGACAGCCCAAAACAGAAATAGTGCGTCGCCGAAGTAATAACACCAAAACAACCGCAAACGCAACCCTGTTTCGTAACTTCGGCGTGTGTGGGAGTGAGTTGCAGGAAGAAGATGCACCGCTGCAGCTCAACACACACGCGCAGTTTGCTGCACCCGCGTCCTCCAAGTGTGCGTAATTGGCTTCTGGAGTCGGCCGAGTGGTGAATGAATTTCCGTTCTGTTGGAGGGTGCATTCCCCGTAGCTAGTTAGCTGCGTGTGTGTGGTTCTCGGAAAGCAGGCTTAGGCGGTCCCAGGACCCGGCCGTGCAGCGAATGCGTTTCGTCCTGGGTCTGGGATTTCCCGGACGCACCGGCGGGGGGTGCTTCTCGGAGGCCACCAGCTAGCCACTTGGAAAAGAAGCATTTTAACGTTTCGTTTCCGTGACCTCTGTGCGTGTTCCGTCCCTCAACTAGGCGTTGTGAAATGTTGTGAAAGAAAAATCGTTCAATTTACGTGCACGTATCCTATCGTTAGCGGATGAATCCAAAAGGTCCTAGGAAAATAGCCCCAATGTAAGTGCTCTGTGAAAATCGGTATCCGCTCGCCGCATCGTTCGATGATCACATCGCATCATCAGCATCGTCGCCGACAAGTGCAAAGTCCACTGTAAGTTAATGTAAGTATGCGTAAAATACTCATAGAACATTATTTGAAAAAGAAAAGGAACCAAAAAAACGGTCCCAGCATCATCATACCGAGAGGACGTTGGAAAATTTCCTTGAATTGGACGTAAACATTTCGTGTTCGAGGAAATCGTCTCTTTCTCTCGCCGAGACTCTCTTTGCAGCGCCTGCTACACGCGTGTCCCGAAAAAGCCGTGCGTGCTCACGAGCTAATAAAAGGAGAAAATAGAAAAACACCTCAGCAAGCCGGCATTGCTTTGGCCCCGACAAACCCAGATCCACCACCTTAGACGGTTCGGGTGCGGTGCAAGGTTTTTCTCTCTTTCTCTATTGCTGCCCGGAATTTCCGCGCCGTCGCCGTGTGCAGCTCGGTGTCTTTCCGGCCCGGGAAGGATTTTCCAGCCCGAGGCGATCATGCTTTTCCGGAGAAGAAAATCAAGTGAAACGTCGTCGTATTTCGGGCGGCGCCAACCGGGTGCTGACCACCGTGCCGTTATTTTTTTCCTGGCCACCAGTGGTGTGTTAAATTGCGAAAACAGCCCCGGAGTGCGACACCAAACTCTGCTCGGCGAAAAGCATAGGCGGCGATAAGGAGCGGATTCTGGGGTCGCCGCTCGCCGCCACCGCCCGGTCACATAAACAGAAGCATCAGGTTGTTGTCGCCCACCCCCCCAAAGGTGGGGAAGGCACTTTTTCTCCGCGATTCTGCTGGGGAGCATGATGGGGCCGCGCGGGCGTGTGACGTAGTAACCCAAAACACACCCAGACACATGCGCACACAACGGCGGCCTGGGGATGCTGCTCAGGACCAAAGTTGGACTTCCGCCCAGCAAAAAAGGGCGGACAAACAACTCTCGCCCGATAAACTTTAGCAAAAGTCCGGTTTGGAACCGAAAAGAAAAACCTGGTCTTCTATAAACAAATGATTCTAGGCTCTAGGTTCTACAAACAAATGATGACACGCCGAACCGCGCTGCGCCGCGGTTATGATGTTGAATTTTCGCTCCCATGTTTATCGGAATGTGATACGCCCACGTCCGCGGGCGCAGTAAGCATAAAGTTGCCCCGGTTCGGGAGCGCAAAGAATGGAGGGCTTTGTTTTGGTTCGACGTCACGGCCCCACCGAGGTTCTGGGTATTGCGCGGCGTGGATTATGGTTCCTCGAAGAAAGTGACGTCCTTTAAGAGGACCCCCCAACTCTGTGCAGCAGCAGCCGCCGGGTTGCGTGTCCTATGTATGCAAGGTAATTGCGACGCATTCATTTACACCGGGTTGGTCCCTAATTGCTTTGTTTGCCTTTGCCCAGGGCCATCCTGTTGAAAGCTCTTCAACGAGCACACACGCGTGCGGGCATTCCAATAAATGCACCTCTGTGCCGCTGTCGTTTCGGCCCCATGTCCACAGCAGCATCCCACCCATCAAGTGCCTTTGCGAAACAAAAGCCCACAGAATGCGCTGGACCAAAATGTCCGTAGGAAGAGGGATGAATTTTACTACGCCGCTGCTTCGCACGTCAGGCTCCAGAGAG
Organism: Anopheles bellator; assembly: GCF_943735745.2. Classification (NCBI taxonomy): domain Eukaryota; kingdom Metazoa; phylum Arthropoda; class Insecta; order Diptera; family Culicidae; genus Anopheles; species Anopheles bellator. The sequence continues at coordinate 81,989,438 of NC_071286.1, forward strand.
CTATTGGTGCCAACCTTTTATTGTCGTCGCTATTGGCACTCCAACACCAACCCGCCGCGTCGCCTAATCCACTCCTTGTTCGATGGACAATGCCCCACACATAACGACATCGTCTCCTGGGGTCCTCGTTTATTGCTTTTCCTCCGCTGCGCAGGCTGTGCTGCGTGCCAACAGTTAATTTCTGCTCTCCGTTAATTTGTCCAACTTGACGTAGAACTAGTTTTTTTCGTTATTGACTCACGCTCCGACGGACCTCTTTTCATGACGGCTTAAAACAGGGTTTCCTGGTTTTTGCTGTTTCACCGTCGGATGTTGCTCCATCATCGTCTCAGCGTGAAAGATCCTGCACGGACGAATCCTGTCTACCCTGTCAAATGGTAGGTCGGTCAATAATTAGCAAAACCCAATAGCTCGTAAAGTCAGAGTAAGGCTTGACTCTATGTCAGACACTTTTTCGTTCACGTTGTCGCTGTGGCCGCAAAAAGAGCCCATGTTTTGGGGGATCATTTTGGGGCTCTATGGGGGGTTGAAGTCGAAGTAGTCCGCTCTGCAGACTACCTTTTTCGAAGGTCTGCCAAAAGGTTGAGAGAATTAGAAAGTGTGTAGTTTTTATCACAGACCCATATTCTCAGGCTTACTGTCCCCGTGTAACCTAAAGCAGCTGTTTCCTTACTCCGCCTTAGTTCGATAAAAGTCACAGCACACACATGTATATAAAACGAATTGAAGGACTTTTGGTAAATGTTTTGTAATTTTTCCACTCGGCCTATCTTTTTACTATAAAATGTTCCTTGTTGATCAGTCGTTCCCATAAACATAGATTGAAGTTGTGCCCGGAGTCCGTCGTGCCCGGAGCGTTGAACATTCGTTTTCAACATCATCAACCCATTTTTTCAGGACTGGACGAATTAGTCGGCAGTCGAAACGGAAACCATCTTAAAGAAAATAAATTTAAATTTCTACTTCAAAAGGCCCTTCGTGCGCTAGGCGACGCTGGTGGTGGCGGAAAGTCTTCCCGCTGAGTGATGGAGTCGAAATTACGTTTTGGATCCATGTTGCGTAGAGAGGAGTAGGCTTTGGAAAAAGAGAGCATTCGGTTTTTTTATGCAGCGTCGAACGAAATCTTCTGTTTCTTCTTGACGGGCACCTTTTCGAGGGGGGGGCTTCTACTGGCCCCCGAAGGCGTCTCCCGGGGGACGCCGGGCAACGGCAACGGCAAAACCAAAACACATCAAAACGTAGAAGACCACCGCGTGTGTGGAGAGTCTGCGACGCAAACCGAAAGCTTAGCGCGATTAGCCAGCGGGATCCGTGGTGGCGGCGCAGCATAAGATAAACGTAGAACGAAAGGCAACAGAATAGTAAAAAACCCAGTCCGTCCAAGCAACTTTCCTTCGAAACGTAACCAAGCACCATAAAAAAACGAGAGGTTGCTACGATGCTTCGTTTCTTTCCCGGCGATCGCCGTCAACCTTTGCCTTTTGCTCATAGCATTATGCTGGTGTTCTGAGTTCGTCGATTCGAAGTCGACGGCGGGCCTGGGTCCACACAGGGGTCAGAAGAAAGTTGTTATTGAGAGAAAGACGAAAAAACAGCGCCGCCCCGTTTATGTTTATGTTTGCTATGCTCTCACCAGCCCGCGTACGAACCCGTCAACAGGCTGTGCTGTGTTTGCATGTTGAATTATGGACCACATGCGCCTTCTCCGGTGCCTGGGTGCGAAGATTCTTGGTGGCTACTGTATGTGGCCACCACCACGCACCGAGGGCTGCTACCGTCGGAGGAACGAAAAAACATCAAATCCCCAGCAACAATCTCACCCCTTGGCCGGGCGAACGGGTGGCAGTCAATATCGGACATCTTTGGGTTCTCCACCACCGTGTCTGAATGGCCAAGAACAACACGCCTCCGTCCGAAGGGAACGGGGGGCTGCAACCTCTAACAAGAATCATCGACCCGGACCGGACGCGGCCAGCCAGCCAGCCGGCGGTTCTGGCCTCGTCTGGTTTTGGCTCATTGAGTATTCATTACCATAAGCCGTCGCTTCTCCGATCATCATCGTCATCATCGTCCACGTCGGAGGCGATGTTGTGTGGTGATGAATTTATGAAAAGGCTCCACCAGGAGGCGGCCTCCTCCAGAGCAGAACCCTTTCTCTGTGTGGGGGTGGGCTTAGGACGACGACGGGTCGAAATAATCGACAACCCTGCCAAAACCTACAAAGGGTGCAGGATTGGCCCCGCCATTACGAGGAGCAACCTACACGCTGGCGCTTGCTAATAGGGTAAAACAAAGCAATAGGAACTGTGTTGTAGGCTGTTGTCCCAGCGTTGTCCAGAGCCCGTGTTAGCTTAGGTCTGTTGGTTGTGCCCACATCTCAACGAGAGTTCTCCCTGGGCCCGTGAGGGACTCCTCTATTGTACTTTCGAAACCCGCGCGAGAGTGAGACATGAGAATGATTTGTGGGAGAATATGTGCTGCTAACATCGTAGCATAACATCTCTTTAATTGCGGCATGTTTTCGCCCCGGCCGTGCGTGCGAGAAGACGCCGCACCGGAATGTTGATGACAGGAGAGGCCAACCCGGGCACGCATAATGAATGTATTTGTATACTTTCGTCCCGGGCCAAATGTGTGTATTGAATGCAGTTATGATGGGGTTCTGGTGTTTTCTTCGGCGGACCGACCGCGGGACGTCGCAAAAAGTCCCTCCTCATGCGCTGGTGAATTAATTGTTTGCGATTGAATTAAAACATCAGGCCGGGACGGGCCGGGTCGGCCATTATGCATGTATTTCGGGGACGGAATACCAAGTATGTGGCGTGCTTACATCTTCATTTATTTGCCTTCATTTTCTCGCGGCTGACGTCAGAGGCTCTTTCGGTCGTGCCATGGACACTTCGGTTCGGAATGGCTGTTGCGCCCGATCATCCGGTTTTCTATATTTCAAATCCGACTTCCGATGGCGTTGGCTCACAAAAACTCCACCCAAAGCTCCACCAACTTCTCCACAACAGCATGAAGTAATCCTCCATCGGGCTGCGTCGTCTGGGAACGGTCCCACACCCAGCCGGCCAGCTAATGCGCTGGTAATAAAATGATAACAACAGTGAGATGTTTCTATTCCGCCATTTGCCATCCGTGCGTTATCGTCCTATCAGATCACGGGCGCTCAACGTATCATCTGTCCCGATGCCTGGCAATGCACGGCTGTGGATTGTATCTATTTCTTATCTGCAACTACGTCAAGGCGGCTATGGTGGCTACGTATGTAGTTGATGTAGACCTAAAAGTGTCTCCCAGCTACGACGTGTGCCCTTAAACACATACACGAGACTTGGAACGGCACGACGACGGACTGGCAGGGAATGGCTCTTGCTACTCTTGGTTGCGTCCCATGCCTTGTTTGGGAGACTCTCTCAGATGTCACTCAAGAAGTGGCCACGGGACTACCAGATAGGGAACCGGGAGGTCGGGAGGTGTCCCGTTTGACTTGGCGGGGCCCAAACAAGCCGCTCTCCTCGGCCGGTGGTGCTTCGCGGCTACTGTAACGGGTTGAACGCAACGCTGTCCGAGATCTTCCTTCGGGGCGGATGTTCTTCTGACGAGTTGGCAGATTCCAGTCCCAATGGACTGCTTGCTGTTGCCCCTCCCGATACCCACAGCCCTTCCCCGCAGTTCATGGTCAGTGGATCGCCTCAGTTAAAGCTGCTGTCACGACGGGGCGATCGTGTTCCGCGTGTCCCGTCACCACCACCGTCCCGTCGCACATCGGATCTGTCGGAGTCTCGGTGAAACTTCAGCCAGAAGCAGAGGGTAGAGAGAAATTAAAATAAAATAAATAAACCAAAACGCAACGCGCGACTCTGTGACTTGATAATCGGCTGCTTAAATGCAGCTCTCTTCCCCCCCCGGTGCCGGTTCGTGGTTTGTCCCCACCACCTCGCCTGGCCATACGCTTTTTGCGGCAGGGTTATGCGTGGCGACACGACGCAGAAGGCATCCAGAAGAGCCAACCATCGCCGCCACACACATTTAATTGCTTATCCGCCGGGGTCCTTCCCGCCGGGACCCTGACCTCTCCGTCCGGTTTTCTACTGGCTTCACGGTTGTTGATATTTATGTGTCTGGTTCCGTTGCGGTGTTTGCCTCTCGCTTTCTCTCTCTCTCTCTATCTCGTTCTCCCACCTTGTCGTCATGTCTTCAGTTCTGTTTCGTTTTCTTCATTCCCTCAATCGCGTCTATTCTGGCCCGCTTTCTGTTGGGCAAGCGCTAGGGAAGACCCCTGAAGCCTTGAGAAGACCAGAATAACAGACCCACGCCAACAACGTCTTTGCTGTGTGCGTGTGCGTATGTGTGTCCAGTTGGGCTTATGCTCGTTCTGTCTCGTTCCGTTCTATGCACGTGCCCTATGAGACACACTTGATTAATCGAATGTTTATGCGCGCTCCTTGGGCTCGCCAGCCTTTCCGACACTCCAGGATGGATGACGGACCAAAAATACAACCCGCCATACACAAGCACACATACGTACCCGATGACCAATACAAGTACTGCTTCTCGCACTCTTTCCTGGCCATGACCAAGGGTTGTCCAGGCAGCCTGTTATCGTTACCTCTGGCCTTGGCTTGCCGGCGGCGAAAGGTTAGGAGGTTCCCGTGGTCTGGTTTGCATTGCTAAGTTCGGTTAGCTGCCTTCTCCCGGCGGGTGGTGGTGCCCTCTAAGACCGTCGGCCATCCGTTGCTGGCGCGGCGGAGTTTTCAATTTTTGGGACCGACCCAACCCGGGGCTGATTATAGGGCGAACCTGTAGCAACTAATCTTCTGAACCCGTCGCCAGGCGCCTTTACCCAGCGGTGGTGCCTCTTTATCATTTACGAAACTAATCCAATCCGTGGTTTCTCGATGGTTGCGCGGCTCAGGTAATTCGATAACGGCCACGCACCACCAGCATCATCCTCTCAGCAGCAGCAGGAGCAGGATTGATCCGCGCGAGTGTGCACGCGCTCGCGCGCGCCCCGAGTTCGAATTTCCTAAACGAAGGCGAGTGGTTTCGGTGGTTTTTGGGCTCTTCCCTCTGTTGTGCTGAATTACGAACTTTTGTGTAGTTCCCTTCACTGCGCGCTGTCCACTTGGCTCGTTGCCTGCGAACACTTCTTGGAATCAACCCGAAAAGGGCGGCACCAGAAGTCCAGATCCACCGAAAGGCAACTTTATGTTGGAGGAACGTTCAAAGGCTCTCGCCTAATGCATATACGTTCCACTTACATGACAATATGGTGCGTTCGGAAACGGATCATTTTATTCGGATTCGGATCATTTTATCGGATCGTGAACTCCAATAAAGTCGTCTAAGTTTGTTAGAAATAGAGTAGGAGTAGAGTAGCTAGAGTAGCCGATCGGTTATAGCTCCCGTTTGCTTTAAGAAGATGGTGACTTAGGGAGAAGGAAAGGATAACAGCTCCGAATGCTGGAAGCATGTTACTTTGCCGTCGGAAAAGTGGCAGGAATTTCTTATTATAATTTCGGTGATAACCCGATGTAAAGCTATCTTTTAACGTATTTGCCAAATGATAGAAAAAAGCGGAAACCTTAAGGGACTTTGTGGGAATGTAAGAAGGACCAGTGAATGCAATTTCAATCCACCAATTGTGCCTGAGAAATGTTAAATTATTTGGTGTCAAATGCACTAAGATGCACCCACAATTCGACACATATCTTCCAGGATCCTTGAATATTTAAGGACCCATACACTAAGGACAGTCCGACTTATATAAGGTTGAAGTGATGATGTAGATCGAAAAAAAAATAAAAGGATATTCTCCGAATCAAAACGATGGTCGTGATATTTCAAGAGCACAGTAGCATCGTCTTGTTGGTGGTTTCCTTCCAAATTAGCCTTCCGTTGGTGGGGTGCGCCGGCCAATCTAATAACCGGCACTTAAAAAGCTTTTATGCGCCCTTACCTTAAAACATCTATTTCTAGTGTTGTTCGACACGCGGCGTGTAGACCCTTTCGCTTCCCAGGGTTTCGCGTTAGGTGACCATTGCAAAATTGAGCTGCAAAAATCGGGGCCTCGAAATGTGCGCAACTAAAGAAAGGAAGGGAGAGGTAATGCACCTGCCGCGTGTTTGTATACCGTTATTCGTTGCACTTTCTTTTACGCAGAATTCGACCGGGTGTCCGTTTGTTTGCGCAAACTACTCAACGATGTGCGCCCGCGTCCCGGAGGCTCGTGTTTCTTCGAAATCACACCACCACCACCGGCAGCGAGAGAGAGAGAGAGAAGGAGAGCGACAATAGCTCCGTGGGGTTGTGTTTACTCTTTGGTTGTTAAAAAAAAATGGCAAGATTGGAGTGCCAAGAAGTAGAACCCCCCGTGGTCTAGAAGCACGCGCCCGCCGCCGCCCTGCAATTATCGAAGAAAGCGGTCCCTTTCGCAACAATTGCCGCTACAGCAACAGCGCGGATGTTTGCGCATAACCCGAAGCGGGGGTTCTGTGCCGAGTCGGCTTGCAAAGCGTAAACAATGCAAAATTTATTAATTTATGCATAGGTCAGTGCATTGCCTGCAGTGAGGGGGGCCTGCTGAGTTGAGTGCAGTGTTGTTGCATCCCATGCGACGATTAGCCACGTCTACATGTGTGTGCCTGTTGCTAAGCAATGCAGTTGGCTGCTAGACTAGAGCAGAGCGCGATCGCGGTCGTAATCGTGTTGAAATCATAATCAAAGCACCTTCAGTCAGCAACCAGCGAACGGCGGCAGCCGAGAGTCCCCCCAGCGAAGACGACGACTGTAAAATGAGACTCATTATCGCACACCAGGCAAGATGCACTTTGCTCGTTGTGTCTCCCTCGCTCTCGGGTGCATCGGGCACGGGGAAGTGCACACACAGTGACTGCATTCAGGGGCGCTCGTGTTTAGGCGTTGCACGCGACGCTCCTTTTGGAGGGGAACCGAGTATCGAGAGCCTTGTGAGCTTGGGGAATAACTACCGTACTCTGGCACTGCGTAGGCCTTGGAAATCCTTTGGAAACCCGTTACGCGCTTCGAAAAAAAAACAAATGTTCCAAGAAAGTTTAGAGAATAACCCTCTGGGTCTTCTCCTTCTTCCGATTGCGTGACGGCGTGAATTTGTTGCGGCATAAACCATTTTCTACTACCCACAACACGGGGGTGGGGGTCTCTCACGGGATGCGCTGGGTCGAGCTGATGGCGCACGGACCCTGGTCTGGGCCGGCCGGCCGAGCCGATCCGGTTCGTGTCCGTTCGTGAGTGCAGTTTGCAATTGAACGTGCATTAATTATTATTCGCACACAATGACTGACACGGCTTTTGGCGCAGCTCGGCAGAAAATCGATGCACAAATGGTGGACCTTGTTCGCTTGTTCGCTCGTTAGTTTGAGTAGAAATTGGACCCCGTTAGATTGGAAAGAGCTAGGCAAAATTTGACAGCTAAAAGAGAGCGTGAAGCAACTTCACACGAAAGGCTTACGTGGATTCGAAACAAACCCCTTTACTACTCGAAAGAGTCTCCATTTGAGCTTTTTCATCCGGAAATTGAAATTCCATTTACACAGTTTGGGCAGTAATTGCATGAATATTAATATGAAAAATCTTCAAATAGCGCAGAATAACGCAGAACGAATAACTTTTCCCTTAATTGGCAATAATCATGCCATGGGCTGCACGGCTGAGTAGACTGTGTTGTACGATGCCCAGCACAATTTTCTGTAATATTGGCATGATTCGGTATGAAAAATGCACCGTAGTTACTTTCCGAGATCCGATTTCGTCCCGGGACAGTTTCCATGAAAACACGTTCGCGTTTCCCCATGTCGATTGCAGGTGGATGTGTGCAGTTTTTGTGCAGACTTTCGCAGAGGTCCCCAGAACCATCAATCGGTCAGTTATTTCATTTACCAACAATTTATTATACGTCAATGTTAATAGCAGATATTATGAGTTGGACGCGTTCGCACTGCAAGTCAGCACCTGATTCGGTTGCCGTTTCGTAGTAACTCGCATTCCCAGTGTGTGAATTCATGGCAACATTGATTGATCACAACTCTTTTTCATTCGGCTCATACCGTTGAAATCGCAATCACAAAGTAGTAAATGAAGGTCTGCGCTAGGCGACCGAGATTATTAGTTTAATTCTGAAAGCGAATAGTGTGATGAATTGAGCGGAAAAAGCGAGGATAATTCAGCCATCAATTATCGATTCCAACCCATCGGCGGTGTCGAATTGGATGGAAACATTGTATTGTACATTGCTTTTTCGAACACGAATAATAATTTCAATTATTTTATCCCTTTTTTTCAGGAAGAAAGTTATGACGACGGCCAGAAGCGAACGCGATTTATAGGTTCCTAGTGCGATGTGGTGATTATTCTCTGCGTGGTCGGAAACTGGAAAACTCGGGCAAAGGAAAGGAATCTTGCCTCTCCGGCAGCCACAACCGGTGGACGGACGGTTACGTCGCGTGCGATTCAGTGAAACATTATCTGTGATATCTTATGTGAAGAATTGTTCAAATTGTTGGTGCCCGTTATGTAAGGCCGACAGTGAACGATGAACAGCGCTGCGTTCCGGCCGGCCATGCTGTGCGTAAAGGTTTCCTCCATTTTAAAGTGTCGCATTTCTGCTAATTAGAACTTTAAGTACATCGTTTTTTGATAAACCGAGCGTTTCACTTTTCATAAGGACCAAAATAAACCTACTTATCAACAACGCGGAAGGGAAAAAAGTAGGTTGTTGATAACGATATGAGAGATAGTTGAAGCGGCGTCCAGCCAGAAGACACTTCAAAGAGCAGCGCAAGAGATAGTGGTGTGTGGCGATGTGCGTTGAATGTTGAATGTTGGCTCGCAACCATTCGGATCTGCACCTCCGCCGCCACTATGCCAGACGAGGTGGTGTACCAGGTGTTCAACTATGCGGAGGACAGCTTCCTGCGCGTGCCGGTCGGGTTGGGACAGGCTGGCGCCGGCCGGAACGACACCTGCGAGGGCGTCTGCCGGTGGATCTGCCAGAAGCTGAAAATACGGCCACTCGTGTTTTCCCTGGTGGGCCTGCGCCTACACGGTGAACGATGGTTTGTCGCCGGCAGTTCGCGGCCATCGACGGACAAAAAGTATGATTTTCGCGTCCGTTTCAAGGTAAGTTGAGGTGCTCCCCTTATGCTGCGGCAGCTGTTTACCTGAACTGCCGGGAAAGGGATATCCAGGCATCCATAGGCGGTGCGGTGCGGATTGCTGCATGAAAAGTGGCGGCTAAGAAATTATGAATGGATCATATGTGAGGGGCCGTGTCATGAGTTTGCTGAGTTTCGTAAATGGAGAATCCGCAGCCAGAACGTCCGACGGCACTAATGGGTCATGTTCGTATTTGATACAGTTAACGGGCAGGGTTTGCATGTTGCCTTTGCTATGTGGAATAAAATGGCGCCCTGTCTGGTGGAAATCGAAAATTATACTGTTCAAAAATGTTGATAAAGTTCAATTTGGACTCTTTTGAGATACTGAGATCTTTTGAGATTCGAAAGCATCGAGAACGAAATATCCTTCGAAAGGAGATGAAGTGCACTTTTCGATAACTAGGTCATGTGTGATAATTTGAATAATCAAAATAGAGTTGTGTTGATTTTTCGTTTCGCCCGGGCGCAACGGGCTTGCAGTTATTGAAGAACTGTATCCAATAACACTCTATATTGTTGTTCCTTCCCTACTACTGGCCAACGAAATAGCGGTGGCCTCCGACCACGGCTAGAACATCTGTACTGAGATGCCCTTTAGTAGAGATTTATTACAGCGTGGCTGCTACATGTTGATGTATGTTCATGTCGAGCATATTTTCGACGTTTACAGACGGACGTTGATCTTAATGACTATTCCGTGTCTCTGGCTGTAACGGGTTGCAAACGTCCGCAGATCATTCGTGTACGTCCTGCATTAAATCGTACCCTGACTGGAGTGCAACGATTTAAGTTCGTTGATGATAAGGTTCTGTCCTTAAAAATAGAAATCTGTACCGGCAAATAAAAATAGTGGACATAATAAACGTTTGGTGGAGTTTATTTTGATTCGGCAGTGTTTCCCGTTGACAGATTACATGTTCTAAAATCAAAATACCTCGTCCAAACAGGTACCGGATCTCTCGTCTCTCAAAACGCTGGACCTACCGCTGTTCAACTACTACTACAGCCAGTTGCGATGCGACCTGCTGCAGAACCGGATACCGGAGATCGATTACCGGAAGTACAAGAATAAAATCCTCGGCTATGTTGTGAACGACATGTACCGGAAGATGATCGAGGACAATGTTAGCTTGAACGAGCTGCGGCGCGACTTCGAGAAGTACATCCCGCGCAAGATCAGCCGCGAGCATCAGGTGTGCTTTTTCAATGTGGCCCAGAAACGAATCTTTGAATCGCTCAGCTTGATCCGCAATAAGGATCACGACGTAAAGTAAGCCAGCTCATACTGGACACCAGTATGGCCCGTGCGGTTAAATGTTCAAATTTCCTTTCTTCTGTCGTGCCTTTTCGCAGCTATGTTAAGAACGTGTACATTAACGACATCGACAACATAGCCCCGGGCTACCTATACGAGGAGTATAGTGGTGACATACGATACCCGAAGGGCGAATTTACGTCGCGTACGGGAAAATGTCCAGTAAAGTTGCGCTTCCAACCGTACGGCACTGTTTCGTCCCGGGAGCCAGCGAAGTACGACTCGAACGGACTCGGACACCACGAGGGTAGTGCCCTAGTGGAAGCCGACGACGCCCTTGCCAGTCCGGGACTGAAAGTATTCTACTCCTGCAAGGTAACACCGTTGCGGTTGCGTTGTCCCATTCTACTATTGCCAGGCAAAACCAAATGTCCATATCCTTCTTTTCAAACAACAGTGGCAGCATGTGACGAACATAGACGAGATTCTGACAATTCTGGTGGAAAACTTGACGGTCAAGCTGGCACTAGAAGACCAACCCGAACCCTACTGTATAGACTTTCACGATCAGACTGAACTGAACTCTTTTGTAACTTGCTTGGCCGGTTATTATAGGTAAGTGGCTGGACTGGCCGAATGTGGACTAGTAAAATTGAAAATATGCGACATTTTCCCCTTTTTTCACAGGTTAATGTGCAAATGGACTGTGTATTTATGTCAGGATTATCTATCCTCGCCATCGCTGGATTGGTTAAAGGAGCTCAAATGTCACGGGCCAATCGGGTAAGCGAGTGCAAGAAGCTGAACTTTGTAAATAAATACTACGACTCGGACGTGGAATGGCTGCCGCAGCCCTGCCTACGCTGCCCGGCAGTGAGATTTCCCCAATCACTCCTTACTCCCAAGCTCCACGTATCACGCTAAACCGCCGCTATTCTCGGCGTCATGCGCTGGTTTCGTACTCAATTCCGGTGAAACCTCCGAAAGTCGTGACCCACCGAACGGCACAACATTGTCCCTCAATTATTTCAAGCACAATGAATTAATTTGAAATCTCCCCGAAAAACATGACAATGAGATTACGAGAAATATTTGATTTGCCAACATGATGCCTCGTAATATGGGACTGTGGGCGTATATGTCGTGGATAAAACTTTCCGAGAAAATGATAGTGGAGCCCCAATGGTGTTAGACTGCTAATTTGCTAACCGCGGATTGTCTCTTAAATATCTCGAAAAGGACGCTATCAGCTGCCGGGTTGCTATCAGCTATCAGCAAATTACTTCACATTAAATTTATAATGCATGCGTTCGTTGAATGTGCCTTTTTCTGTTGTTATCTTTCCAGCGGCAAATATTCTACGGATAAAATTCGGGTAAAAAACAGTAGTCTCGGTGCTTGTGTCATACGGCAGTGCGAGGACCATTACGATACATACTTTGCCGATATGCTCGAGGAAGCGTAAGTAAATGCCGTTTCGGATGTTCGATTTTGGCTTACAAACCTAAACCTGCTAGCTGGCTGCAAAAGGTTTTAAGGATTTCCTAATAATTTTGAAGTCTTATGAATGTGCTGAAAAATCGATCACCAGCTTTTTTATTCCGACAAGCTCCGGGGTTAATTTTTCGTATTTATTAATCTTTGCAACCCCTACAGAGAAGTGATTAAAACGTACAAACTGACCTACACCGACGACGGGCAGTGGAACGTCCAGCGTGGGAAAGAAACCGTCTACGAGTGCAGCTGTCTACCGGAAGCGCTCAAGAGTTTAAACCCCGATATTGCGAGCGTTTACCGATTGCCACCCTCGGACAATGACACCGCCCCGAAATTGCTGCTCTGTCGCCCGACAGCCAAAACGTCCCCGAAGCGGCTACTTCGCGGTAGTACACAGGATCTGGGTCAAAAGCGGGCGTGCATCATCAACGCGTCGAAGGAGTTGGTGATCAATCGAAGTGGGTAGCCGAACCATGGTCCGAGAGTGCACGGGTTGGTCAGATCGTTAACGAAATTGCTTTCTTTGCGCAGATGCCCTGGAAGACGAAAGCGATGGTTTCACGCAACGAACGCGAGCCGATTTTCTTCTTCCCAGTAACAGTAAAATTGAAGTTAGTCTGAAGCTGCTAAAAAGCGACAGAGAGGGCGAACATCTGAAGGTATAGTTTTGCTACGACATGGTTCGTGGTACGACAAGAACCGCGACTAAACGAGATGTCGGTTTGTGCCGTTCTGTACTTTTCAGGACTTTCTGCAGATCGCTGGCCAGTGGGCAACGATCGATTCAATCGATATCATCAAACTGTACGGTATGACACTCTGCAAACCGATCACGATGGTGCTCGAGTACGGTCGGTACGGACGGTTAGACGAGTTTTTGCGCTCCCGGCGCCTACGGCCGACGGCCCTGATCGAGGTGGGACACTCGCTAGCCCGTGCGATCTACTATCTTCAAAAGCACGGTATCCATCACGGTAACATTCGCTGCTCGTCGATGCTAGTCACGCAGTTCGATGCGGACGATCAGCGAATTGTAGCGAAACTGAGCGACCCGGGCATGCACGGACAACGGCGCCTCACGAAGCACGATCTACTTTGGCTACCGTACGAGTATCAGGATCTGAGCGATGAAAGCGTTGCTAAACTGCGCCAGGATCCGCTGGTCGATGTTTGGGCCTGCATATCTACGCTCTGGGAAATCTTTAGCCGAGGCAGAAAGATGCACGTTTATAAGCCGGTCGAGTTTTTACCGACTCGCATGTGGCTCCAAACGATGGTAGGCGAACTGCGGGACTGCAAACAGATCTGCGAGTGTTTGACGTTCGGCTGGCATACCGATCCGGACAAGCGCCTCGCGCCGCAAATGATCGTGGGGTTGCTGGTGCACGCACGTAAGTGATGATTTCCTCTAGTTCAATGATTTGCAGGATTCTCTTATGCCTCTGCCACCCTGACACACTCGCTTGTTAAAAGTTTTCTCCTAACGCAACTGGGTAACTTACTCTTTCATACACTAATAACCTTTCGCAGATAATTACCTTTCATAACCTCTAATCTCCTTGATTGCATAACACGCCGCACCGTTTGTTTTTCATTCGTTCATGTTAGTTTTTTGGGTTCACAATTCTTTCGCGCAGGGCAACTGGACAGCTACTGCACGGTCGGGAACGGTCACGCGAACGGCGCGCACTCGGGCGGTGGCCCCAACATGCTGAATGGATCGTTCTTCAAAAGCAGTATCCTGTCAATGGAAACCAGTGAGTATGGAAGAGGTGCTAGCTCGTCACGCAGCAACGGGCGACAGCAGGGTTATATTTGCAGAATGCTTGCCGACATTCCGTCATCAGTCGATCACAGCAGCCCTTATTCAAACAATTTGAACCTCGCCAAAGATCTAAACGACGTCTTATGGTCTCCTCCGGTTCAACTGTGGCGTCCCAAGCTATCGGTGCCAAGTAACTATTTTGGTTTTGCTTTCGTTTTAATATCATATTTCTATGATTATAGTATCCACCATTCATTGAATTGAATTCGATGCTTTTTTCAAACTCTGCCACAAGACTGTAAATAGTTCGTGCTTCTATTGCTTTATTCTATAAAGCTCAAATATTCTTTTACTGGAACTTGAGGTTGTATACGTTCATGCATGTGTTTTTTGTAACCCGTTTTCAAAATTTGCCAAGCAGCAAGAAGGTTTTCCAATGCTTTGCGGACTCTCGTTTCGTACCATTAAATTGTATTTTCAGTTTTATATGCACCTGGTCTTAGGAAATCCGCTCAACATTCAAACGCGTCACTAGAATTTAGTGGATATTATTGTGCATACAATTCAGCTAGTTATCAACAGATTTTTGTGAGCGTATTGCAACGCTCACTGGGATTTTGTTCGTCGATAGTTATGGTGGAGGTTTGGTTTCTGTAGCAAAATGTTAATGAGAACTGTTTGGCGGTTGTTTCAAAACATTGTTTAAGTGTTTAGTATTTTAATTCATTTTTTTTCTCAATTTGACACCGTTACAGATTCCACACTAGTACGCACCGATTGCACGTCGTCTTCTTACGTAAGCAACGGCAGCGATAGTGAGTTGCGTAGCAATGCATCCAGCGGTAGTAGCTCAATGCCGCTCATCTCGAACCGCGCTAACCACTTCAGTGGGGACTCGTACCTGGAGAAAACGTTCTACGACTGTCCGGACTACATACAACACGGTGGGGCGCGTATCTTTTTTCACGAAACCCTCGGCGAGGGCAACTACGGACGGGTGTACCGTGGCACGCTCGAAGAGGGAAATACGTCGATGGTGGTAGCACTGAAAACGATACACGACGACCGGCCGGATATGGGGCGCGTGCGAGACGATTTTATCCGCGAGGTGGACATTATGAAGAGTCTGCGGCACCGGAACATCGTGCACTTCATTCGCTTCATCGATGATCACGACAAGCTGGTGGTGGTGATGGAGTACGTGGCACAAGGATCACTACTTTCGTTCCTCGGCTACCAGCGCCACAATCTCGAGGAGCTCGATCTGCTGCGTATGGCGCGCGATATTGCGAACGTAAGTGTCAACGTTTTCAGCAACCGGACCGATTCCGAGCAGTTGTTTAATCATCTCGGTTCACTTTCGATCATTCTACCAGGGCATGCACTATCTGTTTGAGAAGAAGATCGTGCACCGCGATCTAGCGACACGCAACATTCTAGTCGAAAGTGTCGATTGCGTAAAAATTTCCGACTTTGGACTGGCGCAGGTTACGGAGGGCGGCAACTACTATGTGGTTCGCCACAAGCGCGAGCTGCCACTGCGATGGTACGCACCAGAGACTCTCGAAACTCAAAAGTATTCCTTCCAATCGGACGTTTGGTCGTACGGTGTGACCCTTTACGAGATGTTCACGTACGGTGGCAATCCGTACTCCAATGTAGACATCCAAACCGCGGAACAGTTGTATCAACTGTTACAAAAGGAGAAAAAAATGTAAGTTCACCGGTGGTCTCCTGCAGAAATGTAACCAACCAACACGGGCATAAAATAATATGATTTCTTTTTCGCTACCATTTGAAAAACGCGCAGATTACAGCTTCCGGAAGTATTTTCCTACGTGTACGATAAGCTAATGGAGCCGTGCTTCAAGCGCAACCCACACGAACGGCCGTCATTTCAGGATCTAATGACGCAGCTTGATGAAATGATTGGTCAGTACGGTGAGCTGCTTTAGTGTGGTGTTGTTACTGCAAAAATACCAAACATATGAAAAGGAGAGGCCAAGGATTTTAAAGAAAAGGTTGTGGTTCTATGACGTTACGACACGCCGGTGAGATATCCTTCAAAGAAGACTGCACGCAGCTAACCGCCGAAAAGTTGCCGAAAAAGGCAACGCACAACCACCCTCTTCCCAACTCGCTGTTTGCCAATCCTGCCATAACTGTGTCCCTGACTCTATGTGCAATTTATCAACAACCAGCTAATCTTATCTTAGTGAATGGCGTTCTAGGCGTTCCTTAGGCTAAGAAAAAACAAACACAAACACCCTTTTGCAACACAAATAACAACTTCTACACTATTAGCACGATTGTGCTTAATATGAGATGGATCTGCACGGTGCACGTTGTTTTAATGGCAACATTGACACACAACACACAACCATACACAATGTTTGCGGCTTTTGTCCCGCCTTCTACCGGTGATCCGTATGAAATGCTATATTTACCGTTCGTTAGTCACTGTCGTCGAGTTTATAATGTGTACCTCTGCTTTAGGTCGCTCACATGGGCAGATTCTGCAAATATCTCTTTCGGATTGAAAGGAACAAAGTCTTATAAAGAGCCTGCAAGTAGTCCATGCTCCAAAGAGGGGGTCCTAAACGCGTGTGTAATGGGTGAGTTAAATCACCTCGTCCCTGACGAAACTAATCTAAAATAGATCGAAATGTATGTACCGTGATTGCATAGACGTGGCTTATTTAGAGCATCGGAAAAAAAACGAAACGATCACAGAGAAACCTAACGACAGAGTGGTGAGAAAATCTATTTCTCCCCAAATGTGCTATTTTATTTAGAAAGGCCTAGGGAAGAAACTTTGAACGAACAGGAAGTGAGCAACGTTTGAAATTTGCAGAAAACGAACACGTGCCAGTCCTGCATTCAGCTGCGTCAACCACCGTAACGCACGCTCGTTGTTGGTAAATCGGTGCCAGTACCTTATTTCCTGAGTCAATTTTACTAGCTACCTACGACCAATTTCTACCCTTCGGCTCTTCATCTAGCCTTTTTTAACCTGTATCGAGCACTGATAGAAAGAGCTTTGTTAATCGATAACTGTTTACTGTTGAAAACTTGAGAGCGTAGACTAATGTACGGCACTCGCTTTGAGCAGCCCAAAGGTTTCGAAACATTGGACAGTGAGAGTAAGACATAGGGTGCATGGAAGGATTTCCACCATAGATTCTGATAAAGACCAAAGTTTCGTTCACTTATCATGGCGTTGCTCCATCTCTTCTTTTCACACTACGCCCTACTCACTTCTGGAGTGGAACTTTCGGCTTAAAGAACACTAAACGTACAGAGGAAAAACATAGATCAATTTCTCAAAGTGCCACTTAAAACTGCAACCTGAAGACAAAAAGACAGGGTAGGAGAAACAGACGTAGTTTAAAAGGAATGGTAGTAAAAATGGTTTAAACCATCGACGAAACGAAACGACACACACTCCTTGTCGAGCATAGCCAAATGACAGGCACCAATGAACGCACGGAGCGTGAATTTTGTGGGCGAATTCTAATTACTTCCACGGGTCATATCGGAGGTTTCACTGATAAAATAATTAAGCATGCGAATTCCGAATTATCTATTAACCGCGTAGATCGCCCAAGTTGTGCCGTACCGTGTGCCAGTAACAAAAAAAAGCACTACAGTGTACCGCACCTAGTTATGTACTAAGAGAACAAACACGAAATGGCCGCCGATAAGGAAAGTAATCTCACATTTATGTGAAACAAACTGACCAATGCGAACGAGGTACGAACAAAACAAAAAATAGAGTCTTCATAAGAACCGCCGTGCTTTGTTTAGTATCCCATATATCAGATAGAATATCGTTTAGTTAAATAGTGTTTAGCGTGACAAAAATACTTAAGAGCGTCGTCGTTGTCCAGTCTGTTCACAGTAATCCATAAAAAATGGCGGCGTTAGAATTGATGTGTAAATCGGTTTCTACATGGCTGAATAATGGGGTCGAGTTCACGTCGAGAGCTTTCGATATCTTCTGATCCACCCTTTGTGCAACTCTTGTAATGAACGGAGGCAACCGAGGATGACAAAGTCTGGAAACTGGTGCAAACTATTGAATGGGAAGCATAGCCGCGTTCAAGGTTAGTAAGAAGGTTTTGCTCTGTTTTGTGTTTTCTTGTGGCATTTTAAAGACGATGTATAGGTTGATATTAATTGCTATTGCTTTTGCTGCTTAAAGTATGAGCCCCACTCGGTTAAGTTAAGTATTAAGTTTGGAAAAGAAAAGGGCTGCATTTGGAAGTTTTAGTCAGTAGTCATGTTTATTACGGAAGGGATTTCAACGTTTTATTCCCACCTTCGCAATGCGCGGTTGTGTTAGAAGCCTTATGAATTTGCACCAGCCTGAATTTAGATAGACGCAAAGAATGTTGATGAAAGGTTAGTTAGAAATCGAGGAGATCAGTCCTAGAGAGAGAAGAGCTTTAGCTGAGTGCTGTGTGGACGTACGATGCAACGTTTTATAGCAACTATCGATCACCTTTTATTAGGACTCTGTTATACTTTGCATTCAGCAAAACTTGCTACGTTTCGTCACTTTACTACACTATGTATAGACAGTTCGTTTTGGGACCGAAAGAGCTTTTGGTTGCCCTGGAGAAGTAACCATTTTTATCTGTCGCATATATTATGTAAGAAGATACGACAAAAAGACTAGTATAACGAGACAATGAAATAAAACACATGTATTCTTGCGGAGGCACACGAAACACAAACATGTAGAAAAAGAACTGCGCAAACAAGAGCAGACACTCGAATAAGAATTCATACAAGCTCCATTAATTCAATCGATTCAATTGATCTTCGACTTCCTGAACGTCGTGTGCGTATGTGTTTATTTATCAAAACTGCAAGAAGATCCTGTTCCTGGGGAACTGGCACCAAAAGGAAAACGGAATCCCACTATCATGCTTTTCGCGGGTCGTACAAAAATAAAAAAACGTAACAATTGTGATGATGCGAAGAAATCGAAGCCATGTGCGGACTACGTGGTACTGGTGTTGCAAAAATACTATACCATACTTTGGGTACTTATGTACGAAAGAAGAAATGTTAGAAGAAAGATATATCAGATCAGTTGTCCCTTTGTAATGTTTTAGGATCCAGAGGTACAGGGAACCGAGAAGATAAAACATACATGAACTCACAAAACCTACAAAAAGTCGTTTTAACTATGCGAAAGAGTATTCTTCTTATAAAGATTGAGCAAAACTTGAGTGTTTATCGGTGTTCACAGTAATGGTAGTGGGAGATAAAATAAAAGCATTGAAAATATGTATGGAAGGTAAGCGTGCGTTTCGTTCGAACGATGATGACATTAAAATTATAGTTTTATTTCATTAGATTTTTATCGTAAGTTTCTTACAGAAGTCGTTCTGTTAGCAGTTTTAGTGCTGCGATCCTGGCTGGGATCCTGTCTGCGTTGTGTCAGTGCTAAGTTTGGCTACTTTCTGTTTGAGGTTAGCTATCTCATTTTTTAATAGACAAATCTCTTCTTCATGCTTCTGTTGCTGCCGAACAGAAACAAACACGAATTCTGGTGTTGCTTTGCGCCCTTCGTCGATAATGACTTCCACTTCCATAGCTTCAGTCGATGCTTCCTCCACCGATTGACGGAGGAATTCGGATTCCTTTCGTTTCCGGTTCCGGATTTCGGTTCCACTGATCCCTCACCCTGGCGTATAAACACGAAGCAACGTCAAAATATGCTGTCACAATTTGGCGACGGTTCTGAATAATATTTTGGTGCAAGTTCAATGTTGAGTCGACGTGTCCTGTCCTCGGACAAGAAAAGTGTGCAGTGCGCTGAACAGGTGTATTGTTGTCATTGCTGCCGTGTCGAGGCTCTTCGTCCGCAATCCGTTGTCCGTGGTTCGCCGTATCATTTGTCAGTCTTCTCGGTAAAATCGTGTTGTGTCAGCTGCGCCCTGTCTGCTGAACTTATCCCACAGACCTCGGGGGCACTTTGAACACCGGCCAGATCAAAAACACATTATTTCCGACATTCGCCGTTGCATTTTCTGGGCAAAACAGTGTCCCCGGTCACCGGATTACTGGTCGTGCGTGCAAGTGTAGGTTGGTGTGCTTGTGTACGTTCAGATCCAATTCCACGACGTGTCTGTCCCCGTTGCAATATGTGCCAATGGCAAAGTCCGGCTCGGGAAGTTTCGATTTGAAGGACCCACCGCCCTGGCAAAGCTGCCAGTATTGCCTTTCGCCCTCGTCCACGTCACGGACGGACCCGCCACACCAGAGGCCACTATCACCGAAGCAGCAATCCCGCCTGCAGCAGTTTGTGTTCAAAAGCGCGACGGAGTTCGCAAGGTACGGTTACGGGGCGCTTTAATTAGCACCAATTTACGGAGTTGCGTGGCGCCCCGAGGTTGTCCTGCCCGTCCCGTCTTCGGCCGCTTGCAGCGGCGGGGTCAACTCGCGGAATTGACCTTTAATTGCCTTCGTCTGCCAGTTCAAACGTTCTTTTTCCGCTATTTACCCGTTCCGTTTCATCCACAGCCATCTACGGCAGAGCCATTGCACGGTGGAGGGCGGTTCGTTCGTATGTCGCTATGGTTACAACGGCGTCTGCTCGTCGCTGCCGCTCGATGGCGTGTCCGATCGCGATTACGAGACCCACGTCTCGCGGTGCCACGTGAACGCACAGCAAAAGGAGCCACACGTCAAGTGGTCGGTGTTCTGCGCCGCCCAAAATCTGCCGGCCGTGCTGAACGATCCCAGCCGGGGCAAGCAGACGTATTTTTTCACCAAAAAGTGGGGCGACACGTTCAGTGAGAATGCCGCGATCGCTGGGTCACCTCGATTGCCCGACGTCCGGTGGGAACAGTTCGAGGCGTACCGGAAGCGGATCGGAGTGCGCTATCGGTTGCACACCCGGATCGCCAACGTCCCGACTGCCGACGCAAACAGCCAGCGAGCCCTGGCCAGTGATGATCGGCTTCCGAACGGGACGACGGCCAGTTTAGCGGACATTCCGGAAGTGTTTCTCAAGCACCAACTAGAGCTGCACCGACCAGCCACTTTCGCGGCCGTGTTTGCAGGAATCGGGCCCGGTGACGGTGGAGAGCAGACGCGTCAATCGAGTCGCCAGCTCCAGGAACGGCTAAGTCACTATCTGGACATCGTGGAAGTGCTGATCGCGAAACAGGTGGCGGACAAATCGTCTGCCTTCTTTCACGCCATGACTTCCCAGGATGCGATTATGGAGCAAATGGCTGCCGGTCTTGGTACCGTACGTCGATTGCGAACGAAAATCGATCAGATTGACGAAGCGATGGTGCGCGAATCGCTACAAGTGATACGGGCCGAGCGTGTACGCGCCAACAATAATCGGGTGCTTGAGAAACTGAAGCTGATGGCGACCGTCCACCAGACGCAACCGATGATCCAGCTGCTGCTGAGCACGCAGGACTACGTGGCGGCCCTGGATCTGATCAGCACGACGCAGGAAATCCTCGGCCAGGAGCTGACCGGGGTACATTGCTTTCGCCATCTGCCGTCGCAGCTCTCTGAAATGGAGCTGCTGATCGACAAAATGCTGAAGACGGACTTTGAGCGGTACTCCACGGCCGATCTCAATCGGCCACTCAACGGTGGACGTTCGGAGAAGATGATGGAAGAGGAGAAACTCATCTGCATCATTTCGGGACTGCTGCGCAAGCGGAGTCTCGATTTCATCGACACGTACCGCGACGAAGCCATCACGACGGTGCGGGCGATCGTGAAGCAGCTCGTGATCGAAGTGATCGCTACGGGCGATGCCGAGATTTGCCTGACCGGTGCCGGCGAGGAAGCACAATCGCTGTCCCTTTCCGAGTGGATCACTTTGCTAGAAGGGGCCACTGGGGCGCTGCTCGTCCTGTTGCGCCGCCTTCGAGCAGTGCACGACGTTATGCAACAGACGGCCGATGCCAGCGCCGGAAAGATCACGGACGATGTCAGTTTCATCGACACGGAAGCATTCCTTTCGCCGGTCGACTACGGTGTGGTGCAGACGAAACTGGCCAACCTCCTGACGAGCGTTTGCAACTACTGTCACGAGCGGTGTGCGAATCTTGTTTCAAACCAAAGCCTCGAGAAAAGTGCGGCAGCCACTGCAGACCAGATCGCACATCTCACGACGATCGTGGACCGCTTCGGAGAAGGCTGCGAAGCGATATGTGGTGTTGCCAGCGTACCACTGAAGCTGGCTCTGCGTGCCCAGGCGAACCGGTTCGCACAAAAGTTTCACACCGAACGCAAATCGAAGCTGGCGCTGCTGCTGGACAGCGAGCGCTGGAAGCAGGCCGAAGTTCCGGCCGAGTTCCAGACGATGATCGATTCGATCGCCAAAGGCGACTTTCACTGGAGCAAGGGAGAATCGGCGACCGTGATGTCGACAGCGTCAACCCCGGTGCTGAACGGTAGCGTGGCCACTTCGCGTCCTCCGGCGTCGGTGCTGGTGGTAGATGGACAACCGTTCGCTCTGGTGGGCGCGGCCCTTCTTCTGGTGCAGATTGTTGGTGAATACTGCCGGTGTGCCTCCCAGCTACCCGTCATCGCCGCGCAACTGGCCCGCAGCGTCGTGGACCTGTTGCGCACCTTCAACTCGCGCTGCTGCCAGCTAGTGCTCGGTGCGGGCGCTCTTCACGTCGCTGGCCTTAAAACGATCACCAGCAGCAACCTGGCGCTAGTTTCACGAGCCCTACAACTAGTCCTGTGGCTGTTGCCACACGTCAAGCGGCACTTTCACGCGCTGGACATTGCCCTTTCACTACCTCCCGCTTCTAGCAACAACAACAGCGGCAGCCACACGCCGGCCAGCAATGGCAACACCACTTCCACAACCATCACTTCCATCCAATCGGCGATGGCCGGTGGGTACGAAACAGTCGAGAAAGATTTCATCAGCCACATCGGCGAAATCGAAGCCAAAGTCTTGTCGATCGTGTGTGAGCTCGTAACCGGCCAGCTCAACAATTGGGATGCACGGCCTCCGGTCCCGTCGCAACCGTTCCGCAACATTAGCCGGCAGTTCGTGAAGCTGCACGAAGCGATCGCACCAATCTTGCCCGAGTGCCAGGTGCACGCCATCTACCGAACGGTGCAGCGCAACTTTAAGGACAAACTGCGAGAACAACTGTTGCGGAACAATATCACCAACAACGGCGGGCCCCAGCACGGTGTGGTCGTTTCGGAGCTCACGTTTTACATGGGAACTCTACGAACGCTGCGCGCCCTTCCTATCGATGAACTGCACGACGACACGCTGGACGACATCTGGTTGAAGTGAGGGACAGGTGCTAAACTGCAGTTTGTGCCCTTATCTGTTTTATTTTTTAGCATTCCAGTTGGCTAATTTGCAAGTGTAGCTGTTTCTGTTCCTGTTATGTGAACTTTCACTGTGTCAGTCCGCTACGTCAGCGCTATCCTTCAGCCAGTTACAGGTTGTGAGCCTTATGTTTACCTTTTCTATTGTGTTGTTTGTAGGCAAACCCGTTTTAACGACAAAGAGTTTAGATTCCGGCAATATAGGTTAACGAAAATTTCTCCATAATCGCTTGCCAAAGGCTTTCCTTTTCGCGGAGTGTGAAGCTGCGCTGCCACGGTATTAGTTATTTTGCTCTAGGCTTTCGCTTACACAAAATGGTTGTTGCTTTCCGGGAGAAAGTGTAAAGACAGAGGTGATGGTCTGTTGTAGGTTAATGGTTCGAAAGCCAGTCGAAACGAGTATTTTTGTTGTTACTGTATGGTTGCGTACCGAGCGATCGGAAAGGATGTTTTGTCACCTTTCGTATATAAAGGAAAAATATGCTTATCTAATAACCCCGAATTAAGCCCTGATGAAACCCACACTCAGTTCCCAAGCTAGTCGTTGTGGGTGGCATGTTTACTTAAGCAACGCACCGCTCAGCCCGATTTGCGTCCCTGGCATATTAGTGAGGTTCCTTGTTCTTTCGCTTCTCTGCAACAACCCAACATCTGGTTATACCAAATATTCAGTCGATAAAATAGGAAGAATCGTCGGAGCAAGTTTTCTTTCCGATTAAGATTTTGTGCTTCGAATCGTTTCCGCAGATAGTAGCGAGCAGCTAAAAAGACCCAGTGATAATGTGATTTGAACAGGACGACGCAATGATTGTGCGAGATTGAGCGAAACCGTGCTCTTTTCAGTTACGGCATAAAAATGGAAACAAAAGAAAAATGGCACCGATCGACGTTGCAGCTAACTTACATCACCACCGCCACCGTTCGGACATTGAAGGAGTAGGGAGTAAATTTTTTGAAAAGCTAAGCTATTACGAAAACAAAACTTACAAACAGTACCGAACAGTTATCGAAAGTAGATTGAATTGACCAACCGAAAGGATCGACGGATAGTTAGAGCGGATACTGTTAGAAGTTTTTAGGTAAGAGTGAAAATAAACGAATCCGTACACCATTTATGACAAAAATGCTGTTTTATTCGTGAAATTCGTTATTGACACCTTGCTCTACATTCCATCGCTTAAGGTGCCACTCCAGCCTTTCATATGCTGCCGCAGGTAAATCCATTGAATCTTTTCAGGTGTTATCGAACTGTGTAACAGAGCAACTTTTAATGCATTACTTTAGTGCAAGAGATATCCATTGTTCGTCCGCATGTTTGCTCGCCGTTCGTTTGTGCTGACGCGGGTCCTGGTTATTCGGTGTTACCGGCCGCTTGCCTCAGCAGGACGTAGATTTTCTCCTTGATCCACTCCCTGTTGTACGGCGCGTATGTGTTGGTTGATTTTTGGTACACCAAACAGCTTAGGTCAAAGAGCTGGTCAACGAAATCGAATAACTGGCTTATGTCGTACGTAATGGTCGGTGTGTTCGGATAGTGGCGCTTCAGATGCTCTTCGTAGATTTTGCACACTCCCTCCAGGCACTCGTTGACGCTTTCGTAGTCGCTGTAGGTCCTTGTTTCCGGGTTTCGCCCCGGCTGCACCAGAAGGATGGTGTGAGACATGACGCCAATGGATGCCGCTCTTGGTTGCGGGAGGCTCAAAACAATCCACAAGATGCCCGAATGTTCTGTCTGTTGGAAACCGGAAAGGCAGAAATTGGTGAACTGCGCGCCATACACAACACTTTTTTCACCGAAAATCTCATCTCCACTTGTAAACAACGCTGAACGCTATATGCGCCAGGCAATCGTTGATTAGCTTACCGTGAACGGAGTGGAAGACGGATTGCACCGCGTTTGTTATAGGTAGCGAGCCGTTTTACTTACCACAGGCAATCCTTTTTACCAGCAATAGTGTTAAAAAAGGGCAATTAATCCTTCTCGCCGGTTCTAACAAAAATTTCTTGCTTCCAAACTAAACTACGCATGAACGAATGAACCACAGAAGCATCAAACGAACTGTCAGCTGTCAGATCACGAACAAAACAACTCGCAAAACATTAACACGGCTAAAGAAGTCGCGTGGCGTTTTTGTCCGTCGGAAGAATAACTGAAAATGGTATGAAATAATGATGTTGGAACTAGTGTTTTTACCAAACACGAAAGTCTGAAGATGTAGTTCAAATTACGAACAACCCAGCCATGACTAAAACTGAAATTCATAACTATTCTGTCGCTGATATCATGAGTGGAAGTCGGTATTTGAATTTTGAACAGCAACCACATTGAATGAATCAGTTACTATCATCCAGCTAACTTGCAGGAGGAAATTTGAGTTTGGGACGCTTGAAAGAGTTGCAATTTCTTGTGATAAGGCAAGGCCAATGAACATCTTTTTTATTGTCGAACAGAAAGTGCGGAGTAAAAAAACCCCCAATTTGTAAATAACACTTTTCTGTTGAAGGAAACCCAGTCGATCTCTTCAGCGTTTTCCATAGGTTCGCTTGCCACGGCGACGCTTTCCACCGATGTTACCATCAGAAATACCCAACAGCATTGATGTGTCTTCTTCGTCCTTTTCCAACACATTCAGGGCTTTGGAGAATACATCCTGTCGAGCATTATACACCGCACCGATCGCCCGAGCGAATGTAATCACCTCTTCCTTCGACACTTGGAGCGATCGGTGTACCACCGAAACCGGCACGATATCCGTACCTTCCACGACGAATGCCAAGGCCAAATAGTACAGAAGCGCTTTGTCCTGCGTGTACTTGGTAACTTGTTCGCGTCCCTGCGATTGACCTGCCTCGCAGCGAAACTGCAGAAA
This sequence comes from Anopheles bellator, assembly GCF_943735745.2. NCBI lineage: Eukaryota > Metazoa > Arthropoda > Insecta > Diptera > Culicidae > Anopheles > Anopheles bellator. The sequence goes on from NC_071286.1 coordinate 82,015,373, forward strand.
CTGTTGCCGGATGGGCTCGACCAGAAGCGGGGCCAAGGGAGACACTAGAACTCGCCGGCGCTCCATTGCCCGGGGTTGGTTGCGGTTGGCCAGCAACCGAGCCAGAACATCCATGAACAAACAAATCTTGACCGTCCGAAGGTTCGTTTCGGACGACGGTTCACTCGATTGCATGATCGCCTTTACTTTGTTCTCTAGGTACATGTTGGCCATTGTAAGTTGCTCCGGTGGAATCTGCAGTACGGTACGTGCCGCTTCGTCGATCCGGAGCAAAACACTTGCCCCGATCAGATCTTCCGCTCGGTAGAGATCCCGTAGCGAGCGTGCATGTGGATTCGCCTTCGAACGGATCTCATTCTGTACGAGTTGCTGGTTACCCTGTAACACGGAAGGAGGGGAGACCAGCAACTTTTCGTTATTGGTCACCGCCAGCTCGTCCATCGTTTCCTGCAGCCGGTTCCCGATTACGCTAAAGTCAACCTGCTCCCGCTGAATGCGACGTTGAACACGATTTCTCGCCTTGGTGTCGAACTTTTCCAGCAGTCTTTTGATGCTTTCTCGGTCGAAGGATTGGTTCGATTGCATGCGCTCGTCATGGCAGACGTTGCTCAGCTGGCAACTTTCAACCTCCACCATCCGTGTCTTGCCCGTCGTTCGATTGCGTAGCGCTACAAAGGTCCGCTGTTGCTGTTCGGCCTGCTGTGCGGCTGATTGCACGTACCCACGGTAAAGGTTGTTCTTGCATCCTACGAAAACCATTCCGGTTCCATTTTTTGCCATATCCATAGCGCGCAACCCACGGCATTCGTTTGCTGGCTGCGGTACATGACCGTGTACTGCAAGATCCAACCGAGTAAGGAACAGCAAATTAACCCAACGTACCAATAGATCACACTAACGGTGGTCAACTTACCCATCACCGGATTATTGGCCCGGGCATCGAGCGTTACAATTTCGGTTATTTTGGAAGAGGACATGGCGAAATCGTTCTTGACCAAACGAGAAACTCCTTAACAAACTAAGGACCGACCGCAATGCACGTGCTGTTTGTTGCGATGTCTCTGAATAGAAAAAGACTATGGCAGGCTGTCAACATCGAAAGCACTGCCGATTCGATGCAGATTTACGTTGATGCACCAGATAGAAAACTCTTAAAAAGTAGATATTATGACTATATTTCACGGAGAAAACCATTCGGTTTCACAACATGCCGAAAAATACGTTAAATATCTTTTTCTTTACCGAACCAAACGGTAAACAAACTTTGACAGTTGACGTGTACGAGGTCGCTAACGTCAAAAATAGCGCGAAGAATCATTGCGTCCGCTGAAAATAAATCGAGTAGCCTAGTTTCGTAGGACTTGTAGCTAAAAAGTTTAAAAAGAGTTTAAACCGATTGTATGCCATTGTTTTATGCCCGATAGTGCTCCTTGCTCAGCTTGCTGCCTTCGAAATGGACACAGAATTATTGAAAACGTGCAACCGTGAGATAGCACAACTGGTTTACGACGCCAATGAAAAGGTAAATCCAGTGTTGAGCCAGGCCGCAGAGTAAAACAAAATTTGAAACGGTTGGCTTTCTTTCGATCGTATTGCAGGTGACCGTTAGGCAGATTAGCAATACCTGGCACATCGATTGCCGACAGTCGGTGGAGATTTTGCAGCGATGGATCGATGCACAGAGTGGAAAAAGTAAACTATCGCTAGAATATATTCTTCGCGGCGTCGATCGGAACGGCAATGTGTTTATGACCGTAAGTACAACCTCGTCGCTGCCCTTCTGCGCGGCGTAAATAGGATGATACTAACTACAATATCCACGCCAAACCGTTTAGCTTGCCAACGGAGAGAAGTACGCAAAAATCAGTCAAAAATACCCTGGCTGCACGAAGACGCTATACTCGGTGGAAGTTCACTCGGAGGTCAGACCTCTGAACATTACGGCGGATCGTGAGTTTGCCGTCATTAAATTGCGCCTCGAACCAGAGAAACGGCAGGTAGATCAACGACCTCCACCCGCCTCGCTCCCAACGCAACCGGCTGTTTCGATCAAACAAGGCAAGAAACCAGCGAGAAATCTGTTCGCCAAGGTCACACCGAAAGTGGCCGAAGTGAAGGAAACAAAAAGCTCACCCCCATCCGTGGCGATTAAAGCGGAACCGAAAACGAGCCCCCCATCGGCAACGAAAACATCCCCCAAGAAGCCATCTCCCAAGAAGGACCAAACCAGAAAGCCGGCGACGGGAAAGGGCGCCATTTCGTCGTTTTTCGCTGCTAAACCAGTTCAAGCGGCTGCACCGAAACCGGCTGTCGATGCACCGGTCAAACAAGAATCGGAAGCACCTTACACGAAACCAACCACGGTTAACGGAGACTCGGTGCCCGAACAAAAGCAGGAACATTCGCGGAAACGAACCATCCCCGACGACGACGAGGAAGACGATGAGGCGATTCCAAACACACCGCAAGAGGAAAAGCGTGTTGCGAAAAAGAAGCGCGCGAGTAAACCGGCGCTACAGCGTAAGAAGCAAACGAATCCGTCGAAGAAGTCCCGAATCTATGAACTGTGCGATTCGTCCAGCGACGACGAGGAAACGGGCGGTGGTGCGGAACAGCGGAAGGAACGATTAGTGGAGTTCGAAGACCTTACGGACGAACAACCGATGGAAGTGCAGGAGGAGCAAACGCAGCAAAAGTCGGTTTCACCGGAAAAGCCCACGGAGAATGATTCCAACAGTGCGAACCGCACACGGGCAAAGGTTAAGAAACCGGTCGTAAGAACCTACCAGGGGGAAGACGGATACATGGGTAAGGATCTGAGTTCTGATTTGCTACATTCCATTACGACTTGCTGGTGTCCCTATTTTTTCACAGTTACGGTCAAGGAGTTCGAAATGGTTTCGGATGATGAATGTCCTCCGGCGATGGACGAAGCGGGCAAACTTACCGTCAACGGCAAAGAAACGCCAAATAGTAACGCGCAGGCTGTGCCACCGGAAACGAAGGAAACTCCTCCGACACCGAAAACGAAGCAAGGATCTATAACGAGTTTCTTCGTCAAAAAGTGATTCGCAAGTCGAACCAAACAGAAGCGGTTCCGTTGTTTTCTAGAACACATTTCGTCGATAAGGTTGAATCTTTGGCAAAGTGGAGAAGTGTTTCTGCCTCAGTTATAAATAAGCAGCGCTAATTAAAAATATAAATTAAATACAAAAAGTTTGATCAACAGATTCAATTTCCACGTTTCGGCTGAGGAATGTTGAGCGGTGGCGGTGTGCGTATTCACGGGAATAGCTAGACGATACAACGACAGACGAACCCTTGTTATCCTTTTCCGTTCCTCTTTCCCTTTTTCATCCTCATTTCATGGAATTCCATTTGACAGAATACGGAGAAGATGTCGCTCTGAAGGAAAGGCAGTTTATCAGTTGTCGCCGCCGCCTTGGATTGTGCCTTGATATTTGTGTTCCGCAATGATGGGAGCGGCTTGCATTTTCGTGCTCCTTTTCTGTTTCCGCTGCTGCTCGACAACGGTCCTCCAGGATCTCAACGAAAAGCCATCGGAAGCATTTGCCATCGAGAGTCAATCGTAAGTATGGCGGATGTTTATTGCAAAGACCGAATTTAAACCAAACGTTTCGTTCGAACAGACACGGTTTCATATCGTTCGCCAAGGCGGTAATTCATTTCTTCCGCCTGCTGGGAACGACAATGCAAATGTTTGGACCCGAGCTGCGTCTGGCCAAATGTTTGCTGGCCTATATATTCACGTTCCAACCGGTCAGCGGCTTCGTAATCAGTGGTCCGGTGGTTGACTGGCTAGCGCGCTGCCTGGGACAAGAGGATGCACGAGAAGTGGTTCACTTCTTGTCGCGTTTCCTTTCCTAGACTAGACGTTCAGATTTGTTCAGAAAATTTTATTACTCTCCATTAGACGCTACATCAATCAAACACGCTCTAACCTTAGTTCGCGCACTAATAACACTACGGGATGCGACGCGACGGGAATACAGCACTTGGATCGCTACCACTACCGGTTGTCTCCGGCTACTACATTCTTGTCCATTTTAGTCTCTCCGCTCAGTGGTATGTTCCGCTTAAAACCTAAGCCGATAAGATACTTGCGCGCACGCGGACCAGCGATGTGCAGGAGGAGTTTTCAGCCTAGGGCTAGTTCCAGAAGCGCCGGCTCCTGCACACGGCCGGCAGCAGTTTGTGGCGAAACGACACGACAGATCATAACTTAAGAAGGTTGCGACGTGGTGAATAGTGATAAGATACAAATAGATAATAAACATTCTCAGCGTTCAGCGTCTCCAATCGACGGCACTATACGCGCGCCCGTGCGTGAGGCAGTTCTGGGGTAGGACGCGAGAGCTATCAGTTTGCTGGCTGCGCTAACGTAACGGGGGCTGAAAATATTAATTATGGCCGCTCAATATGTACATCTCTACATGCTAGGTGATTCTCGTCGGGGATCACGCGCTCCCGCTTAGCCGATAAACTGTGACAGATCGGGGAACTGGAAGCCCTGGAAGCTGAATGGAGACGCCTGCTGCTGCTGCTGCACGACGCGCGATCGTGCGATCCGCTGAGGAGGTGGCCGCAGGCTGATCGGAACATTGCGTGCCTGAGGGTTGCCGTTCTGCAGTACCAGACCGCACTGGGCACTGCACACGTCGTCCCGGAGGATCACGTCACGGGGCCACTCGCGGGCCAGCTGCGCACAGTCGGTGATGCGCAGCGAGGCACACTGAGGCTGTAGCGTGACAAACGGTTTGAGGTTAGGGCGCGCTGCCAAATCGGATTGCCGGTTTCTGACTTACCCCCTCGTTCGTGCAGACGCAACTGGTGCACGGCGACGGGAACGCAGAGTCACCGACGTTCACGTTCTTGCCACCGATCTGGCAACCCTGTAACACGTTCTCCCTCCAGGCGCTGAGATCCATCTGTGCCATCGAGCTACACGGTACCCGTGGGTTGCTAAACAAAAGGGGACAGAGATACCGTCAGCATCGCACCCAAACCCCCGGAACGGCTTTCGCCGGCGCACTTACAGGAAGTTGCTCGGTAGGTCGAAGGCCGCCCGCTGCATGTCGCCTCCAATGTCCAGATTTTCGCAGATGATCTTCGCCAGTGTCGTCTTGCGAATCTCCGCCAGCTGCGCCTCGGTGAACTTAACCACCGGATCTTCGTTCTCGTACCTATCGAACGGACGGGAACTCGTTAGCGATGCGTCGCGATCACCAGGATCGTTCTCTTACCAGAAACGGTCGCATTTGCGTAGCTGCCGGAACTGGATCGCAATAATGCAGGCGAAGGTAGGCCCCACCAGGCCGCCCTGCAGTGGCCGCTCGGACATTCCGCCCGGGAACAGATCGATGTCGTCGACGTGTGCGTAGATGCGGCGCAACCGGGCAATCACTTCCGGTGGGATTTCGCGGCCCAGATCTTCCCACGTTTGCGCCCGCTTCAGGTTGCACAGGGCGCGGTAGTTGTTGTACGACGGGATGCCGTGGTCACGGGCCCGCTGCACGTTCAGCGCCACCAGATCGATGCCGGAGAAAGGAATGCGACGGTCCTCAAACAGATGGTTCGTCACCTCGCCGGTGATGAACTGATCGAGCGTTTCCATCGGTGTGGCCACGAGCCCGCGCAGAATCTCGTCCACCAGGCCGTGCTGCAGGAACTGGTCGGTGCGGAAGAAACCGTCCCGCAGCAGCAGCGGCGGATCGATCGGTTGGTGCTGTATGCTGAGCCGCGGGATGTGGGGCCGCAGGAGCGAGTGGCCAATGCGGAACGCGGCCGCCGCAAACTCCGTCACGATCGACGGGTTGCAGGTGGGGTTGTACTCCTTGTAGTAACCCTGCGGCAGCAGCTTCAGCCCGTACAGATTGACCGCGTTCCAGCTGAGGATGCGCGGCAGGAACTCGTTGTAGGTGATGTGCTGGTTCTGGGCGATCACGATGCGCCGCGCATGCTCGTACAACTGATCACCGCTCCAGTGCGGGTTAACACCTCGCAGGCCCTCGACGATCCGGTTGTGATCGCGCATGAACGTCGTGTGGATCGCCGTCAGCCCCGGTTGCTCCGAGGCCCGGCCGTCTCCGGCGATGAAGCAGTACCCGCTCGGTGATTTGCACTCCGGGTGGACCGGCGACAGGGGCAGCAGCTCCTTGCCCTGGACCGGGTGGATCGTTGAATTGAGCCGGCCCGAGAACCCGCGCAGCTTCTTCCCGATGCACCCGTTCTCGCCGTACACCTGCGACGCGTCCAGGAAGGCCGTGTTCTGGTTGATCTGCTCACGCGGCCCCAGCGTCTGCTGACCGGGGAGCGAGCGCATGAACGGGAAGCACAGCCGCTCGCCGCTCGTGACGTTCACCTCCGGGTAGTAGTGGTCCCGCGGCGGCACCGGGAACGGATTGCACTCCGGGTGCACGGTGCGCGGCGAGTCGCACGATCGGCAGCTCGGGATCGACTCCTGGAAACCCTTGTGGATCGGTGTCATCGTGAGATCGTGGTCGAGGAACTGGGCGTACTGCATCACCATCAGCGAGTAGCGCGTGTGCAGGTTCGAGATGTCCGGGTGGATGAGCGAGGACACGGTGCGCGGATTGGGCAGGGCCGTACCGGTGACGGAGATGGTCCGCGGCGACGAGATGCCATCGTCGTAAACCGGGGGCAGCAGCCGGGCAAACGTGGTCAGCGATTGGCCGAGTTCCGGATTGCGCAGGTTGTTGCAGTGGGCCGTCAGCGTGCGGAACGGGGTGTCCGTGTCGCAGGCCGCCTCCAGGTTTTCGCACTGCGGCTCCAGATTGATCGGCGAGATCGACCCCGTAATGAACTGATTCACGTCGACGCTCTGCAGGGCGTTGCTGAAGTCGTCACTCGCGAACCCACCGAGATTGTTGTCAAACACCTGCCGCTTGCGCCGCCGAAGACTGCGGAAGAGGGAGGAAAGCACTGCTTGGGACCGGGCAGGACACGAGGAGGAAGAACACTTACGTGTGCAGCGAGCTGACGATCTCGTTCGTGGCGAGCTCGTAGAAGAGCGACGTGTTGGCGATGATCAGCGCGTTCCGGTTCGCCTTGCTGAAGGAAGCGGCCGTACCGTCCGGAGACTTGGCGTCGACACCTCCCTCTGCGGTGGAAAAGGGCCGTTCAGGACCGCCATGCAGACCCAGAAATCATTCGAATACTTACGCTTAATCCACGCCTCGTACTCGTGTTGCTTGCGTACGTTCAGCTTGGACTTGGCCTTGTTGAGGGCCTGGGCAATCAGGTCCATGTTGAGCTCCTCGAACTCGGCCGGGGTCGGTTGCTCGTCCTGCATGTACTCCTCCACCAGATCCGGCTGCTCCGAGGAGTGCCAGGCCGCCACGTCCAACCCGGCCAGCTGCTCGCAGTTCAGCCGCGCGTTCAGGTACGGGTCCTCGCGGATGAAGGCCTTCGGTTGGGCCCGCTGGATGTCGTGCGTTTGACACAGCAACCCGGACAGCGTCACCCGTCGGATGGCCTGCAGTTGGTCGAGGGTCAGCGACGACGGGGGTAGATCGTTCTCGTACCAGAACCGATCGCTGTTGCGCATGCTGGCGAACTGGATGGCCAGCAGGCAGGTGAGCGTGGGTCCGAACACGGTTCCGAGGGCCGGCGTTTCCATCAGCCCCCCGATCAGCAGATCAATGTCTTCCGGCTCTCTGAAGGGAAGAAAGGAAGCACAATAAAGGGATGGCCACAAACCCCTGAAGCGGGCCCACTTACTGGTATAGGGTCTCAAGGACCGAGCGTTTTGCGCGGCTCAGCCCAAAGTACGCCATGTCGTCGAAGCTTAGCTTGGTGCCGAACGGCTTCCCGAAGCGGGCCTCGCACAGGTTGATGGCCTTGTAGTACGCCGGGACACCATGGTCACGGCCTCGCTGTACGGCGAGCGAGATCGGCGTCCAGTCGTTGTTGAAGCCGGCGTGTTCCGGGACGAACGTCTGCTGCATGGCCGCACTGGACAGCAGCATCTCGGTCGACATGCTCTCGTTGTACATATCGGGCGGTAGCATCGTGAGGAACGCGGGCAGCGCTCCGACGGCCACCTCGTTGAACATGCCCGCCCGGTTGGCGCTCGAGTAGCCGGTGTAGTGGCGGCCGCTCTCCAGCCGCAGATCGTCGTTCTCGGTGATCTGGCTGCCGAGCACGACCGGCAGGAACTCGTTGAAGGTGATGTGCTGGATCTGCGCCATCACGATGCGGCGCGTCTCGTAGAACAGCGTCGTGTCGCTCCACTCCGCGTTGAGCCGAGCTAGCCGCTCCGCCACGCGGTTGTGTTCCTTGAGCAGGACCGTGTGCAGGGCTCCGATCGCTCCCGGCTCCTGGCACCGCAAGCACGCGCCCGTATCGACCTTGCCGTTCAGGAACGAGCGCAGCGCGTGGATCTCCTTCTCCGTCGTGCCGTACAGCCCCGATCCGTCCAGGAAACCGGAGGCCGCGTTCATCTGGTTCCGGTACTCAAAGTCACAGCTGGTCGGCTCGTGCGACGGAATCGAACGCTTGTACTCGCGGCATTCGTCCCCGGGCCGCACGTAGCACTGTGCCAACTCGTCCTTCACCGGGTCGGCCTCTTGGGTCGCGTTGTGGCAGCAACGGTACCGCGCGTTCGGTGACAGGATTTGCACCAGGTCGTTCGCCAGCAGTTGGCCCCAGGCCGGCAGCATGGCCGTGACGTGCGGATGGGTTGCCTTATCGTCGGCGGACCGTTGCAGGTGCGAGACGACAGCATCCGGCGACGGAAGGGCATGCGAGCCGGTCGACGTGCGAGGCTTCACCCGTCCGTCGGCGTACGCCGGTTGAAGCAGCCGGATGAGCGGATCCCCTCGGGCACCCCAGTGCCGGTGGTTGATGTTGTTACACTCGCCCGACGCCGACCGGAACTTGCTCGGGGGGCATGGCCGCGGTTGCTCCGGTTGACAGTTGGCTGGTCCGCCGGGCCGCTCGAGCAGCAGCGCCGCACGGGCACGTGCCTTCAGATCGGCCCCGCCACTGGAATGGAGCAGCAAAAGGAGGCCCCAGGTCGTCACCAGCAACCGAGGCGCCAGCAGTGGTCTGCAAGAGGCGAAACGAAGGTCAGAACGGTGGTGGATCTGGTTCCGACAACCGGTCCTACCGGCCACCCTCCGCTACTCGCATCCGATCAGGGCCGGTAATCTTTTTTTGAATAATTAATTCCAGCAAGGATCCGAGCATGGCGCCTGATTTACGCATGAAGACCATCGCCACCGATCGGAATGTCGCTTATGGGTGCGATATGGCGCTAGAACTCAGGAATCCGGTTTAGACACAACATGCTAATAACGCACGAAATGGCACCCATTCTTTCGGCTTAATTATGCACGTGGACCCTTTGGGTTCCCTTTGGTTGGGCCCCAAAAGGCCCCGCCTTAGCATAGCTGAGGCGAAAGTGTTTAGGTCTCCGTGGTCCACCGAGGGACGAGGGCAAAGTTTCCTGCGGTTGGAATGTAATTTCTCTGGCGCGAGCGGAAAACCAGTTTCCAAAACCAGAGTGGCCGGTGGTCGATTCTGGGAAGGATATGATGGCCATCAGCCTCGTGGATTGCTTTCGCGAGTCGCTCGCCAATTGATTGCAACCGCTTTGCATCAATCCGGAACCGGAATTTATTAAGCCTGGAAAGTGATCCGGGCAGATTCACAAGCTGCCGCCAAGGACCTAACAATGTTGCGGAAGGTTATCGGTTGATCACCTGGCGTTAAATGAGCATGAGTAGATGTTTTCGTTATTGATTTTATGTCTTCTATTTCTAACTGTTTGTAATATTTTAATCGTTCTTTACCTTTATCAAGTGTTTAATTATGCTATTGACAATTCAGTGGACGCACTATCAACAGACCCTCAGGCGATTGCCTTTTTAGTGTAGCCCGTTGCTTTTAACTGACTATAAACTTCCACATAGTTCCGATTACGTAAATATAATTTATAAGCCATTCGCCAGCTCTACAAACTTGTGCAGGATTTTTCAGCGATCGATCACTTGCAGTACTATTTTTATAGTAAAAATCAATCCTTGATCGAGTTGCGGAGACCTGATCTCTGTACATTAATCTTAATTCCAGCTCAATGATGGTTGATGACAATGAGCAGCACAGAAGACCTCCATTCCGTTTCAAGGTCTCCTTCCCGTTCAGCTCAGCTCAGGTATCAGTGCATCCTGATCGCGGCCACCGTCTGGTGCCAGACTTCCTGCACACCATCTGCAAAGGGTGGGGGTTCCAAGCTGTTCTGTGACCTTTCCGTGACTCCACGCAGCCGGAGCCAGACGGGAAAAATGGCTTTGAATAAATCGCCGGGGACTATCGTTCGCTAATCAACCGACGAATTTCAAATGCGCCGAGGGGGACCCGATGTCCATAACCCGCCGGTGGAGGAAGCCGAAGGCCATCGGAACGGGCGAAATGCCGTTACGTAAATGCGCGTGTTTGCGAATTCCATCCGCCTGCGCCTGGGTTGTGGAGCAACGGCTTGCAGGAGATGGCCACTGCTTTTCTTATAAATATATTCCACAGCGATCGGGATGCGCAGGGGCGGGCGGGCGGCTGGTCGGTCAGGCGTCCGCCACTTACGCCACTGGGACGGGACGAACTGGGCAGAAACGAAATTAGGTTATGTTTTGATTTCACTTTCGCTCGTAAGGCGCACTCGTAAGGGGCGCACGTAAGGCCTACTACTACGACGAGACCGCCGGTAAGCAATTATCACGGCCGCCCCGGCCCCAGCTTCGGCTCCGGCCCGGGCGATTCGCGATCAATCGTGCGTGGAGTAAGCACAGTGAAGGCGAAGGCGAAAGGAGGAACCGGAGCGAGATCGAGGAGTACGTTCCAGTTGCTACCGCCGCACCCAAATGGGGCTCAAATTGTCCACGGCACGAATTAACACACTTTCTTAGCCCGTGGGCCAGTTGGTCGGGGGTTATGGCAGGGTGGCAGGGATCCGTCAACCGGAACTGGTGCGCCCGATCTTCTTCATCTTCCCATCACGGCGTTGATCACCGTGTCTCGCTATTGAGTAACCGGATGGGCGTCGCGTCACGTAATCCACGAGGTCTGTGTCTTTGTCGTCCGGAACCGGAGGGCTTACAGTCCAATTAACAGCACGATCGCTACGACCTTCGGGACGAAAATGCGGTCACCGAGCGGGATTACCTCCAACGGAAGGAACTCCCATTCGGATTGCTTACCGGCTTAGCTCAATCTCTCTGCCTTTTCTCTGATTTGAGCGGGTCCTTTCAGATCAGTGAACAAATAACATCACCATTTCAATCTCAACGATTGCAGGCTCCTTGATCGGCCTGGGTGGGAATCTCCGATCTGCGAGCTAAGCGATGCTAATTAGCAGGATGTTTTCTTCCAGATCCGTCCGGGGTTTTGGGAATGACGATACCATATTATCGTGCAACATCCTCCGGATCCGGAAAAACCCAAGATCACGAGTTCCAACAAGAACCTCTCCGATGGTAAACAATCCGAACAGGACCCGGATCTCCGGTTGTCTCAACTCGATCCCTTTTTTTTCGTGTTGCAAACTAGTTACCGTCGGTATGTGGTGGCCAACGGGGCCCATTTTCAGGTGCTGTGTGATCTCACGCTACCCAGCGCAGACCTTCCGCGGAGTGTGTTGAAGTGTTTTCGTGCGCTGGCCGATGACCGGGCAGATATGATGAACCCCGCGGGGGGTGCCTTCCGAAACATTCTTTTAGCTTTGGTCGAAAACAACTTCTTTCGTCATCGTGGAAGATGGTTCGCAAATTAGTCGGCGCAAACGATCGCGACGAAGATTGGCGTGATAATTGTGTTACGGCTCCGGGTACGCACCGGTTTTCGCCGGTTCGCCAGAATGGACGTAGCAAAAATCCCCGATCGTCTAGGTATACCCGGGGTGGCTCTCGGTGTCTAGGTGCACCTGTGGCCGAAACCCGAAAGCACTTCAATCTGCAGCGCACGTCCAGACGCCGTCGGCCAACAATCACCTGTGACCTTCGCCACGTTCGGACGTTTGGCACGTAATCATCGTCCTTTTTCTTCGCCCAGAACGACCAGCCGGGTGTGACTCCGACGCCGTCGTTAGGTGCAGCAGGGTAATAATCAGCCTAAGGATAGCGTGCAGTTGACAAGAATGTGGCCGCCACCGTTGACCGGTCGAACGGTGAAGGGGGTAAAAAGTGAAAGTAAGTCTCCAGCCCATCCCAGCAGCTCCTGTTTCAGTGCGATCGAGCCCGGCGGGTTATGAGACTATCAATTCTCATAGCCAGACCAGTGGTCGATCGTGCCACAGAAAGAGGCACGCCGGAGGCCGGAGGACTACAATTATCTAACACACCGCCATTTACAGCGCTGCCGCTGGCTGGTCGATAGAGTCATCTGCTGCCACCGAAGGGACACTGATTGCCGTGCGGACGCCACCGCGCATCGTAAATCGTCCACCGTGCCGTGGTCGTGGTTCAGTAGACCCTGACCGGCTTCTGCCCACTTTCGTCCCCACACACAGGTGCGCTGGTGCGGAATGCTAATTCGCCACATTCTTGGCAGAAGGTGTTTGCCGTTTTGTTTTTACCACCGCCGGCCGCCACCATCAGCGGGGAAGATCTACGGGCTGCGATGGCACGGTTCCGACGGTTTGATTAAATCATCATATCTCGTTGCCCCCCCCGGGGGGAGGCGGGGTGTATCGTTACATTGTCCGCGCGAATGATTTACCGATTAAAGGGGTGACATTAATCAGCGTCGTATTAAAAATAAACAAACAAAAGACTGCGCCGCGGCTCGCGGGTTTCAAGCGACGAACCTCCTTTTTTGGACGCTGCGAACATTTTACAATGGAACAATTGGCGCGATTTCATTCAAACGTGATAGGGGATTTTGTTTTTTGGTCGGCCGAGCTCTTGTTTGAGCATCGATGAAAACGGACCCATCGGAAGGACTGGGGGTTCGTTATGCTGCTGTTTGCTCTTACGCCGTGTTCTGTGTTTGCTCATCACTTCACGCCACGCGCTGTTGGCAGTGCAAACCGCAACTCTGGTGGGTAGATCACCGTTCACACGCGAGCTCAAGTTCTGGGATGGCCCCAAAGTTCATTGCCAAATACCTGGAAGCCATTCTGCCGATGATCGGTGGCAGCGCTCTGACAATAATCACCAAACGGATTGCAAGAAAAACATTGTCTCATGACCTTTCGGTTCGGCCAGAACGTTGCGGAGTTCGCGGGGACAGGAGGGTAATTAACAAAGTGTACCGAGAAAGCTTTTTTGATGAAAATGTAGCTGGCGAGGGTCCTTGGTTGGTTTCGGCTGCAGCCTTAGCGTATTGTGAGCCGCAGATCGGCGATCGACACAGAAACTCATTTAAATAAAAGCATCCACTCACTCCGAAGGGATCGATTGATCGAATTCACATCGCCATCAAAAACCGAACGCCAAACTCCGTATTGGAGGGGTGCCAACTCAATGATGAAACTATTTTTTACCGTCACCATCAGCAGCATCATCACCATCATCGGCCTCCCCTGAGTAGTTGTCCTCGTTTTACGAATTCAGTTGGCATTCCTATCGCCGGGTGGACGAGCGGAACTGTGTTTGCTGTCGGTCGTGGTCCCAGATAGTTGTGCCGATCGCAAGATATACCCCATCCAGCCAGCCAGCGGTGGAAAGGAATCGATCATTAATGTCTTCAATTGTCGGCTCAATTGCCCGGCGGTTCGTGGTGCATACGATCGCGAGGAGGACGAACGTCACCGACGGACCGACGTCGCTCTTGAATAGTGCTTGCCGAGAGTGCCCTTTCGAGTGCCATCCGTCAAGGGTGAGAACACTGGCGCAAAGCATTAATCATGCGATCGTGTCACGCAAGGCCCGGTGTGTCGTCCCTTTTTCGGGCCACCGCGTGCGACAATTTGATGACATCGGTTTTTCTGGAGCAGTAGGTCGGATCGGGGTAACGAGCCGTTGCGATTCACTCTCACCCACAGCCCCACCGTAAATTCCTCACGTAGCGACGCTGGTGGTGAAATAATATGTTGGCGCGCGAGGAGGAAGCGCGCACCCGAAGCAAATTCAGACACGAAGCAGCAGCATAACCACCCAATGGCCGAGACTTTTCTTACGTGGCGCTGCTACTTAGCCCGCTTTACATCACAAGTATGTTGAACGAACCGTTAGATTGCATCGAGCCCATTAGCTAATTAATGGGATCGTTAAAAGAGCACCAACACATTCGAGAACGGGGATGAAATTCGTATCGTTTCAGCAACACGCGACGAGTTCATCGAACGATCCTCACCGGGTGGCAAACCCGATTTATGACGACTTCACCCGAAGGCCACCGTTATCTCGATCAGGTCTGTATCATTGTTAGCCACTTCCTGGGATCCGCTTCAGGTTTTATCACTTTCCACGCAATTAGGTTTCTCGCCATTACCCAACGAACGCCTTCGATGAATTTGACTGGAGTTGGGCCACGAGACAAAGTCGGTTCGGTTCAATGGCTTCCCCGGAGGAGATTCACTCGGCTCGAGAGGTGATTGTAGGAAGTTGCCACGCTGCCACGGGGGCCTGTAAAACGCCTGCGCCTTAGACGTATTTGAATATTTTATATCGTGCGATCTGCTGCCCTCCACGTGCGCCCCAAACACGCAATTGTTAGCTCGCTGGCTCCCGCAACTTCCGCCACGGCTCCAACATTCCCAGGCTCGCCGAGCGGCCTAATTGGCGCCCGGCCGGACGATCACGGCGATCGATGACGATACTGTCATCGGTTGGGGTTGTTGTGCTCCGTTGCCTCGGAGGCTGGGAAAGAATTGCGAGTGGCGATTTCACGGCTTCATTTAGTCCGCTCATCTTGTTGCCCAAACGCGGTCGTCGTTCTCAAGAAGCTATTAGCAAACCAACACGCCGGGCTACCTTATCGATGCTTGTCATGAGCGATGGGGTGCTTCGGGTTAATTAAAGAGGAGTAGCTCACGGGACCCGCGGGGGCTTTCGCAACGTGAAGGCGTCCCACTATCGCTCGCATAATGTCAGGGTTAAGTGCCGTCTGCGCCACCGGTTTTCGGTGCACCTCTAACGGATGCGCTGAATGGTGAAATCTCACCAAACTCATAATCAGCAGTTGCGGCCTGGCCTGGTAGGTTGACGCAAATTTGCGTGCACATTTCGCCATCGCCCCGACAACCTTCGGCAGGCGTGCATCGTTAGGGCCAAGCGCCGCGCAGAACTTCGGCCACGCTTCGGCACGCTGGTGCTGTGGCGAGTGTCGTGCTCGCTTAAAACTTTTGTTTAAACCCAGACACACCGGCACACAGACAATCCATCGCTATGCTGTAGGGCGCTGCTCGTGACCGTTTATTGAACAGCGGCATCAGCTTTCAAGCGGGAGCCCTCTGGAGGCCATACCTTGGCGTGTGCGCGCGTTGGCGGAGAAAGTTTCAAGGACCGATCTCATCACCTCGTGTGCTGTGGCACCAATCGGTATCCTCCCTTCGCAGATCATCTCCACACCCGGACCGGCCAGAAACTGAAAGTAC
The DNA here is from genome assembly GCF_943735745.2 of Anopheles bellator. Classification (NCBI taxonomy): domain Eukaryota; kingdom Metazoa; phylum Arthropoda; class Insecta; order Diptera; family Culicidae; genus Anopheles; species Anopheles bellator. Next base: position 82,030,947 of record NC_071286.1, read on the forward strand.
TTCCCCCCGTGCCATCGCCACAGGAAGTAGCGATCAGAAGTGGAGCTTTCGTTTCTCGGGATGAGAAACTTTCGTTTTCAATAAACGGGCTGCATTGGCCTCCCGCCAGTTCCTGGTTATGTCGGTGGGTGGGTTTGGGGCCGCTTCTTCTTTCGCTCTCGCGCCGGTAGAGAGCGTGGGGTCGCCTTCGGGGTCGTTGGTGGTTCCGACGGACCAACCGGCAGGGCAGTGGCGACCAGCAGGGCTGCCGTCGGTCGCTTAAATTATCATCGCTCACAATTGAAATTCATTTTATTTTCTTTTAATTTATCCGCTCACTGTCTTCCTGGCTGGCAGCTTTCGGTTTTTGGGCTAACCGGAGGAAGTGAAATGTTTTTTTTTGTCTTATTAAAACCCCTACAACGGACCGCCACGGTTGGTTTATGTAAGCAACCAATTTATGGCGGCATATTTACGGCCCACATTTCGGCACTTTGGCCACTTTCTTTCGCCACCACCCGAAGGATTTGCCGATCGAAAAGACAGCCATTAAACGTTTTACGAAAAAATCACAAAAGCACAGACCAATGCTGTCCATTAACACCCTTCTTGGCCAGAGTAGAATCGACCACCGTTGCACGGTGGATGGTACCTAAAAAGGTCATTCGGATGAAATGCCGTGGATGGCGATTTGCATAGAGCGCCCCATTTGCCAAACACTCTGCGTTTGTGGTAGCAGCCAACGGTGGTGCAAAGCCACATTTTACACCCCACCGGGGCAGCACCCACCCCTCTCGGTTGAAACGAAAGCCTCAACGCACACTTTCGCAGACGCAACGTTCACTTTCGATCTTACTTCATCTGGCCGAGGGGCCGATGCCGAAAGAGATGAGCGATCGCGAAAGTAAATGAATTGGCGTTTCTTTCACCAGCTTCGGTTGTGTCTGAGGACGCGTCTGCTATTACCCGGCGGTGGCATTCAGCGTCTGGGGCCGTTCGGACACAACGTTTACGTTTAATAAAGCCGAGCGCAAAAAGAGGGGTTGTATTTGGTAACGTCACCGGAGAAATGGTACCACTTCCGATCGTGGAGCCGAACGGACGGATCGATCCGGTTCGATCCAGACGAACTGTGACGCCAATGGTTGGCTTCTTCAGCTTGCCGTTGGCCACTCGTTTTATGTTAAGCGATTTAATAACGTGTCGTAATCGAAATCGGAAAGGCACGCGAGCGAATCCGCAGACGCGGAGTCGATCGGATGCGTTGGCGATTTTTCTCTTTTCCTTTGTTTCCGTTGTAATACCCATCGATTGATTAGCGGATGAAGCTGGCCAGCGTTACGTTTGCGTTTTTTAATGTTGGCTATCGTTTGGCGATTAAAAGTAAGTGGAAAATATAGAGTTGCCGACGATCGATTGATCGCAGTACATTAAAGTAGTAATTTTTTATGTATAAAAAAGCCACCCCTTTTCATTATTAAGTGGTTGTGCAAAAATGTTATGTTATTTACGTTAACTCTATAAAAAGGAAAGGATTACAACACTGCCACAGCCGTTGGCAGCCGCGATTTCAAGCAACGGACGACGATCGGTCGGGGCTCGTTCTCGATGGCATCGGAATCGAACGACAGCAACAATCAATCAGACGAGAAACCCCCTTATTATCGGTGTTTGCCTAATGATATTGAATTATCCTGTGGTTCACTTTTCGGATCGGTGTGAAGGTGAGAAGTGAAATTAAACTGTCTCATTATGGTGCTAATTGGACGTTGCGCCGTAGCCCATATATCACATCGTGCGCCGTCGTGGCGCACGACCGTATCTTGCATCCACCAACATAACCAATTATTATCATTCGTTCGGAGCTCGGAGATCAGACCGGTAGAATCCTGAATCGTGGAATCGAGTTGCGAGTCGTGAAGAAGAAGAATGGATGTCTCCTCCAAAACTTATCCGTACTGTTCGTCGCCCACCCCGGGGACATCTTCGGCGGACCGGTTTTCCTTGAGCAATATTCGCCTGAACGATGCTGCCGTCGCCAATCGGCATTCCGGAGCACACAGACGGAGCAATAACCTGACACAGTTATTTATATCGCCAAATTTATGTGTCTACAGGTTTCGGGTTGCCTTCCAGGTTTCCCGAATGATCCTCGAATCGTTCCTATATCGAATGCACTCGCGGTGTAGCCTTGAACGTCCGGGTTCGTTTGGACCAACCAGAAACGACCGAAAGAGTAAAGACCTTTGCCGAGAGGGTCTGGTTGTGTGGGTCGCTTCGTGGTGATCAATCACCCAGTGCCCAGTGCCATCGCTGGGGACGGTTGATGTGCGAAGATCACTTACTTTTGCAGCCTTCGTGGCACCCCCCACCGGTTTGTATGCTAATGAGAGACGGAATGAGGAAATGCACCGCCGTCGCCGCCGAGGCATCGTTTCCAAAACGCCGTGCTTGGCGGCGAAGGCTACATCTGTCATTCCCCGAGCGACAGATGATGTGTCTCCGGCGACGCTGGGGACCCTGGATGCGGACTCGCGATCGGATCTCAACCGAGTCGAGTTGGCGATAGAAAGTGAAATATGGCGACAAATCAATCGAACAAAAGGTGAGGAAGCCTTCGGCCGGGCCTGGCCGTCCCTGGCAGCAGGTTGATGCTACGGTGACGGCGGCGGCGACAACGATGATGTCAGGCCCGGTGCTGGTGAGCGTAACAGGGCGACAGAAATAGGCAAACAGCCGGAGTTTGCCGGTTTTTCTCGAGGCTCCCATCGCAGGCTGGTTTCGGTCCCCACGTGTGCGTATTACCAAACCTCAAACGCGCACGAAAAATACCTGTTCCGAAGCCGGTTGTTCCCGCTGCCTCTTCCGAATTATCGTTCTGTGTTGTTGTTGCTTGCCGGCGACGGCAGGGTCGCAAACCTCGTTGAGTCACATCTTCGACAACCAACCCGGATCTTCGACAACCAACCAGCTCGATCGTCACGTCGGTATCGCGATAACCGCAGCGACCCCGCATCGCATAAACACAAAATACAGCGACACTTGAAGCGGCGGCCACTTTATGCGAACGTTCAACCGGCACGCACACAGCCCGCACGTCACCACGGAGAACAGAATCCGGGAGCATCACGAGGAGTGCCACTAACGTGCGCACGTACAGCTCTCATCTCGGAAGGTTGCGGCGCGTCTCGAGTGGCCGGGAAAAGGTTAATGATGTTAATTGGATAAGCCGCCGGAGCCGGGCACACACCGGGCTTCCGTGGGAGGTGCCTCCGCTCGTTTGCCAAACGGCAGCTGCGAGGCCGCAAATCCGCCTTTACCGGCCACCCCGGGGGTTAACTAGTTTCCTGACTCCTGGTGTTGGCAAATTTTCGAATCACAAAAAACCCAGCCTAGTGATGATGATCGGGAGAATTCATTCACCTTCGCTAAAGTGGCGGGACTAATGGGTCACTGGGATTAACCCGGGGACCAGAACGCACCAGGGCAGAAGCACCAGAACAAGCCAGGGCAGGCAAGTTACGCAGGGAGCCCCCGAAAGAAAGTGAAGCCTCCCCGACCCGGTTACTCGCACGCGCAGATCTTACCGTCGTTGAACTTTCACTCGCCGCGTCTCATTTGGTGTATAATTTAACGGCACGATCGTGTGTTTTTACACCAACACACATTCGCTAGCACGCACTAGTGTTGGTGTATGTATGCGTATGTGCGTGAGCCACACTGTGCCCGTGCCGGTTGCGAGAAGAAATGGAAACAGATTCGCAACCATCCGATCGAACGGAACGAAAGACTTGAGTGTGAAGCGACGAACCCGCACGAACCTCTGCTCGCCGCCCAATCGGAACGGAATGGATCTGCGTTGATGATCTTCCGCTTCGCCCCTCGGTGGCTCATGAAAATTCATTCGAAATTATTAAAAACAATCGTTGGAACACACCGCCGAAAAAAACCACGTGCGTCTGTTTTGAAATCGGATTTATCGGCACCAAAGTGGCCGCCGAGGGTAATAATACACATCCTTTAGCTAGCGGCGCATGACCAACGACGACGATGACGATGGTGGTGATGGTTTGTAATAAAAAAGTGCGCGCGATCGCAACCCGAGGATCGGTCCGTAGAGTACGTCTCCGTGCGGGGCAAGTGGCATAGGCGTTCACCAAAATGGTGCTAATGAGTTCGCGGCTCGCTGGTGTGCCCTTCAGACGGACGTTGGCGAACCTGGCCGATGGCGAGGATGGCGTCGATTGGCCTAAATCTTTTCCAGTTTTATTGCAAATCAGTCCTCGCCGGGGGTCACCCGTGCTACGTGCCGGCGGGAGACCTTGCACTTCGGGCGTCGTGCCACGGCTAACGTCACGTCTAGCTAGGTTCCCGAGTTCGGGCCTGATCCTTATCGGATTGGTGTGGTGTTGCACACGTAGACGAGAGCCGAAGGGGGCCTCTGCAACATTGTCGGCTTGGTAGGCGAGTTGGCAAAGAGTTAGACCGCGTAACATAGGACTATGGGTATGTTGGGCAAGCTATGCTCATGGCGCACGGTTATGCGCCAGCGCCAAGTAACGTCCGAATGCATAATAAATGGCCTCGTGTTTCGGCAGCCATTCGGGGCGTTTGCGCTGAAGTGTGCTTATGGTTTTTTTCGGTTTTGCGCACCTCGGGTGGCGTAACGAAGGCCTACCGAGGAGTCTACTAGCGCAAAATCCGGCTGCTTGCTGTTGTTGTGATCTGCGGGACTGCTTATGTTTTATTAATGAACCACTGTCACCGGGAAGGACTCCGGGGAACCAGGCGGTGGTTCCAGGGCGACACGCGGCTACACGTCGTCGTTATGCTTTGTGTCCTCTCGGTTCGTGTCTCGGTGGTGAGTCGGGCGAGAGAGGAAGATTTATCAACCACAGCGCAAGCCGGGAACCCAACGGACAGGTCTTTCGGGTCAGACAGGTGTGTGCGTGTTCAAGTGTAACGGGTCTTTTTTGGAGGTCTGCATCAAATTGGATAACAGGCTTTGTCTGAATCGAGCCACGGCCCGAGCCATTCGCCTGCCGATCCTCCAGGAAGTGAGCTTTGTACGAACAGGTTTGTTGTCGCTGAGCGGTTTCAGATGAGGGAAATGGCTGGCGAATTCGCTGGCCGGATCTACGGTTCGGGGAAAAATACATTGGGCCGACTGAATTGAAACGAAAGGACGCAAGATTTCGAAGGGACTCGGCTGCTCTAGTCGATCGACTTCGCTGGTCAATGGCAGAGAAATAATCAAAGATCACCAAAGACACATTTCTGATTTTTTAAAGAAGTATTTGGGGGTCACCGAATAGGCTTCAATCGGATATCGTAAGACAGAGGGATATTTTGAAACAGAATCCAATTAACAGTCCAGTGTCCGGTACCCGAAACCCGTGCCCGGATGCGAACTCCCCGGCACTGGGTCCCAGCCTCGGTGAGCGAGGTGAAACTTCCGAGTCGCTCGGGGCTTCAATAAAAATTGCCTTTCAACTTACGCAACCCGATGCCGAACGACGCGCACCGGCAGGAGGCCAAACGAGATGCGGCAGAAACATGACCAAACGCCCATTCCGTCGCCCGTCTGGGCCGACGCGTCTCTGGTGGGTGTGTAAACATCGTGGGGATCGTGCAGCATTCGAAGCCCCCCCCCGGGGCCGTCGATGAAGCGTCGTGTGAAAGACGTGAAAATATTTCGTGAACGTGTTTTGCGAACAAGCGCACCCCCGGGGACCGTCACAGGCCGAACAATGATCCACTGGGTGAAGAAGTTTGTTAAGTTTGGCCACACGGCAGGTTTTTGGACAATCTTCAATTTTAATGTTTTTCCCTTGTTCGTTTCGGGCGGGAAACGAGTTGCGTGGGCAATAATTTATGAAACGCCAAAAGCGCAAAACAGGACCACAAAGAGAGAGAGAGAGAGAGAGAGAGAGAAACCTGGGAAGAGCAGGCTGCAAACAATGTTCATTCCACCCCTTTTTTGTCAGAGACCAGGTTCCGTTCCGATGAGAAGTACTTTGGGAAACGGTGGATCGCGCCAACTTTATGCAACTGCCCGAGCGTAACTGCCATTCTCGCGAAAGAATACGATCGTCGCGATCGAGAATGCAACGGTCTGGTGGACTGTTTTACAAACAATTCCGATTGTTTTTGGGCCACCCGTTTTGGTTTTTTGGTCTCGCCCCTTTTTAACAAACCATAATCCTGCGCTTTTGCCGAAGGTAACCGAATTTTGTTGTCACATAAATTATCTCACACAATGCAGCATAATTTTCCGTCCAATGCTTTACGCTCTCAACTCACCTCGAGCATCTGTTGGTTGGCTTTATCATTTTGCCACTCGGTTTGGTGTGCTTTAAGGACACACGGTGGGCACAAGCCAGCACATAAGGCACACTCCGGGCGCCACGAGATCAAGGACACTGCAACTATTAGTTTTCAGCTAAATATTTGCGCGATTCGTCGGATGCACTGCGATTCACACTTATTCCCTGGGATAATTTTGCACACTCGATGATTCCGCGATCACGCGGTGAGTCACGATTTCGAAGACGTTACCCACTGGGCAAACCGGATCCGCGGTGCACGATCACCTATCCACCAATATATTTCCGCCTCGAGGCACGCGACTGCACCACCCGTTCCACTCGTTTGTGGCCGGGTTTTGTTGTTTCTTTTGCGCTCCCTGCAATTTAACTGCACTGCGGATGCTGCTGCTGGCAGCTTCCCACTTTGGCAAAAACGGCGTACCGCTTCGACGGACCGACGGACGTTCGACACTGCCTAACGACTGTTCTGCGAATGACCAGCGATCGACGGTGCCGATCGTGCTTTAATGAAACCAAAAGTGAGCTCCCACGAGTGCCATACGCGCGTGAGTGCCGTCCCGAACCCCGAAGACTGCACCGCGCGTAGACGACGAACTGGTTTGCGGTGGATCGGTCGCCGTACGAAAGCTTCACGGGGACGGGGAGAAAGTTTCGAAGATGCGATCGGAGCTTTCGTGAGTGAGAGCTCGTGAGATGATCGCGCGGTGGTTGTTTTGTGGGGTCGAAATAATGTTCTTTCGGTGTCGCCCAAGGATCACGTGACTGATCGTGCGGGAGTTGAAGGATCATCGAGAGTCGTCACTGGAACACAAATTGAGCACAAAATAGAGGCACAGTTTTTGTTTAACGTTTAAACTTTAATCGATCATTACCGAAGGTGTGTGCCCGCGAATGAAGAGTTTTCTAATTAATTCAGCTCATCAGCCTCCGGGGGCCCATTTACCGATAAGATATGCTTGATGTGGTGTCACGTTCGTCTGGCGACTTTGGCTGAAAACCCCCCGCTTCTTCTAAGTCTGGGATTGATTATGCGCCCGTTCTGTGGTTTTTCGTTTGCTACCGTCTCAACGGTATGCAAATGCCCAGTAACTTTTGTGTAAAGTGTGCTCTTAAAGAGCCCCAACGCATTAACGCGAACCGAGCGATAAGCGGGTGCCGTTTTGGTGCAAAAATGCGCTTAAAAGTTTATGGTGGAATTGATTAGAAGTTTCGTATGTTAATCACACCGAAGGACCAGACCCCTCGGTGACCTCCGGTGGCCCGATGCGGTGGTGTGAAAACCGAAGATGCTACCAATCGACCGTGACCACTTCTAAGTGTGCCCGGACCGGAACCGAAACCAGTCTCACTGGTGCACCGAAGACGCCTCCAAATGGCTGCCACTGGCCTGTGTGCGTGCGGGTGTGCACAAAATTAATAACAAACCCGTCCCCGAGAGAGAGAGAGAGAGCGAGAGAACGGCAGCGAGCCGCGGAGAGAGTTGCGCAACGGTGCATTAGCAGCGCCGCCGTCCGGCTAATGTTGCTAATGTTGCCGGGATTTGGCACGTCTCTTCAAGAAGTTGTTTTTATTTACTTTCCTATGCGTTCAAATATGCAGTCGGCATCATCAAACTTGACCTCGATGTGGCCCGCTTCGGCGGGGCTTGATTGGTGAATAATGTTCGCTGATTGTAGGATGTTTATCAATCGAAATTCGGGGTTTTTCCCTGAGGAGGTCCTTAGGCCTTCGGTGGCGTTCTTAGTGCGTTCGATCACGTTACGATCACGGGTAGCGCGGTTTGCATCATATTCGAGTTGATTCACGAGTGTTATGCTAACGTCGCGCTAATGAAACGTGAGCGGTTTCGAGTGTCGCGCTTGAAATGCTTGCGCCATGCGCCAAGCGGATCTAATGCCGTTCGACGGATCGCTGATTTTTCGCTGGCTCTTCCGATCGTCCGATATCGATCAAATTTCACCGACAGGGTAGTCACGTGGTCACGAGACGGCAGTTATGTCCCCTTTTCGATCACCCGGTTCATTGTTTGATTTATAGCCTAAAATTGGCATTGTTGATGATTTAGTATCGCAATTTTTTTCTCCTTTAACTGAACTGTTAATTCTAAAAATCAAACTGCACTTTGAACCTTTATTTTCTACTCGAATAAATTCTGATTTTCCCCGAGCTTTGATGATCGATGATTCCGATTGACGGAGGTGGAATGATCACGTGGGCACGTGATAATACAGTTATCATGGATTCCGCTTCGCTTTCTCCTCCGATTCCGGTCGTTTTTCTAGACGTTTTTTGCAAATTAGTCACATTGATGTGAATTTTTTTGTGCATGAGTAACCCGGACCGCAGTGTCCCGGAAGCTGGCAGAGTCCTTCGTAACACTGATAGTCCATTGTAAAAAAGGTGATTTCAGCCGACGGACAACATTGAACGGAAATGGAAGCGTTACAAAATGGCTGAGATTGAATTTCCCACCGAGCCGTTCTTAGCCTGCGGAGTACGGAAGCAAGTGGCCCAGGAAATCCTTTCAGGCAGCAAAGAAGCAAACGAGCGAAAAAAAATAAATGGAAAATAAAGTGACAAAGCGACCGAGTGCCGAGACCGCAACATAAACACGGCCCAAAGATGCGCCGGCAAGGCACGAGTGAGAGCGACCCCTTGCAACATAGCAGGGCCCGTCTCGTATGCGCGCTCGATCGAGCACATAACCAGGCATAAAACCGTGCCCCCGCCAGGGCGTACCGCCGTCAGCATCGTTTTATGTGTCACTGGTGTTAGCGTGGCGGGACCATAAACCGACCGTGTCCCATGTTTCCCCATGTTCCGGGGGGCGCTGGGCGGCAAAAAGGGCCGAGCAAAGACGGGGCAGATTAACGGGCAACCACAAGTAATTGCTTTCGGTTGCCGCCAGTAATGCGGAACACCACGATCAGGATCGTCGATGGACTGGGAGATTACAGATCGCCGAGAGTTGAGATTAAAAACAGCGGACAGTGTGTTGCACATTCGTTTCCTTAACGATCTTTGGTTTCTTACTGCCCCTTGCTCGATGCCCAGCCTGCCAGCGGATCGTCGAGATCGTCGAGAGTTGTTTTGTTTTTAAGCACTTCCAGCCAGCCACTAGTGTGGCCACCGTGTTGGTGGCGTTTGCCAACGAGCGCGGCAATTCGCGTGAAGCCGCTGAACTTTATCTCCCCGTGGTGGGGTGGAAGAAGAAGCAGAAAAAGGCCACCCTATTCCCCGGGCCGGGCCAGATGGGGTCGGGTTGGCCACTATCGGCCGGGGCGGAAGGTGATGAGGTTATGTGATTTAGAAATGTCATAATCAGTGGCCAAGTGGCACGTTACGTTGCGCAACCTCGATGCTCGTGCTGCGGTGTCGATTTGGTGTCGAGCCTTGCCCGAGCCACCAGGGACGCTTAGAGGCTTCTGGATGGGACAGCAGGAAGCCCCGGGGTCGGGGAAGCGAACGGAGGAAACCTTTCGCTTGGCGCCCCGCTTTTTGTTCGATCATTTGCATTCCGCCCGTTTTCGGTCGTTTTCGTTTTGTCGTCCGCGCGAAAGATTGATCTTTGGACGCGGTGAAAATTAATGGTGATCCACTTTTTAGAGTTTCCCTTCGGCATCTTTGCATAATTTGCGATCCGCGATTTGCGGTCCTTAAGAGGCACTGCACGAGCACGGGCACTTGCGAGCCGCGCGAGATCCGCTAATCTCCGCCATCGACCATCGGTCTGCGCTCTCACCGACTAACCCCCATAATCGATGCTGCAATCAACGGTTGCGCGACCGGATTTTCCCCGGGGGTCCGATATGGGCCCTGAATGGGCACAAGAAACGTGCGACAGTTTCGCACGGACGGGAAGCTCGCGATGCTTCGGTCCGGCTCCGACGCTTCCTCGTTCCTGCCGGGGCCGGAGCACCAGCAATTAACACAAGCTCTCGGAAGCTGGATGGTGCAATGTTTGGCCAATGGTTTTTCATGTCACCAACCGGGGGCTCCGACCGTAATTTAGACGTTTGCTTCGCGATGCGATGTTAGGCGTCGTTTCGATTCGAACAATAGTCCGAAGCTCGTGGATTCCACATTGCGTGTGATCGAATCGAAAAATATTTGCCTTTTTTATTTTACCCAACACGACGCTAATGCTATTTACTGTTGGCCAAAGTTGAAGGATGCTGGCTTGATATGCAAATTTTGGGAGTGATAAATAGAGGGATTTCGCACGCTTATTCATCGTTCTGGTCGCTCTTTAAATGATATGTTGAAGTATTATAATTTGTGGTAATCTTACATTTTATTGCTTAAAAGCTAGGTTGATACTTAAACAGATGGCCATCGCGTCGGGGCCATGATCTAATTTCGGCAACGGCAACAACCCATCTAAGCGAATCATTATGGGGTGTTTAGTTCGGGCTTTCGGGACATCGAAACGATCGTCAAGCGTGACACGGACCCCGGATCATGTGCACGAATGGGAGGTAATGTTGTTTTTAAAACACATGCTACATGCTGCTGGGTCGCTTCCACGAGGACCGTTGCGATACTTTTACGCCGGCTGCCACAACCTACTGACTGAGTAGCGCAAGGCCTATGCCTATGAACAGGAAACTGAATCCGGTCCCTTGCGGTTGCGGGGTACCTCGCTGTGTGGCGGGCGCCTTCAGCTGGTCACCTGCACACTGGGAAGCAAACCCATCACCGGGCAAAACTGAAAGTGATCAACATTTATGTAACAGGCACTCACCGGGCTCGGCGTCATATCGTTTAACGCACCGCTTCGAGATGCGAGATGTGCTCCGGGTGACAGGACCGCTTGGAGCCGTTCATTATCACTCTCGCGACGATGACGATGTGTGTCTGCGTGGCGGGGCAATGTTTGGATTATCGCACCCATAACCTAACCTCAAACCGGCGCACGTGATTGCCGCCGGCTGGTTGGTCAACTTTCGAAGGTTGAACTTTCGCCGAATCCCCGTTCCCGTTTGTTTTTTGGGCGTTTTTTCTGCGGGAGGCGGGCCGGGTTTGGCGCCACGATGGTCGGGGCCACCGGGTGGTTACGGCATTTCGGCGCGGCAAGATGTGGGCCAGGAACAGGATGTGCTCGGCCAGAGCCGACCGGGTGACCGGCGGTTGACGGTTAGATCGATTGTTGTCTGGTCTAGTTATATCAGGCGCTGGTCCGGCGAAGGGTTCACGAGACGACGACCGTGATGCAATCCGTGGAGTCGGAGTGCGCGCGCGTTCCGAGGCTTTGTCCATTTGCGTACGGCGCACGGACCCTTGCCCCAGGCGCCATAATCGTGCGCGCGTAAACACGTGAGCCGTGGGCGCCCCATTTGGCAAGTGGTGGGCTCCAAGTGGCGTACAGGAAATGGTGGCCACGATTGCGCGATGAGTCGGTGGCGTCTCGCTGCAGGCGGCCCGACCGTTGCGGATTTGGAGACTTGGGCTCCGATCGGATTGCGAAAGCGTTGCACATCGACCCGCTAATTCGATGCGCATTGCACAGCGGCAAGTGGCGTGGCAGGCTGTCGCTGGAACCTGGTCGTAGGTCCGTAACCGTTCTGCGGTGGCCCGCATCGCCAAGCCATAATCGGCTCGTGCCATCGTGGCCATGATCCGCAAAGTGCAGTTGCGTTCAGCGCAAGCGCGGTGCATTCGGTAGGGGAGCGGCACATCCGATCTCCAGAAGCTAAGGGTCTGTTGACCGAATTCAAGTGGCCCGGCGCATCGGTGCTGGTGCATTGGAGCAAAAGTATAATTAAAAATTAGTCCACCTGTGCCCGTCGTTAGGTTCGATGGAAAGGCGAAGTGGCGAAGATTACGATTGAGGGCTGAAAGGGGCACACCTCGTGTGGGGGCCGGTGCCGGTACAGAGGGTTAACCGATTATTGGCTGTTGACACCGGCGGCACTTGAAGTCATTCGCTGTCTCATTGGGTATTCAATCAACGCACCGGCGGGACAAGGGCACGTTGATCGGCAGGCTTAGGGGGCAGTGATGCGATGTTGTAACGCGCCCAAGACTTGGCCCGTTGTTGAACTTCAAACGTGACAAGGGCCAAATAACCGAAATTTATTGAAGGACGCACAATCGACATGTCGGTTGAATGCTTGAAAATTGGGCAACCACAGCGCACGGTCATACGTTGGATAAGGTTGGCGTTCTGGAACGGGACAGTTGTTTGGCTGATTGATTGCGATGTTACATCACTTTAATCAGCTGTTGGGCCTTTGCGTATCTTTGGATGTATTTTGAATTTATTCACAAGTTCACTTTGTATTCCACTTCTTCTAATACGAGGCTTGCAGTGTTATACGAAAGTACTGCTCGAAATTACGCGTCACCGAAGAATCCAATTTTTCCTACTGTTGGAGTTAGTTCTAGAATTATAACAAATTCTATTGGGTTCGTTTAAAAAGTAGGTAATTCGATGTTCTCAAAATTTATTGGTTCGGTTTTCCGTTAATATGAAATATTTCATCTGCTGATGAGTGGAAATTTTTCACTTGGTGATAATTGCACGCAAGTTGGTGGATTTTTAAAATCCAATTTATATTCGTATTTCCATGACCCGACTGAAATGTACTATTAAAATCTGAGCTATGTGTGAATTATTTTATGCATACACTGGAGTTTGGTGGGCCTCTACTGTTCGTACACAATACTCCATTGTTTTCTCGATTGTATCACGAACAAGCTTAACGTTTAAAAAGTGACAGTTCAGGTTCATTCAAAATAAGGTTCATTTAATTGTCAAACAAATGAACCACAACAAACTGAGTTTGGTTGGCTAAAGTGAGAAATTGCTGTTTCGCGTTTTTGGGTAATGATTTTGAATTTTTGGTAAACAGCCCGTTAATCTACTATTCCAGCTCCAGCAGCACTTTTTATGCCGAGGTCGCTAGCTCCTTTACGCTAGTCAGCAAAAGCTAGGAACGCATAACATAACTGCTTGGCGGGGACTTTGCTTTCCCAGCCACGAGTTTATCGCACTGTCGAATCGAACAGAGGAATCCTTCGTCGTCAGCGCCGTGCTGCTTTTGCGAGCTTTTGCGCAACTGTAGAACGTTCCCCCGTTCCCCCGGCACCGCCGGTTCGCCGACGCCGGAGCGGGCGGCCGGTGAGTTATTTGTGTACACGAGGTACGAAGTTCGCGCCGGGGCGAGAAAGTTCGCAGTCATTGCAGGAGTGAGAGCGATCACGTCTGCATTGCATTTTCCTGGCCGAAGCCACCGACGGCCGCTGGCATTCGTATCGACCAAATCCTGTCGCTGGTGAGGGAGCGGAAACGGCCGAACCGAACAGCGACCGACCGACACCGAATGGATCGAACGGGGAAACGAGCGAGAGAACCGGCATCCGGTCCTCTTCACGGGCCGCGCGGTGTGGGTGAGGACAGATCACCGTTGCCCACCGGTGAACGGTGATTTCATTTCTTCTCTTCTCTTTCTCACTCCCCGGATGGAGCGGACCGAAGCGAACCGAACGCAACCGAGTCGCGTCCGAACCCGTCCGTGGAATCGGGGGTGGCGCGGGACTCGTCCTGCGCCCTCCCCCACGGCCGTGGGAAAATTTTGCAATGCGCTCGGTGCGTGGCCGCAGCACCAGCGGGAGCACTTTTTTGGCCGACTTCCTTGCCCGACGCTGTGTTCAGTCAAGGTTGATCACTCGGCAGGAGCGAACGGAGCGCGACTTCCGGACGGATGACCGGCCGATGACGCCGCGGTACGCGTAGCTTGTGTCCCCCGACGCCCGGAACGACCATACGGAATGGTGGTGTTTTTTTCACGGAACCGGAGCAGCCTGTTTCGATAGTTGGCGATGGAAACGGAAAAGGCAACAAACGAATCCTTTCCTCGCCACAGCAGGCGTGTGATCAGAAATCGTGAAAAGTTCACGTTGCACGTTGCACTTTCGTGGCGGTCGGGAAAAAAAAATGAAACCGAAAACGTTGCCGCAACGCCACAGTCGGCCAGCGACGACCACCTCCGCCGTCGTAGACAGCGCCGTTGAAGAAAATGGTCCAAGAGAGAGGAAGAGAGCGAGAGATGGAGCGTGATGGAAAATAATAATAAATCGTGCGTGTTTATGTGCGTGACCGGCCATTAACGCAATGCTCGCCTTTCCGGTGGCCGCGGCCGCTAATCACGCGGCCGTCGCGGTGCGTTGTGTTCGCGAAAATAGCGCAGGAAACGTCCCAAACACTGCGAACGCCGCCGCCCATCGTGCCATCGATCCTTTCGCGTTTGCCGCACAGCCCGGAGGAGAGAAACGCGTGGCCAAGAAATCGCAAAACAGCTGGAACGGATGCCGCGAACCAGTTCGTGAGTGTGCGGGCGTGTTTGCGGTGGTGTGTGTCTGCGGTGCGTGAGTGTGGAGCTGGCCGTGTGCGCGCGCGGGTGTCTCAGTGTGTGCGTTTGCTGTTGGTGAGGTGAAGAAAATCGTGCGGAAAAATCGGCCACCATCGGGGTCAAGTCAAGCTACGCGTACTGCGACGTCGTCAAACGTGCGTCGTCCTGCTCGGTCGCTGCGGTCTGGTCGCTCCTGTCGGTAATCTTCCTGAAAGACTTTTCGCACGTTGCCACGTGTGCGAAACGTGTCAAGCGGTTTCGATGTCGAACCGCTCGGTCGTTACCCACGGCCAAGGAATCGGACGGTGGGATGAAAAGGATACATGCTTTGAATATGCTTTGATTCACACGGTCTTGCGTTGGCGATTTTTAACGTCTTACACGTCGATTAGTTTGGTGCACCCCACGAACCCCGACGGAGACTCATCGTTCGTTTCTGCACCGACGCTAGGGACGCATCCTGGAACCTGTCGGGTGGAACGATAATGAACGAAATCATCATCCTGAATGAGGGCTACTCGAGATACGAGGCAGCGGAACCCTCGGTGATGCTGGCCAACTGCACCTGCACGTTGATCAAAGGCCGCGATTGCAACGTCATCGTGGACACGATGACACCTTGGGACGGCGATCTGCTTTTGCAACGTAAGTATCTTTGATTAGCATATTTGAGACCCTTTTCAGGAGCCATCGATGAAGTTCTTGAAGCGAAGGCGGAAAAAGGATTTATTTTTATGGCCCAACGGGGATAAGCGTAGGGGCAGAGGCCCATTTACGCCGACGATAGCGCAATCGGCATTACGAGCCGACCCTCGGCGACCGCGAATACCAGTGGCCCACTTGGCAACCGACGATGACGACGACGAGGGTTGGTTCATGATGTGTTTCAAGTATGTGGACCCCATTTTCACTTTCCACTGGATGCGATCCAAGCCCTCGATTTCGGCGTACCCTTTCAGCAAAGGAAATGCCAAATCGAACTCTCATTTTCTTCAGACTCTGCTGGGGCCACCACGGACTTTTGGCGGTTACGGAACCTCGATTACACATAAAAAACGAACTGCGATGCGCATTTACTACGTCCATTGACTTCGGGCGCTCGGCCGGGCGGTTCAGTCCCACCCACCGCTACATCGGCGGGTCGATGGGATTCCGATAGCCATGCACGCACGCTACGATTGGTGACAAAAGAACACGCGTTATACGCATCAAACATCACCCCGCGAACATCCCACCGGATCCTCTGGTGGGTCGGGCGTGGGGCGTGTGCCGTTCGGCTGATAGCAGCGTGAACCGCATTTTCCAAAAACCCGCCGGCGCTTCGGTGCGATGGTGGGTTGTGTGTACTTCTTCGGAAATAGTTTTCCCTCCGATCCGCCCGTTTAATCCGCGGTCCCGTGTTGCCCTCGGTCCTACTTTTCTTTGCGTTCCAAATCGCCGCCCAAGATAAGAACGCGAACGGTGGATTCGCGTGGTGCGCAGTTCCCTTCAACTTTTTGCCCGCAGCCCGATCAATGCTCGAGCTCGAAGGTTAGCAAATCAGTCTCGTGGGGTCGGTCGGGTTGTCGCACAAGGACCTCCCCGTGGGTCCCTGGGCCGTTGAAGTTGAACACTGCGCCCGGAAGGGGGCCACACGGTATCGTGGCCCGGTTTGTACCGAACATTTCCGGAATGAGGTAAAAACATCGCCCAAGCACGCAATGACGAGCAAGTTTGCGACGCGAGTTTGTTCGGAGTTTCGCGCAACAAAACGGAGTTCTGCGATTCCCCCTTCCCCTTCGAGGGGTGGTTGAAACTGGGAATCCTTCGGGCCAAAGGTTCCTGCTTCAGTCGGGTTTTCGTCGAACTTTTGATTAAGCTTTTGTCGTTTTGCGCGTTTCCGCGCAAACATAGCGCGGCGCCAGCGATGCCCGGTTCGGTTCGGTGGTCATTTGAATCGCTTTTCGCGGACCGCATCGGGATTGGATCGAGCTTCGGGTTGAAGCGGGCCAGACCCGTCCTGCCCGTCCCTGTGTACTGGTCGATCAGCAGCAGTGCCACAGCACGGAATGGCCCGGATTACCGATCGGACGTCGTTTGCGTTTGACTTTTCGTTCGGCTCATCCGCCTCTCCGCGGCGGCGGTGGGCGATGGCAAGGTGGCCGGCATAAAATATAATTCGAAACACCCTGCCCCGACCCTGGTGGGGCAAAATTTGTGATTCCGACAGTAACTACCGACCAAAAAAAAAAAAAACCCGACGGGAATCGATTGGAAAGCAGTCAGCTCGAACGATAGCTCAAAAACAATTCCACTCAGCTCATTTGTTTCGTTTCCGTTCCGTTGGTGAGACCGAGTCGCGGTTGGTCCAGTGGACCGGGCGGACGGCCTGGGCTGGCCAGTGGCTCGGAGAAAAAGTAATTTAGTGAAATAGAAAAAAAAAATGAAAACGAAATGGCCGGAACTAATTTTGAAAGTTTTTGTCACACATTTTTCACCCAGCCTTTGTGGCTGTGGCAAGAAAAATGTGTCTTTTATTTTGTTTTCTCCATTTTTCGGGGGAGTAATTTGTGAGATGTAGGAATCAGTTTGGTTCCCTTTGGACAGCAGAAGGAATGAAACGATTTTCTTTTACAATTTATTCTCCCAACTCAGTTTTATAGTGATGCGAACTATTGACGGTGACGAACAATGGCCACAAATTAAAATCGTTTATTAAGAGTTTTGTAATTTATGTGTTAGTTTAAAACTATATAAAATTGTGTTTTTTACCCACCGTTTTTAAGGACTTCTCGTTTTGAAAAATTATTTTTTTCTTGTAGTTACGCAATCTATTGGCCATTAATTCTGTTTCTATTATGAATTAGATGCTTTGAAGCTGTTTCTTTCATAAAGAGATGGCCAACAAAACAGTATTCTATGCACTGTTGTTGATAAATAACCGGCATTCACTAATCGATTCTTCTGCTTCCGGGGCGACATCCCTGGGAGGATTGTCACTTCCGACCGCCCCTAGTAAGTTCCAGCGACGTCGAACTCTTCAGTCAGTCGGCCTGCCGCGCCTCTATCGGTGGTGGGCTCCCGAAACTTCATAATGACGCCAATCAAGCCAAACGAGCATAAACTTTGCGGCCAACCATTCACAAGGAGTTCGGCGGACGCGCACACCCCAGAAATGAAAACGTTTACCACAATTAACCGTACAGCAGCAGTGGCCGGGAATATGCAGTCCGTGCAGTGTGGTTCGGGCCGGAAACCCCAAAGAAGCTAGCAGCTTGAGGCTCGACCTCCGGACTTCCGTGCCGAAATGGAACGCGACGAGCAGTGAGTGAAGTAGTTTCGCTGAGAGTGGTTTCGGACAGTCCCAAACGTCCGCCACCTCATCGCCGCCGCCGTCGCCGTTCCCTCTGTGGATTTGTGCAAAAGTTTTTCTTCCTTAGCCGGACTCTGTCGGGTACTGCCTTCGCTGAAGTAGGGGCTACTGGAAAGTTCATCCGGTCGTTTAATCTGCCCGTTTCAGTTTTTCGGTGGCTGGGAAATCGGCAAAAACCAACACCATGCAGTGTGGCCCGTCCCGTCGGGCTCACCTGCTCAAATGAAGTTCAGTTTTTCTGAGGCTATCTGGTTACCTGGTTCTTATCGGACGCTTTAAAAGTCACCTCTATCCTCGGGACGACACCAATGGAAGATGGTATCGACAGTCTTAACTTGGCCGAAGAAAGTGCGCAATGTTGATGAATATTCATTGGCGTTTTAAATTTCTCCCCATCTAGATGACGTATTTCCAAGAGCTTCAACCCGTGGTCCCCGCTCCGTGCTCCGTGGCATCTGCATTGCCGTACCGGGGCAGCTAAAAGACTGATAATCTTATTAACTGCTGATTATAAGCAGCGCAGGTCGTCCATTGAACCGTATTATGAGTCGATTGTGCACTACATCCGCCGGTATCCCTGCCAACAATAGCAGCGAACCGGCCAAAAGTATGCTAATTCCATCGCTCTCCCCTGCCGGCTGGCCGACGGTGCGTTGTGCCCGACTAGGCGCCTCCATCGCCTTGAGTTTTCAGCTGTTGATCGATAATTTTAACATGACAGTTTATATTTTGCCTGGTGCCCCATCGCCAAGCCAAACGCTAGCTGGCCGCGATGAGGGAGGTCCCGGCACTGATGTCACAGGCACTGCGCTCGGCCCCGACCTCGAAAGCTGAAGAAAGAAGTCGAGAAACGACACCCTCAGCTCGGCATCGCTTTCACCGTCGGCCCCGCTGACTTACCGGTTTTCGGGACATCGGTTAATCCCTTTTGATGTCCGATTATCAGGATTTGCGCGGCTTACGTTTTCATTTCATATCTTCATTCAATTTTCCTTCCCAAAGGATCCGTTGGTTTACCTTGCCTTGGATCTAGTGCCCCGGGGACCCTCCGGTGCACCTGACCGAATCCGGATTTAGCCGACAACTCTAGCGTGGCTCAAGGGTGCTCCATTGCCCGGCACCGGCCGCGGGGCGAGTTTTAGTGTGTTCCTCGGGGGCTTACCTTTAGCGAAATGGTGTCCCGTTCCCGGTCAGATGAGCCTTCCTTTGTCGGTCGGCCATAGCGGCCCGGCTTTTGGCTTGACTCCGGAGCACGGCAATCAACTCACGTTGCAGTCCATGCACTCTCCGACGATTGGCTGGCTAGTTCTGTCTCTACTTCCGCTTGATCGGGGCTTCCGTTTCGTCCTGCAGTGTGTGCGCGCAAGTGAGTCGTGAGTGAGAGTGAGTTGCTCCGAATCGAAAGGGACAAAGAACACACGGTCCGAAGTGAATTGCGCTGTGATTCGGTGAGAGGATCGGCTCACCAATCGAGACGATGACTTGTGAGAAAGCTTTCGCCGCAGTGACTATCCAATCACTATAGCAACGCCGCCTGCCCGAACCGATACAACGTGAATTTTTCCATCCAAGCAACTTGCTGTCAGTGACGTGAGTGGTGAGACGTGAGAAAATGAATAGACAGCGTGAGATGGGAAGATATATCGATTATCATACGGCCCATCCGCTGGAAGATGCTGGAAAACGCAATACCCCGCAAACGGTGAGGTTGATTTCCGTTTTTAGTGTCACTTTCCACACCCACACACCTCCCCCTACGTCCGGAAAAATGGGAACGTCCGCTGGAGGTGTTAAACCTCCAGCGCTGCGGAGCTCCGGAGTGAACTGCGGCTCATAATTGTAGCCGTTCGGGTTTTGTGTAACCGGAGAAGGATGGCTGAAACGTGACACCTGGCACACTCACAGACACATAGCGATGGTGCTTCTGCCGCACGACACTCTGCCGAGTCGGCAGTCTGCGGGTCGGGTCGCTGAGTGGTTGGACTGAAAGACGATAACGTTGTTGATGTGGAGGGAACGGTGAATGGTAAAGATTTTTAAGCTCACAAAAGACACGATACGGAGCAATTGTCGGATTTATGTGCTTTGGCCGTGTTTACCCAACCACCCGCCCAACCCACGGTAACTGAGCGGGTTCCAGGGGGGATGCTGTGACAAGGGTACCGTGAGGGGTGTGGTGCTAGGCTATGTTTATAATCGGAACCGTGTCGTGTCGGGCTGATGCCTCCTCCTCAGGTCTGGTGAAGGAAAATCGATAGACGGCAGCACGGGCTGACGCATCCCGGTTTCGGGACCGGGGATTACTTTCCGGTGACTCCCAGTCCCCGGGTGGAGTGGATCCGCTTGGGAGTTGGGCGTTGGTGCTGTTGATCTGATGAATCGCTGCTTGCTTCGAGAAGGTCCTTTGTGGACTTACTGCAGAGGATGGGTTATGAGTCCCAGGCTCGCAACATTGTATCCCTCGTCCAAGGCAAGGTGTAGCACGCTGCCATTGTTTGATCCCGCACATCAGTCCACAAACTAATGCTTCCCATTTTGTTTCTTCCATTCCTTCGCTGGCCGTGGTCACTCATCGCCGCCCCATCGTCGAACAGGGCTGCAGGAGCATCAGCTGCATCCGGACGACATCGACTACGTCGTGAGCACACATGGACACTCCGACCATCTGGGGAATAATAATCTTTTCCTGCGGGCGAAGCGGCACATCGTTGGGACCAACATTTCCCACCGGAATCGTTACTACGTCCATGATTTCGACACTGGTAAGTGGAGCGACTAGTCCAGAGCCGCCCGTCCGTCACGGAACGGTTCGAAATGACGCCGATGATCCGATGACGAGTGGCCGACCAATCTATCCCCTCCTTTAGTTTGGGTCCGAGACAACAAAAATGAACGATATCTCTATAAATGCCCAAAACAAACGCTAAGGATCTTGGGGGGGCGGACAAGGAGACAATCGGACAGATTTATTTTGTGTGGATCGGAGGCGTCGGGAATGGACCAGATTGTTTGACATTAAGGAACCGCCAGGGATCGGCGGCTGTCGGCCTCTCACAGTACCGAATGATGCGAAATCATTTGTGGAAGCCCCACACCGTAGTTTCGTAGGCTCAGGCTCAAGTGGCGATGGCGATTTGCCGAGGGTCGTCCTCTCGGTTCAGTGTCGTTCTCTGGAAATGGATATCTCGTTTCAGTGAATTTTCCTGTGGTTCACACGCGATGATCCCAGCTTGGTGGATCCTGCCCGCAGTGGTGGCCGCGGCCCGAGACGAGCTTTGGTAAACTTATTTACCGAAATAAATAAACAGAAAATTGACACGCCGCGACCCGCCTGGAACGTGGCCGTGGATCACCTCGCTGGTCCGAAGGAAAGGAAAGAGGGAAAAAAAATTCACCCAAAATTAGATCATCCCCCAGGCACGACGCTCGCTTGTCCGGCCGGCGTGGAAATGCTTTCCGCGATTGCTCTCATTTTTCCGGAATTCGGATTACGACAGATTTTGCACCGGTCTAAGGACGGACGGCCAGGGCGGCCCCTCCTTTGCCGTGGGTAGAAATGTATCCTTTCCGTAAGGTCACACATAGATAACCGTTCTGTCTGTCCGCTCGCCCGCCCGCTTTCACCGGAAGCCAGTCCCGGAGGTCCTAGTTTCAAGGTTTTTCTCTTTTATTTTCCACTTTTCGCCTCATTTCCCCGATGACATTTTTGCGCTTGCTCCCGGTGGCCCACCGTGGGCCCCAGGTACCGACGGTGGCCACGGGAGCTGAACTTTATTTTTCCGGCCAGATGAGCATCATCCGCCGTGGCAGGAGGCAGCCAGCAAACCGGTGTTCGGTGCGCCAAGTTCCGGTTCGCCTCCGGGCGCCTTTCTTGGAAGCCACAAATTATTAGCCCTCTGCGCGCTGCGCTTCCGGACGGCGAAGGAGCGGTCCTGCTATATCGACGCATCCGAGACGGGTTGACTCGGGGGCCCTCACCTCCTTGCCCCTTGGCACTCCACCAGCCAGAGGCAGCGGAGCGGTGTTTTAAATCTTTAAATACATTTGCGTCATTAGCGTCCTGTGCGCGGCGCCACACACAGCTCGACGGCCCGAACGGATGGCGGCCCAGGACCAACCGGCTCCGGTTCCGGTTCCGGCGCCAGGGCCTAAATTGGCGGTAGGAATCGATTATTTTAATTTAACTCACAATTTTCTCGATCTGCTTTGCGCCGCCGTAAGCGTCCTCCCGGAACTCGCTAGCGCCCTTCCCCCGGCTCCGACGTACTGCGTCGGATAGTGCGGTAATTTTGCGGAAAATGTGGCCACCGCCACCCCACCTTCTGTCCCCGTTGTTCTCCTGCTCCTGGCGGCCTTTTATGAAGTGTGCTTCGCTGGGCCACAGCCCAACGGCACCGGGACTTCGCCTCCCGGCGGCGAGTGATTTAAACTGTAACGATCGTGGCGCTTAAATTAATGGCCCCGCCCGCAGCTGCGCCCGCCGTGGCACGGGCTCCCTCCCACCCTCGGTGGCCCCCGGGGTTTTGTTTGTTTTATGTGCGCCACGTCGCACCCCGGGAAGACCGTCTCCTCGCGAGATTGCGTCGAGAGTTTTTGTCGGGCGCGAATCTCTGCCTCAGAATGGCCTTTTTTTTGTTTTCTTGTTCTCCCCTGTCCCGATTCCCACCGCCCGTTACAGGACCATTCCCTGCCCCCCGCGGACGGGAAGGTTGTTTGCCTGGCTCGACGCTCACACAATGCATGTTTATCAAGTTTCCCAATGAATATTGCTTTGCGAAATGCTCCATTTTGTTTGCTTAATGCCCGGGGAAGCGATCAGCAGGTGTGGCGGGCGTACGAGAATCGATGTCAAAACTTTACAACGCAAACGACGATCAACATTACTTTTCCAGGACGAGCGGCGAGAGCGATCGTTTGCCGGGATGGATTTAGATAAAATTTTATGAAGAAGAGCAAAATGCGTCACACGCGTCAGCTGGTGACAGTTTGCGGACACGTGGCTGCCGATGCTGGCCTGATTCACCCCGAAGGGTGGCGACGGCCACGTGTCCGCATAAGAAGCTCCGCTTGGATTTCGGGTTGCAGTGCGGCGCACATGCCCACAATGGGCCAGACATCCATACATACATATATGTACATATATCAGGCCCACGCGGTTTATCCTTTTGTGCCTTTTGTTCTGTTCTTTGTTTTTTTTTTCTTCTGGGGGCCACACAGATTGCGGCGGTGGCCATATTGGTGGAAGAAAACACTCCAGCGGCCCGGTTTGCCGTGCGTTTTCCGCCACGCCATTGTTTCGTTTTTATTACATTGTTATGAAGAAAGCGGCCCGGGCCACTGCACCCGGCACGGCTGAACCGGCTCTCCGGCATGGAATATTTGATTTTCGTGCGGGTTGTTGTTTTGTTCGCTATGCTCTGGCCCCTTGTTTCGTGTCACGTTTGTGGAGGAGATAGGAGGCAGCAAGGCATCAATGTTTACTTAAAAGCAAGTGCGACGAACTCGCCCAGGCTAAGCCAACAACGGATGGAACGATAGTTTCGGTGAATGGAGTGCCGATTGAGAAGCTTCTGTTCGCGGATGTCAGGCTTTACTGTGGCTTCAATGATGGTTTCTCTCAACAAGTTGCGAGCTTTGATTAAGAATGTAATTTATCATTTTACTCTAGTTCTTATGCCGTGCAAAGAAGATGGACATGCTTCGAAAAGACACAATTGGCTGTGTGAATAAGGTGGTAAAATATGGTTTATTTTAAATTTTGTCCTCTGTAACCTGTAACTACTTGCTTATTGATTTCTTTACTTTTAGTGAATCTCTTGAGGAGTATCGATCGGGAAAGACCAAAGTCTGGCGAACACAGTGGACAGATCAGGAGTAACTTGACGCCATTTGAGTTGTAGTGCTCGGCTGATTGGTATATTCGGTGCTCATGAAAAGTGCTCAGGCATGGTCAAGCCACCAAGGTAACACAGACCATTTGAAAGCATTGACCCTGTGCTGGGGTGCTTGTAAGCTTCTAGCTGGGTGTTTGCTGGTACGGTTTGTGTTATAATGAACCCTAGACTCGTGCTCTTTTTACATGATTGACCACTGCCAATCTAAATATTTCGTGACGAAAATGGAACTTCTCATAGCCGAATGCTGGATGGGTACTTGACTTCTGTCTCCTCTAACGGACGATTGGTTCACCTTTCTGTACCGTCTTTTTGCGTTTCCGATGTAATGATTCAACGTATCGCTGATTTTAAATCGAAACGTTCAATGGCGCACTCACCGTCTGCTGTCGCCAGTGTGATCGAACACGTGTGCCAGGCATCCAGGTTTGTGCATCAGCTTCCGAAGTTCCCATTCTTCCCCAGGGAACAAGCACCAGCCACTTAATGCAATTTCTTCGCGTCGGTTTCGTTTTGATTGCGAGGCGTGAAACTTTGGTGCGAACAAGGAACTCCGGGAGACCGCAAACGTAGTCCGGGGCCAACGTTGCCGTTGCTTGTCTGTGCCATCTTTTTGTCACGCAAATAGCGACCGGATTCCGGTTCCGCTTCCTGCCACACCACGCTGGTAGCGAACGATGTTTCTCGCGTTTTTTGGTTTTTATTCTTCTCCCTTTTCCGACCGGAATCGACAACCCACGGTGGCGGCGGAGCTTGGTCGGTAATTTCATTGTCAACATGTGTGCCTGCGCGAGTATGTGGAGGTGCTTTGCTTTTTTATGCCGCTGCCTCTACTGATGTGTCCTTGTTTTTCTCGTTTTCGGTTACGCCGTCGTTCGGTTACGTTCGCCCGACGATCCGTCACGTTCGGCGCTTCGCTGTGTGCGGGGGGGCTCAGCAGGAGGTCTCGCCGTGCTTGATTTCCGCAGTTGGCCCACTTCAGCCAGGCCAGCGGCGTAAGTAGCACACTCGGTACAGCCCGGTCGGAGACGGCGTGAAATTCTACACTTTCCTTCCGGCTGATCCGGTTTTGACGAGCTCTGACGGCCGACGAATCCGTAGATAGTGTCGCCGTCGCCGGCATACGACGTGACATTTCCATAATCGAGTTCCGAGCCGCAACCGCAGTCTGTTTCGGTGGGCAAGACGATACGGCGCAGTAGGAACGATACGGACGGGCCGGGTGTCGTCTTGGAGATCCTGGATCTCGGGCTCCCAATGAGATTGTTTCGATGTGGTTCCGTTGAGCGCACAGAAATTGAATTTCGGTGTCCGAGTGTCCGCGTGAGCGGCCAAGAAACTTCCCCGTTGCAGAGTGAACGGTTTAACCTACGACGGTTTTCGTCAAGCACTCTTACGATGAACCCACTGCGCGCGGACTCAGAGCAGCGTAAGTCGCCCAAAGTAATCTGCTACCCGCTTTGCTGCCCTTGAGCAGGGATCCCAATCCCCGGAGAAACTAACCTTTACCGGATGGCTAGGTTTAACGGCGTGGCTTCCGGTCACCGAAGTCTCGGGCAATGGCGCCCACTTGGCGAACGGTCGGTCTACTTCTATCTCTCTCTCTCTCGAAGCCATTACTGCTACCTCATCGCCATCATCATCATCGACCGGGGGCTGCTTGCTGCAGACACTTTTTCGCTATCGCAAAAATTCGATTTCGTATCATGCGGTGACGCGCCCAGCCCGGGTGATTCCAAATGACATTACAGGACGGCCCACCCGGCCTACTTCCGCCGGCGATCCGTGGACGATCCAGGACGTGCCAGCAGACATGTGTCTCCGGACCGGTCGGCCCGGGACCTTTTCGCCCGGTTCACCCGGAGTTCCAGTGAAGTCATTGCTGCGCGAGCTGCTGAACTCTGAAATATGGACTCAATTTTCGGAAGACAATCACTGTCACCAACCGACGGAAGTGACGCAAGCGAGCGGGCGAGCGAGAGATAATTGTCCGCACGGAAGTAGATTTGGTGTTGCGATTCGAGCGGCCACAGCGGGGTGTCGATGCGAAGGCCTGCTGAGGTCGTTACTGTTGGCCGGTCGGGTGTCCGTTTTGATTTGGCCCAGCTGCTGCTGCTGCTGCTTGGTTCCGGTACCACCAGCATGGCCAGCTGGCCAGCGAGCCGGGTCCATTTTATGAAAATATTTATGGACTTTCCGGGAAATTAACTTTTAGCAGTCGATTAACGATTTGCCCCAACTCTAGGGGCTGTGCCCCCGCCTGGCCAGAATTAATGTCCGGCAGGAGCTGGCGTCCCCTGGCCTTTTGGCCGTGCGCCATTCGATCGTCGTTATCGAATCACTTGAAATTACCTGGTCCTTGGGTTTTTTTCTCTCTCTGTTGCGAAACCATTTGTCACTTCTTGCCCAGGTCCCTTTCGGGGCCACCGAAATTGCCTGTTTTCCAACCAACACACAGTGCATTATAGGGGCTATTTTGTGGGGGAAGTTTTACGCCGAACGCGCCCATTTCATGGTCGGGACCCCCTTATTGCGGCAATCAAATTCTGTGGTTTTTGGCCCGGTGAAAATGACAAGCAAGTGAGAGAGGGAGGGAGAGAGAGAGAGAGAGAGAACGAGCGATGGGGGTTCAAAATGGCGACAGTTTGTGGCGTGCCGAAAGATTTGTGCTAAAATGCGTCTTTTGGGCCCTGAAGGGAGGCAGGGCGGATTGGTGAATGTTTGATAAGTTTATGGTTGAGCCGGTGCCATCTTTGGCCGTCGGCCGGAGTCTTAGGCTGTGACTTTATGAATTTTACAAGTCATATTTCAAATGACGAAAAAAGGTGCAATATTAACGATCCGTTCCGGGTGCGTCTTACACTTTCGCCGCACTCTCTCTCTGTCTCTCTCAGTTTTCGGTTCCTCGTTGTATTTCGTTGTCTTGTCACGGGTACAGTTGGCCCTCCACGTTAACCGTGCTGCGCGTGGGCTTTTATTCCTTCGTTTTCGGTCGTTGTTTTTGCGCCATTCTGTTCCTGGTTTCCGTTTCGTCCTAAGCGAGCCCGCCGGTGGGAGGTACTTCTTCGCTCTGCTCGCGCTGACAGCTACCTTAATTAAGCAGGCTGCATGTCACGGGGGGCACCCGAAGCCGGTCCGGGGAGACAGGACCAAGCATAACCTCCCCGGGGCGGTTATCTGCTTAACCGTGTGGCGCTTCCATCCCACCACGGAAGGATCCCGCCCAGCCGCCATGCGAGAGGCTGCGAGCGAACCGAAAGGAAATTTTCTTTGATTGGGCTTTTGAATAGAAATTGTATTGTGTGTATGTGTGGGTGGGTGGGTGGGTGGGCGTGTGTATTGTGCACGTGAATTTGGTGCGACGCTTTCTTTCTCTACAATGTTGGTCTTCCTGTTGGGCCCGGCTTTGTTCATCGAAAGCACGGAATTCGGTCGGTGGTCCTTTTGTATTGCTCATTTTGTGACACGGCACGCTCTGTGCATGGCACCGTTTTCGGGTCACACGGAGCCCCGCCCGACTGTCACCGACTGTTTGCCGAGCGTTGTCCCGTTTTTCTTCGGAACTTCGGAGTGGGTTAACGGTAGGGTGGGTTTTGAACTCATTGGGTACGCCTTCAGCGTCCCGGCACGAGTATGTGATTACTGTCGAAAGAATAGAGTAAAAATGTTCTTTATAATGTGCTTATTAACTTTGTGCCCATTAGTTTGGCCCGAAAGGTGACAAAGCTTACCCGCCATTCTGTGCGGTGGCAGATGGAAACCATTTTCTTGCACCTGCCACACTCTGACATTCGACGGAAACTTTAGCTTTGTTAATTGCATTTTATTGATTTAGTCGTTCATTGTCACGCTTCGTATATTTAAATACAACTTATTATGACTTACAACTGAAAATATTTGCACTCAAGTTATCGCCACGGTACGAACGATCCAGCCATAACAGATATCCAGCCTCTTACAGATAGTTTGCCGATCGAGCACTGGCCTGTAGCATTCCTGTGCTAAAAAAAGTTCGTTTGCAAAAGATTGGTGCCGATCGTCCTTGGAGTCAACAATATTATATTGTTTCTCCGCGTCTGTGGAAATTAAGAATATGCCCTCAATCAGGTACGGAACTGATCGGACAATCCTGGCCATCTAGCTTTGGGACTGGCCATCCGAACCAGGCCCCGGCCACCAGTCAAAAACCAAACACTGCTTGGGCCGGGGCCTGGGCCTGGGGTCTCTCTCTCTCGCAACTGTTGCGAGACAGCGATGAATAATGGATTCCCCGAGGTTTGTTGTCCGGAGATTCGGAGACGCGCGCGCGCGTCCGAACAAACTTACGTTTTGAGCGGATTAGTCGCGGCCCGCTGCAACGGTTCCGACCCGATGGTCATGATTAATTATTCAGCCCGGAGCCGGGGAGAAGCACCGGCAGCAGCCGACGACGGACCCGGGCCACCCGGTTACACCCGAGAGGCGCAAAACTTGAACCCTCCCCGAGAGGGTTCCCATATGGGAGGAGGCTCCGGCCACACACCGGAACTAGTCCCGTTTGGCAAAAAAAAGAAACACAAGAAACAAGAGTGGGCCCTCTGCTCGTGACGCCGGACCAAACAAACGGGCCACCAGCAGCCAGCAATCGTCAAGTATTTTATGGGAGAGCTACTACTTCCAGCACGGATGGATGTGGCAGCATTTTGGGGGACGCCTTCCGGGTGTTACGGTGGCATAACAACAGCAGCAGCAGCCATCGCCATCCACTGTTGGCCGGACGAAGGGCCATTAGTGCCAGATGTGGTGGCTGCCGCGAGCACAGTTTGGGCTGTTGGGCGAGTGGTAAACATAATCCTCCACCGGGCGGCACACCTGGTACACGGGAGCGCACCACCACTCGTTGGCCGCGCACTTTGTTTGCTGCCTAATCTCTATGTTTGACTTATGATTTCGGGTTGCTGCCGGGCTAACGGTAGCTTCTGGGTGCGCCACTACCCTTTCGACTGGCTCGAGCATACGCTAATTTGATAAGGCTTTTGTGTTTGCTCCGTTTCTGTCGCCGGACCCTGGTCCTGGCCGTTGGCCGATGTATAGAAACAGATTTACTTGTCACCTTCACATTCCGACAAAGTAGCCGTTGAGTTGTGGGGCTCGTGTTGAGTGAGTCACAACAAAAAGTATACGACCTTCCAAAAGTCGTTCCATCATTTCGGGCCGCGCACGCATGACTTCTTCGGCCAGAGGACCCCAGGCCACTCCGGAGAACGGTGAAACAGAACGAGAGCGAAGCAAAGTAAAGATGGATGACCAGCGTAGCGCAAGATGGCCGGCGGCCATATATGAGGGTGAGTTGTTTTTTAAGCGAATCTTTTATTGCCACCGCCCTTCCGGGCCACGTGTGCGTGCGATGGCCGTCAGCGTTTATTGTAGCCAGCCGGTTCTCTTACTTTTGTAGGTGCTTGGTGTGACGATAAAAACGATTCGCCTTAAATTGGGACCACCGAACCACCGTTGACGGAACGTCAACAGAACACTTACGACACTCGGCGCGGATTGGCGGATCCGTGATGTCGCCCAAACCAAGGAGTAGCAGCGAAAGATGAGATGCATCCAAGCTCAAGCTCAAGCACCTAGCCCGAGATGGCAGTTTCCGGTTTCGCTACACCTCCCGTCTCGTGGCGTGTAACAAGGGGCAATAAAGTGAAGAGGCCACTTGAAAAACAACCCGACCCCAAATAACCGCGAGAGGCGCGTACTTGAGCGACCATTTCACTCGAGAGCCGCCCGTCCGGCCGGCCGGCTGAAGAAATGGCCTTCCGCGAAGTCCTGGATTGGCCAAATATTCGTACCACGGAGAGAGAGAGAGAGAGAGGTCGATGAGTGTATGTATGTTTGTGACTAAAACGGGCATTTATTGAGATTGGGCCCGAGACCCGCCGGGGGCCGCTCGAAGCAAAATTGTGCGCAATCCATCCATCCATTGTTTTGCTCCCTTTGGCCGGATCGTGAGAAATTTCCCGATTTTTCCTCGGTCGGCCGAGGCGAATGGTGGTGTGTTTTGCTGGTTGCTCTGTCCTTGTCCCAACCCGTGGTTGCTCCGAGAACCACCGCCCAAATGGCTCGGAAATGGAATGGAATGCAAAAAAGAAACCGACCGGATTGCTGGCCCGAGTGCCGGTCCGTTCACCTGGTTCCGCAGAAAACGGATGGTCTCAATCAGTGGGGACCGGCTGTTTGCTGTGGTTTAGCATCCTTGCCCGCCGCAGGAAGATGAGGGCGCTACATGGCGAAATTAATTTGTATCCATTTCTCAGACTCGCTGCGTCTCGCCTCGGGAATGTTTTCTTTCCACACAGCCGGACGGTTGCGGCCGAATGGGAAGCGAACGTAATGGGCATTCCAGGCGTTCCCGTCAGCGTACGGTAGGGAGTAGATAAAAACACATCGAAAGGCTCCGTTGCTTGCTCATTTCTTCTACAGGGAGCCCAAATGATAGGAAAATTCAAATGACGTCGTAAACCTGCGACTGAAAAAAGCGAATCGTGAATCCGCCGGAGGCATTAATACTTTAACCTACCATCGGACATAATTGCTCGAGTAAGTGTGTGTGTGTTCGAGCGAAACGGCCAGCGGGGATCCGGGTTCCGGGTATGGTGTGAACAGTGTGGCCAAAGGACACCTGGGGCACTGGTCAGCAATGGCACCGGTGGCAGGTCGTAAAGTGGTGGAAAATCGTTTCACTGAAAAAAAGAAGCAAAAACGACGAACAGGAACTCCTCCGAAAGGCATTTGAATCAATGATGCCACATCCCGGCGTCCAATGCCCCCGGTGGTGGTGCTGCGAAGGAATTTCTTCGCTTTTCATCAAAACGGAGTTTCGGAGTTTGGTATCTGCTTTCGGTTCTTCTTCTTCCTCTCACGCCCACCAGCAGAAAGTGGGAAGAAAATGCGTTTCGTGCGATTCAGGACCGGACCAGGTTGGCCAGTCCGGTGGTCCGGGCTCACATTATTATGCGAAAGAGCATTTTCATTATCATCTTTCATTCTTTGATTTTCCTTTTTCGGGAACGCCTGTGTGAAGGCGGGTTTGCCGTGGCCATTTTCACGGCTGCGAAGCGGGCCCCGAGCCTGATGGAAGGAAATTAATTTAAATTCCCCGCACAACGGTGTGGCATTCGCGAGCGGATCGTGTGGCATGTGTACAATCGCGCACGGGACGGGCTCCCTCGAAAAACCAAATGAGCCCGACACCTCTGTCGGGACTTGCCGTTGCCACTTGGGTCGATCGCACCTAAACGCCTAAATTTGGCGCCCGCGATGAAAACACAATCACTTGGGTTGGGTCGGGGCCCGATGGATCCTACCTCTTAGCACTCTGCCCTGAAAAGGTGGATTAGGTCTAAGGGCACAAGGGCCTGGGACTGTCAGGTTTCGCTCACTTCACTGCTTTCCCATTTATTCATCTTCACTTTGGGTGCGCTGCATGTGTCTGCTGCGGGAATTGTGGTTAACCTCATTTTTTCCCGAAATGGAGGCGCATGGAGCGTCATCGCCGCTT
Organism: Anopheles bellator; assembly: GCF_943735745.2. NCBI lineage: Eukaryota > Metazoa > Arthropoda > Insecta > Diptera > Culicidae > Anopheles > Anopheles bellator. The sequence goes on from NC_071286.1 coordinate 82,062,392, forward strand.
CAACCGGGCACCGGGGTCTTAAGTTGACGTTGATCAAATAAATTTCGCTGCATTGTGGCGCCTGCGTAAGGCGGGGGACCCCCGTATGCGGTGTGTTCAGTGCTCAGTGCCTTCGACCCCAAAAAGGCAACATAAAGCCATTTCGGTCACCGAGCGCTGCCGGCATTCCCCAGGAGACATTCGTTGTAATGTTTCGGAACCCGTGGGCGACGGTCGATGCGATACCGTCACCGGGTCACCGGAGGGGGCCAACTTGTGGGCGATTGCGGTGGCGATGGCAACACTGCCGTGAATCTACGTCGCGCCCTCGCTGAAGAGATGCTGAATTTTGCTGTTCAGGCTCCCCGCGGGCGGCTGCTGCCCGAGGTGGAACTGTAGGTCCAATGGCCAACGTGAACCTGACGTCTGCCAGTATTTTATGCTGAAACATTTTTTGTTCGCCACCGCCTTCGGAAGACACTCTGCCAACCGTTCTGCCGTAACTGCCATTTTGCTCCCCAAATGCTTCCAGGCATCCTAGGAGGCGTTGCGTTTGTATCGTTCCGTCTATCTTCATCTATCGGTTAAACGGCATCGTCGGTTGGCTTTTATTGGCGCGCTTGGTACCCCGGTTTTCGCGTTGTTGTTGTCGACAGCAGCATCGTCTAATGCTGCGTGCAGAATGGGCGGTTGGAACCCTGGCCCTTGGAGCACCGGTGCCGGTGGCGGATGGTGAAATGTGTTAAATTGTTTCTTTCGCTGGCCGCCGCCTGGGACACGGTAAGTTATTATGCCGGCGTACCCGTGGCAAAGTGAGTGACAGACAAGCCTCGACGGTGTTTACATTCTCACGGAAGAGAAAGTGCGTGCGAAGAGCCGGGGTAAATAAATACCATTTCCAGGAAAATTTATACAAAATTAACTAACCATTGGCCGTCGTCAGATGATGATTTTCATGTTTCACAGCTCAACGTTGCTTTGGTGATGCCTACTGCGCCTGTAGTTGATTTCATTGTTGCTGATTGCCTCCCAATATCGGAAGGCTTTTTTGACAACTAAAAGTATTTTCTTTAATCTTTTAGGCGAAAACCTTTCTTTAATCTTTTAGGTTTTTAAGGCTTTTAGGTATGTAATGCTCGAATTCGGTCACACATCATGCTCATGTAAACATTTTTGTTGAAACAATGACCGCAGGTGATATGTTGCTGGACTTCTGCCGGGTTTGGCTGATTATTTGGAAATTCATGTTGAAAGCAGTGCGAGCCTAGCCGATGCAGTTATGACCGATCAAATAGGGGAATATCTTTGTCACCATCAATCCAACTGACTTTTGGCACCCAAACCTACAGATAATCGGTAAATGTACCCACAAACGCAACGAACGAATGGCTCATTTGTGGGCGGCTTGAATCTCGTAAAATTAATTGTCCTTTGATCGCGCGCATTCGCTTGGATGAAGACGCTGACGCCAATCTCGACCTCACAGCCGATCTCGAGCCGCAGCCGCTCTTGGTTTCGGTGGCCCCAATGTACAGCCAGCATCGATGTGATGGTCATAAAAATTATGACCCATGCTGTGGTGTCGAAGGGGCCGCGTTTGGGGCACGCATAATGAATGCATAAAACCTTCCGGTACAATCTTCCAGAGATCCGGGACGACCCGCACTCACTGGCGGACGGTTTTATTGTCTCGTCAAACCCGATGGACCCACATCAAAATGGCACCAGGACCGATGCGTGGCCGGAAGTTGATAAATAAGGACGTGGTTCGATATACGTGCGCTCCTCTCCATAAAGCCACGTATGGGGCACAAAACGGACGTTGATTGGCCGTGCATTGGCCGAAGAGCGACTTCATAAGCGACGACGTCGTAGCGGTGGCATCGTTTCTTTTTATCGCCCGATCCATATCTGTCATCGTGGCGGAGGGTCAAAAATGAACCAAGATGTGCATTCTTGAACCCGACAGGACAAAGTTACGGTTCCACCTTAATCAATCATCAAACGGGATGAAGGTGCTCTGTGTGCTCACTGGCTCTTTGAGTTCTCTATCAGTGCCACGTGTCTGCGGGAACCTTCTTCAAAGGACACCGGTACCGTTGCTAATGTTTACCCGTTCTCGGCCAGCTTCCCGGAAGTGCTTCGACGATCGAAATTACTCATTGCCCTGCGGCCTGCTGATGTGTGTGTCGCAGCATGTGCTTCCTTCCGGAGTTGGAATCGATCGACTCGAATCGAATCATTACCTGGTTCACGGGCGAGTACCTTTTCCGCCGACGACAGCCCGGTCCCCTGGTAACGGGGAAACTTTGGCGGAGTCGTCGTGCCGCTTCCAGCGAACTTTTCGATACACGTTGCTGATTTTAGGTTTATCTCACTTGGACTCGGTCGTTTCATTTGCCTCCTGCACCGACGGTAGCGGCGGCAAAAGTTTGTGACGTGTGTCAAGAAGCGACAGTCATACTAATTTGTGAAGATCGCTTTTTGCGAACCGTGCCAACCCACAAGGCTCACGATCGGGCTTCCGGTGGGCGCCCACTGCCCTGGCCGGGGACTTTGTGAGCAACTTTCACGCTCGGTTTGAGCCGCCAGCGAAGCGGAACCAATTTCTCTGCCGCCGGCACAGAGTTTGGTTACTTTTGAATTGTTTTCCTCGGCGTTTTTTTCCGTTTCGGCGTGGGACGCACACAGTAATAATGTGTTTTTCATGTTTTTTTAACGGTTTGATTGAGTTGGATTATTATTTTGTGGGCAGTTGCCTCTTTTCTGCTCGAGGCTTTCTGTTTCTGTTTCGCCGCGGGATGGTGGTATTTAATTAAACTGCTATTAATCGTGAATATTTTAGGCAACTGTGAGTCGCGGCCCATCGGTAAGGTCGGTGGTTAATGCTTAGCCTTAGCTTTATTTCTTTCCCGGGCGCCTGATAAGGAGTTTATGTGTGGTGTGACCCGGATGATTATTACGGGTTCCCTTAACTGACGTCATTAGTAACCGGAATCAGCACAAATTGGGTGGCCAGGTTGTGCCCCGTTGAAACTAAAACCTTTGCCCACCTCCTCATTTATGCATTCCCCGTGCGTTCCGCGTGTGTGGTTGTGGATCATAAAGTTTAATAGTAACCATTAGCGGTACACCTGCACTTTCGACTCTTCCCTTTAATTGATACCATTACCGGAAGGCACGTCCGCTCGGTGTGCTCCCGCGGTAAACGGTTTGTAATTTAACTTCATTCCCATACCCTGCTGACGGGTGGGTGGTCACCCGCCACCCCCCTCCCCGTGGGAAATGACCAATGTAATAAGTGCGGATTCGTACCTGCCCTGCCCGGTGCGACGTCGTGAGTATACACTTGGTCTGACGAAAAACGGCGTTGTGCGGCGAAAAAAGGGAGTTCGCTACCTGCACCATAAAGTCGGCCATTTCCGCTGGGAAGAGCACGTACTGTTTGGAAAATTGCTCACTGAAAAGTGAACCGATGGGGGGGAGGCAAAACCCGAAAAAAACAAGCACAAACTCCCACGAGTCCCAGCACATAAACAAAGCTTTCCGCCTGCAGTCCAACTGGGTTTCGTGCTCGTTTTGCGTTTCCCTTTTTTTGCACCCTGAAATGGAAAACGCACGCAGGAATTAGAGTTGATCAAATTTCCCACCAAACAAACAGACGACGCTCCGAGATCCGTCCGAGTCGCTCCGATTACCGGAACTCCGAGCCGAGCCGGAGCGCTGGGAAATATGTTGGACATGCTTCGGGAAGTGGTTTTTTCTTGTTTTTCTCCACCGTGCCGGGCACATGTCCACCGTGCCGTGCGGAAGTCTGCAGTCCACGGAATGCTGGGGTAACGGAACTGCGAAATGTTTAGCAATGCTTTTTAGAGTGACCCTGAGTGTAGCCCGGACCGAACCGAGGTAGAGAAGGGTCTACGGCGTGCGATACATCGTGTCCGTTCGTCTCCTGCGAAGGATGGCAAGCAACGGGACAGTTGTGCTCGCAACGAAAGCTTCCGCTTCGTGAAGCTGGTCTGACTTCATCTTTTTAAAATATGAAAATATGTAGAACCGTATTGAACTGTCCACCTAATTCATTTTTAATACTGTTTAGATCCCTAAAGCTTGAATCCTGAAGCCAGAGCTTCAAACTTTTTAAATATTTAAATATATTTAAAGTTATTAATAAAATCGTGGAATTGGATTAGTTTTGTAATATGGCTGTGATTATGGTTAGCCGAATAATGGATGACGAATCTTAAAAGGCCTAAAGACATTGGACTTTAAGCAAAAATCCTTCCAAGCCCTGTTCGCCAACTTCTGCACTACCTCTGAGTCACGTTCCGTGCCGTGTTTCTCCATTCAGTTCCGCGCAATGTTCCGAGATTTATGAAAGTAATGAACCCGAAACATTATTTAATGCCTTTTGCAATAAAACCTCGCCAGTTGTGCGCACCACTGTCGGAGCACGGCCATGGGGAGCGTGTGGCGGCAACCTTTTAGACGATAAACCCGCCTTAGTCCGGCGGGGTTTCAGCTGGCGGTTTGCTGCTGCTGTTGATGATGGCGATGATGATGACGCCGATGGAAGGCGTTACCTTGGACCGGTGCTGCCGGACCTTGGCCGGGACAGCCGTACAGGAGCCACCACGTCCACCGCTAATGTGACGGATGGTGCCGGTCGTCGGGACGCGGCGGGCAGACGCTGCATTGGCGCTCCCATTTTCCCATCAAGAGCATTTCCCTGTATCCGGCAGCGATACACGGGTTCCAGGTTTGCCGGCTGCCAGCTCCCTCAACTCAGATTGCTTTTAATGAATGAGTGGTGCGGTGTGTGTGCTGCTCTGCTGGCGATTCACACGAGATGGCGGATCGTTCCCGCGGGAGTTCGCCATCGGGACCGACCCGGGAACGTTCCTTTCACCCCTCCGGGGATCGACAGTCTGCGGCTGGCGAGAAAAAATAGACAACACCACCGAACCTAATGGCGAACGAGGGACAGAGTGAGAGAAAGAGATAGAGAATGAGGACAAAATTGGAACACATTTATCCGGTGCCGCGGCCACAAGGTAAGGGGAGAACCACACCGAGTCCGGGTGGAGTCTGTTTGAAGGATTTTTGTGCAGCTTTTTTTATTATCCTTGTTGTTTCGCCATTATTTTTTTAGTTGTCGCCGAAGCGCAAACACACTCGCCCGGTCGCTTGTTTCCGGTCACCAGCACCAGCAAGTCCAAGTTGGAAACTCCCGAGGGCGAGATGGCATTTTCTCATTTCGAGTTCACCTCACCGCCACAGGACCCAGCGTCCAGCCGGGAGCTGCAGAGCTGGTCCGTCCGTCCGGCGGCATCGTCGTCATCAGCAAAATGTGTGCAGTTCACGCTGCAAAAGCTCGCTGCGATGGCGGGATGTGACTCGGCCGGACCCGCGAGTCGGAAACAGCCGGCCCCATGCGTCCATGCTGACCACCATCATAGTCCATTGTCTTCGCCGGGCCGGTTGATGTTGACCAAATGGAAACAATAAAGCCGACAGAGCCCGTGCCATTTCGCCGTGCGGTGTTTATGTCCTGCGCGACGCGGGGCTATGCTGAGGACGACAGAAAAAATCAATTAAAACGGAGTCATCTAATGAAGCGGCTTATCTATTAGAGGGTCACACACAGAGGGGATGGCGCGCGCGCGCGCTTAGGAGCCTCACGGGACGGCCGTTGTTGAGCAACGCCATTTTCGGTGTCGGCGGTCGTTCAGGGTAGCTCGTTTAGGGGTCAGGGACGAGAAGAACCCGCAAGCAGGCATTCCGGGGTCGATCCATCCGGTTGACACGTGTTTTGGCTTTCACGGTCCGGTGGCCACGTTAGAACCGATTCGGGCCGAATCGGATGGCGCGGCGACGATAGTAGGGCACCGTGCTGGCGGACACGAGGAGAGGACCGAAAATAGCATTTAAAGGCCCTATGGTGGGGCTAATGAGAGAAGTGCCGTGTATGTGCGAATGTGTGCGCGGGAGCTGGAAAGGTAAATTCCGGTCGAACTCAATTGGAATTAAGGCTGGCAAACGCTCTTGATGCTGGTGCTCGTTGGGTTCAATAAGATAATGATGGACGGTCGGATAGCCGGTTTGCATGATGATGATGATGATGGCGATGAGGAGGAGGATGTTGATATTTATCGTGGCCTCGAGTGATTCGTCCCGAGGGTCACCGCTTACGGAAAGGAACACCAGACCTTAGCCAGGGAGCAGGAGACGCCAGCCAACGGGGAGGTCCTTTGGGGCGAAAATGATTTATTTTTAGTTTCAACACTCGGGAGTTCGGGGGGAACTTAATCCTCCCGGCCAAAGATTGGCCAGCAAGTTACATAACCTAAGCGGACGGGTTGGATGGGTGGAGGCTAAGAAGCTTTTAATTGATTGCGGCACGGCGTTCCGGTCCCGGCACCGACAAACTCTCTCTATCGCACACAGCACGAAAGGATCCGTTCCATCCGGGGCAAAGTTTTGATCCACTTCTTCCATGGCCCACGGGCGATGGAGGCCACGCCGTGTCCTGTGGCCGAAAGGAGTGCCCGCGTCGTCATCGTCGTCGTCGGCAGCGAGTAGATAAAAGAAATCGACCGTTTGCGTGCGTTTTGTGCGGCAACAACACGAACCAACACGCCGGCAAAACACGGTCAGAGGGCAAGGATGTTCGTTGAAATGTTTTTCGCATTTCGCTCGAACTCCACCGGAAACCGGGAAGGAAATGGAAGAGCAATAAGAAAACTCCACACTCCACTCACCAACCCAGTTTTGTGGTTCCCCACAAGAGCCGTGCCGTGCCGGCGAAAATCAATCGTGCTAAAACGCAATTCACCGGCCCATCGTGTTTTGCGTTGGCCGTAGGTCATGTAAATATTTTCATATTTACAAAAATGTGTATAATAGGGGCAAAGAAAAAATTATCTCAGTGCGGTGCTTTGATTTGATCCCGGAAAAACCGTGGGAAATTAGGCGCGCGAAGAAAAAGACAACCCGGCAAAAGGCAACGGAAAGATGCAAAATCATCAGAACCAACATTTCCATGCACCGTCACGGTCCACGGTGATGGCTGATGGTAAAGCGCATTATGGTTGCTGTGCCGCGAAGATGATTTAATTTCCTCCTCAAGGAAGGGCTGGCGGCTTTTCGTTTCTTCCCGCAGACCCTCCACCATCGGGACAGCGCAGATTGGAAGGATCATCATAAATCTTGTTTGAATTGATGAGTGATACAGATTGCTACTTTCGGAAAAGGATGTTTGATTCAGCATAAAAAAAAGTTTTGCTGCCGGAATCAAATGTACCAGTTTTGATTACCAATGTTCGAAGGTTTGTTAACGAGTTTTCAAATGCCTAATCCGTGTAACTGTTGGGAAGTGGGCTCATGCTGACTGCTATGCTTCAGGCTTCCGATGTGCATTACGGTTAACAAAGTTTTATGATGTTTTCCTGCAAAAGGAATGTCTTCATTAGTGGCCCGAAGTGGTCTGTTCACCAACGGAAAGCTAAGTGAAGCTTATCAAGCTTGAATTGCTCACGATTGAATAGCAGTGTATTCAATGGCGAAACATGTAATGAGAGAGTGCAGATCCTATAAAAAACTATTTCATGGCGAAAAAGAAAATTGTCTGTAACCACTTTTACACAGTCTACTTCGGGTTTTCGCGAATTGCACAGCACGGTACTGCCAGTGACTCGTCGAGTGGCGTCGAGTAGGCTTCGTCGCGTCTCGGTCCCGGTTGGTTGAGATTAAAAATTAAAAACTTATCAACGGCTTTTTTCCTTTGAAATTCAACGGCATCCTCAAAGAGCGGGGCAAGAAATTTCTTTAAATATCACTGACTCCCAACGGTGCGCTGCAGATTGAAGAAGTTTTCTAATTTCTAGTTAAACGAGGCGAGGCGATGCGAGGCTCGATTCTCACTTTAGCTTCGCTTTGTATTTGCCCCGAAAAGGCTTGCTACGATTGCACCCCTGGAAAGCGAATTACTGACGTTACGAATTAGATGGGCCCTTTTCTAAATCTTAGTAACCATCTTCAGTCCACTTCAAAGTCGGGTGCCTCCCACAGGAAACTAATCCCATCTATTCAAATTCGTGTAATCTCAGTCCTATTGCGCCGCTCCGTACCGATGACGGATCGTCAAAAAACTTGCTGATAAAGCCTCGCCGATAAGATCCGATGGTGTTGTTGTGGACAAATGGCGATGCTCAACTGTCCTTGATCCGGTGATTAAGCGGCCGGGAAAGATAATTCGATTCGCTGCTCGACCGGAGCCGACTCGCAGAAGGTTCGGTGTGTTTTTGTCGTCTTGGACAGGGACCCCCCGAAGATCAGGTAATAAATGGCAGCTGTGTCCAGTTCATTACACTTTTGATGAACCATAACGCATGCTAATCGATCAGCCCGAGGAAAAGCTGGGCTCGGCCCACCAAACACGCAGGCCAAGGCGCAGGATAAAAACCTTACGAACGGGCCCTGTGACGTCGGGGACGGGGAAGGACGGACCCGGAAAAGGCATAACGGACCTGTCGAAGCAGAAGAAGTTCGCTGTCGTGAAGAATGTAGCTTCTTATCTCGGTGAAGAGCGAAACTTTTCGCCACGGAAGTTTTCGGTGTCCTCAGTGGCGGATCCGGGCCGGGCCCGGACTCGTCTGCTTCCGGTTCCGGTGCCGGGTCCGGTTTGGTGGGGCTGCCGCCTGGCACCACTTTATTTATCGGGCGGACAGACATAAATTATCGCGAAAGAGGAGAGCGAGAGCCGAATGATTGCGGTGACCGGCAATAAAGTTAGGAAACAAATTAAGGGACCGGCCACACCGCGCACACCCACACCGGCCACCGGAACAGCGGCGCACCCTCACCGGGCACGGAATGGAGTGGTCGCATGACAAATATATCGTGCCACAAAGAGGCGCGGAAGAAGCGCGCGTGGGACAGCGTACATTAAAATGGGAACGGACGAACGAAAATAACGACAAAACGCGTTCGGCACGGGGCTTTTCGGGTTTCCGGACCGGAGCCAAAAGCTGACGCTGCACGTTTGCACACCGGCGACGACGGGTGATGGCTCAAAGGGTCCTTCGCTCGCTGACGTCAGCGAAACGCCCGGCCCGGTCGCTGGAGAGTATGTCATCTTCACTCCTTCTGAAGACGCTGGCGCGAGCGTGTGTTTGTTGGAAAGCCTTGTCGGTCGAATTTTAAGAGCAAATATTTAAATTGCAGATAAAATGTGCATCCTCCGACGGTAGCGATGCGCTGATGAACCGTGCTGAAAGGTGGGACGACGTTGCAATTTAATGCAGTTTGCTGGTTGCACCTTTTGTGCACTTTGACGCTGATTCGTCTACGAGAACCCGAACCTGAGAACTTTTGGCTCAGTTGGTTTAATTCACTTTTGCATTTAATGGGAAATTTGCATTCGGCTTTGTGGCAAGGGTTAATATGGCCAAGCGAAGCGCTAAAGCCAGCTTCTTGCGAACTTTCAGGAGCAATATGGTTTACATTTTTTGTTTAAATAACTAAATTTTTTATGTTCCTGTACAATATTTCTAGATAATAATTGTGACATCGTATCCAACATCTTATGACGACATCAAATTCGTTGTTAAAATAGAAACATTTTCATTTGGAGTTTTCCATCCTTACTTTTACATTTACAGTTTTAAGAAATTGCACTTACCAGTATTGGTTTTTGGCTTAATCTTTTTTCCCCTCTCCAATAACGTCAATCTTTCTGTGTCGTCCGTGTTTTATTGTTGTTAAAATTCCAAAGTGCCTGTGTTCTGGGTTAAGGTTCGTCGTAACGAAAACAGGTGCCGGGACACGAAACGCTGGTTGAAGGCGGAATCGCGTTGATTGAAATTTAAGAAGCAGCTTTCCGTTCACGAAAGCCCTCTGCCTGGCCGGGAAAGAAACACGGAAGCATAGTGGAGCGTTGCTGAGCCGTTCCCTTTCGGACACGTAAGAACAACGGTTTGCCAACAACGGTCCGAGTCACGACGGAGGATCTCGAGTCCATTTGTCAAGTGGCCGTGTCGTCTCGTGTGTCGTGCGCACGGGACTGCTTCCGTTAGCGTGGCCGCTGCACCGTCTTCTTGATTGAGCATATTTAGAGCCGGGAGCCGAAGAAACATAAGAAATAACGAAACCGGGCGCAACGGGCGTGGAAAAAAAACCATCACGTGCCACCGGACGAAGCTAATGATGGTGTCTCGTGCAACAAAATGTCTCACTTTCCAAGTGTTTCACGTCCGCATGCGAGCACCCGGCCCGGGCCGGGCCACCAGATTTGCCAAATATCCGGCCGAAAGGCTCCTTCAGAAGTGTGCGCGCGGCCTCGGAATGAGCCCGGAATCCATTCCGTGGGGATTCGGGATTGGGTGTACTTTTGGACCCTCGAGTGTTCGAGTGTTCGAATTGGGAATCGATGATCGTGCCGCTCGAGAGCCCCGTGTGGCCAAACGACGGGGCACGCGCTGCTCTTTGTCGTGCTATCCGGCGTTTGGGTTCATTTTTTCCCTTTCAACTACTTCATCCGTTTGGCCCGAAACGGACGCCTCGTTAGTGTGTGCCTCGTCGGGTCCAAAAGTGGAAAAATCGGATCGGTGGGCCCAAAGTCGCGCCCCGTCCGCCGAACCAGAGAACGCGCGCAGATGACGCTAAAGGCACCATTATCGTCCTATCAAATGTCATAAATAATTCAGCCAGCTCCGTGCAACCCCCTGGACCCCGGACCGTTCGCGTTCGATTGTAATATCAATTTGGTTCCGCTCATTTCCAGCGGTCCTCAGCGCAAGCCATCCAAGATGTGCCCGGCGCCCCACGAAAAACGGAAACGGATGACGATGGGTATAGCCAGAGGCGGACAGCATTGCGCCGCGCGCATTAATCTCTCCCGCTCCGGGTCCCGGTGACAATAATGTTGCGGCCTGTGGGTTTCGATGTTTGAATTTCATAATCGAAAATCGTTCGAAAAAAAAAACACGGACTGATCCACGGGCGCATAAACAGCGGTCGCCGAGCGGTGTTTTCGGCCCAATCGTACGGTATCGTAGGCAAACATCGGTGCCGAATTTATTTGGCGCTATTTCGGCGGAACGAAATATTGATTTCGCGCCGGGCCGGGCCAAATAATGTTATCGCTGTTAGCGCGGCCACCGCTCCAAAAACGTGATCCGTTCGCAACAATAAAAGAAAATCATGAAAAAACAACCCCACCCGGGTTGGGTGTGGATGCTGGCTCACCGGAGTGTCGAACAGCATCTGAATCCGGGTGGACATCCGGCCGGGAGTATCCTTTCCTTCCTTTCGGCGATTACGCAATTCGTTCCATAATTTCGCTGCAATCGCCATCGGGCAAAAGGCACAAACCTCTGCCACTTAACTGTGGCCGCTCAGTTCGGGAAGCGGCCACCGAACCGGTTACTACGAACCGGAAGGGTTACTGCGGCAAGGGGTAAAAGTAAACCCCGGCACCGGCCCTGGCAAATGTCAATTTTCCCAGCGAAAGAAAAACCGAAGCCACCGAATCGTCGCCGTTTCGTTTCGTTCGATAAAAGGACTCGGTTTTCTCGGCCCATTAGAACCGGAGGCTGGGAATGGTCGGTTACTGGGGTGAGGCGGTGTCGGGTGTTCAGTATTTGCCCGCATTCCAGCAGCAGCACCAGCACCAGCACGAGTTGTCCAGCTGCTGGCCATTGCCGCCCGTCATCATCTCTTCGTTTGCAAAATCGAAAAACGGGGCAAAATCCCAACCAGCGGTCGGTTGTGGGTGTGGAAGTGCCAAAGGATTGTGAACGTCGGTGTGCGGCGGCGGCGACGGTGGAGTCTGTGGACCACACCGGTGGCCGGTGGGTGTGTAGCGTGGGGGTTTTACCAGCTCACTGCCAAGCAAGCGGAAGGATTTTTCCGATAAAAACATAAATATGCTGACGCATTCGACAGGCGCAGGCAAACCGCTAACTATGCCCCGATGGTGCGGTGAAGGGATGTGGATGAGGTGAGAGCAGAGCTAGCCTTTGCCACCTCTCGCCGCCTGCACGATCTCTCACGGGGCTCCGGAGCAGGGACTTTGTGACCAAATGGTGGCTTTTGTTATGAAGCAAAAAATATCCCTTTCGCAGCAGAGTGAAAGAGAGCGTGTGGGAGAGAGAGAGGGAGAGAGAGAGAGAGAGAGAGGGAGGGAGTGAGTATAAAGGCCGAATATCTAAAATCCTGTGAAATGGAAATTTTAACATCAATTATCACATTTGTTTGACACTCGCTTCGACAGCAGAGCCGATGGCTGCTGGCCGGATGTGTCTGTGGCCTGGCGAACCTATCGATTAGTGCTCGTCCCTGGCGGAAGACATTAGGCCCGATCCGACCACACACAAGTGCACAGTTGGCTAGATTTGTGATCGTTTTACTGAAATTGGCTGCGGCCGGGCCGGGCACCAGGCAGCCAGCATCGGACCTGAAGCCTGATTATACGCCTGGAACAAAAACCTCCAACATGACGTGGGCAGAAAAGGTGAGCCCGGTGAGCCTGGGTCGTCGATACCAAAACCGATCCCCGTCGATCAGCATCCAGCCGGCCAACGATGGTACCGATGGGGACCCGTGTACATCGTGTAAATGTCACTGGCAGGGGCAGGACCCCTATGAGATGAAAAACGGATTCGAGACAAAACGGTCCGATGGAGTCATTTAATTAAAATTATGTAACCTGTCTCGGGCGTCCCGGACGCGCAGGCACGATGTGTAAAAACGTCACTCCGACAACGGTGCACCTCCGGAACCGGGCCGGGAACTTCAGCAGCAGCGTGCTGTAGAAAGTTGCAAGTTTCTTGGAACTTGGTTTGGCTTGACGGAGCGAGTTTGGCCGCCGGCTGCGGGTCGGGCTGCCGATGCAATCTCTGCGACGGACAGCACAATCACGGCTCACCCACACTCAACATATGCAATTAAACATTACGTTCCCCTCGACTGCCGCAGACTCGACTCGACGGGCCCAACATTGTGCCAAATCGGCCATCCGGCTCAGCTCATTCGATTTCGCCCGTAACTCCTGCCTGCCGGAGGTGGTTGCCCTTGGCCAAAACCACTTCAGGTGCCACCACTTCGGGGTCTTGGCAAATAAAGTGAATCGTTAAATCCCCTAACAAAGTATCTGCTCCGCCACTGGGCCGGAGCATCGGCTGGGCAGCAAACGGAGCGCAGGACGATGGGGTCGGTGCAAGGGCGTTATTTTCGGCTTGGCACTGTAATTTCGTTACCTTCTTCAAACGACTTTAGCACTGCGAACGAGTATTTAGTAGCCGACCGGATGGCGATGCCAGCGTGCCAGGCGGCCCACGATCCCACGGCTTCTGTGGCAATTCTGTTGCATATTTGAGATTGGATGTAATAAGTTGGAAACGGGACCACAAAGAAGCTTTTCGGAATTGGAAACTCGATGTGGGGCAACGCAGACCGGCCGTGCCACCCGTTCAAGAGCGCACTCTCGCATCAAACAAAGTTTCCGTGCCGTGCGAAAGGCACTACTCGGCATAAAGGGTTGTTGCACACCGGGTAATTTGATGGGGAATTTATTGCCAACAGAAAGGGATCACTCTTGACTACTTCGGGGGCTTCCATAGGGTTTTCTGTTCGATTCCGAGTGGTCGTTGCATTTGCGGACGGGGCTCGGAGCAATTCATTGCCAATGCATTCATTTTCTGATTAAGGAAGGGCTCTTTAGGGCCCTGAAATGCCAATGACAAAAATTCCCTCAACATCCTTTTTGCTGATACGATGCAGGAACGGATTGTCAATTTTGTTTAATTAACAGTGGAGAGTTATGAGCACAATAAGTGCATACAAAGTGTGCTTTAGTATATTTTAAAATGATAGTCACATTGTGAAAAAGGACTCTTGCCATTAAACACGAGTATAGTTTCTTCGGAAGACAGTTTCCGAAAGTTTTATGCAATGTCAATACTTTACTTAGAGCTTTTAGCACACAAAAGCATCCAGCAAAGCTTTTTCGAAATCATTTAGCATTTTAGAAAACAATTTCCATTCCAATTCCAAGTCGAAGGTGTTGAACTGGACTGCGTGCGAATGAGTTATGTTCTCCTGGAAATTACTATGGTGTTCATTAAGTTATGTGGGTCAATACCAAAGAGCGCTGCTAAGAACCTTACTTTTCTTTGTTATATTAGTACAATCTTCAAATTCAAAGCGTTTTCGATAGGATAAAATGGATTTTGTACACCGAATCATCACTATTGATGAGACTTGGGTCTATCACCATGATCCTGAATCAAAACAAGATTCTAAGGAGTGGTGTGAACCTGGTTCTTCGGTTCCGAAATGATTTCTTCCATAAATTGCCTAAAAAGATGTTAGCATCAGTTTTGTGGGATGCGAGTGAAATTTTACTAGCAGACTTGCAAAATGATAAAACAATAAATTTAGAATATTGTTGTAACCTTCAAGACCTACTGAAAGTGAAAATTCGTTAAAAAAGACCCGGTTTAAAGAAGAAAAACATTCTCTTTCATCAGGGCAATGCACCGTGTCACAAGAGCATTTTGAAAATGGTAAAAATCCATGAATAAAAGTTCGAATACCTAAACATCCACCGTATTCAACAGATTTAGCCCCTAGCGACTTTCATCTGTTTTCAAACAAAAAAAATCGTGCGTGGAAAGCGTTTTCCATCAAATGATGATGTCATAACAGCTGTAAAAAATACTGTAACATGTCGATACTAAATGGTTTGTAAAAATAAAATTAAGTGACCGATTGAAATAAAACTTCACATACGTTCATTTGAAGAATGTATCAGTCCAACAAATTGGACTCGTAGCTGCACCCTCTGGTATCGAAGAGCAGAACTTATTGAACACGCTAGTATGTTCATCTTTGCTGGTCCGAATCGGCAAGGAATGGTTTTTCGCCTCATCAGTCCCAGGGACTGGGTTTTCCATTGAAAGTGTCGCTAGGCTGAACTGAAACACGTTCCCTTCCCAGCCATGTCGGTGTTAATTTACCTTTTTCTTGCTTTTTGCTGAAATGTGAACCCCGTGTGTCCCGGTGTACCCTCTACCATCAGGACGCTGAAATAAGTAAACAGCCACGAAAGTATTTCGAGTAATGTCGCACGCATACATGGCATGGTTGGCTGCAAAAGTTTCGTTCACAAAGTGCCTCCGGCGTACAATTTGCATCCCCAAGCCCCCCAGCGCGAGGACCCGCGGCCGGGGCGCGGTGCAATTTATTGTGACGTTCAATGTTGTAACAGCCGTCAGCCGGCCATACAGGACCGGCGTGTCGTGTGTAAACATGGACCGATTATCGATCGAAATTAGCCTTGTTTTATTAAGTTGCAATCACAAATCGATCAGGGCGTGGCGTGCCTGCGTGGCTGTGTGTCAATAATCGTTTGCAGCGCATGTTAATTGGTTCGATGGCGTTTGATGTTTGTGGAGCGTGTTTAACAACCCGCTCGGCAAACGCACCGAACCGAACTTAAGCCAAATGCGGACGGTGGTGCGCTCGTTTGCGCAATAATTGATGCGGATTTTGATTTAAATTAGCTTGCCGTTGGTTTTTATTTTTTGTTTTTGATACGCAATGGTCAATATGGTCGCGGCTTCTGAAGCGTTAGCTGAGCCGAATTATTATGTTCAATGTGGTTTGCTCGATACGGTGTGCGGTTGGCCCCTTGTAATGCCACTTTTTGAGGTTTCGAAACTGATGCTCGTTTGATATGCGTCGAAATGGTGGTAAAAAACGTTACGGGAAATGCGAGTAAAATCCGCAAACATCGCGAAAAGCTTACAAACGCCGTTGGCAAATTACTTCAGACAGAACGTGATACGAAGTGAGTCCGTCAGTCTACGCAAAGTGGAATTCTATTTGTAAATAATCGCACCATACCCATTTCCCGAAACTGCTCCATGTGCAGCTCCGTGGAGAAGACGATTGCCCTTCTCGGTCGGTGGTTTGTAGATGGGTGGCGATAGTCTTCCGAGCGATATGCTTGATGTTGGCCAAACGGATGCTTTCCAAACCACACCAATCCTCGGCTCGGTGCGCTCCTTTTTGGTAGAGCATAAACAACTTACAGCAAAGCTCACGTGAAGCGCCGGTGCGCCACCAACCCGAGTCGAGTTCATTACGGCACGCTGGAAATGATTTATTCGCCAAATCCCTCTTTTCTTGGACCCCGTGTAAGATTTTCGGAGCCCCCCTTACAAAGATGCACTCGTCGCTAGCCAGCCAGCCGGAGAGATCTTTTGTTACTTTCGGTCGGCCCCATTTTCATATCCCTTTTTGTGTGCCATTTTAATTCCGTCATGTCATGTCTTCCATCTGTCCGTCCGTTTGTCGCTGGTCGCTGTGAGAGAGAGAGGGGAAACGATCACAGTCAGCATAAGCGATACGTCTCCATTGGGAACCCGGGATGGAACCGCGCGCAACCCGCCGCCGGCCGGTCGGTGGGTGAAATTGCTTTGAAGACAGTGTGCTTTCAAAATTCCCGTTTCTGGTTGGCCTAGTTACCATATCATCGTGGCGGCCACCGCCGCCGCCATCGTCATCATCATCATCATCATCATCATCATCATGTGCGTCAGCAGGCTTTCCTGCGCTCCGCCATTTATCCGTAGTTGGTTGCCCTCGTTGATTGTGCCGTGCGAAAGGGCTCCGCGCGCAGGATGACTCCTCGCAATTGCTGTTTGGATCCGACCGGATGTGGCAGTAGTTTCAGCCCAGCGGATGGGTGCACCCCGCGCGCGCTTATCCACCGCGTGATCTGAACAAGTTTTCCCGGCGTGAGCGACGACGAACGGGAGCTTTTCGCTTTGTTGTTCGCTCGGTGCTCGTGTGGGTGCGGAAAAATGAAAAAAGAAAACGATTCTTTTATCCAGTCCACCACCAACGCCGGGTTCGGGAAAGACAGGGTGGTCACCGAAAAAACGGGGGTAAAAATGCCATGAAAAAGGACTCACCCGACGAAGGGTCAAAGCGAGAAGATCTCCAGTTCCGAAAGAAAGGGTGGAAAAACTTCCGCTCGACAACAAAGGGCGTGAGCGAGAAGAAAACCCCACCGGACACGGGTGGTGAAAAGCCCCAACGGGGGACAAAGGCTCCACGCAAGCGGCAAACACACTTCTCGGCTTTAAACGGTTTAACCGGGCTACTTCGGTTCTTATCAAGAAGGAAACAGGCAGCAAAGCGCGAAGACAGCGAGTAACACGAGGACCCCCGAATCACCATTCATTCGAATCGATGTCCTCTAACCCCGACCGACGCTCCGAAGCCGACTATTTGCCAAAAAGGACCGTGCCACCATGAAGCACTAGCCGGCATGCAGACCGGCGACGCGACAGACACACGGCCACACATCAGCCGGTGTCGTATTCCCGAAGCTCTTTAACTTTGAGGACCCTTTTTTCGTTCCCTGCTTTCAATCGGTCCTCGTCGAGAGCTTCGGGGACCGTGGGGGGATTTTATTTTTCCGGTCCGTTGTCCGTACTTACTGATTGCAGTTTGCAATGGCACCGTGGCACACGAGCTTCACGAGCTTCGCGCTTAACTCAAGGATCAATGTGGTGCTCATAATTTCTTCAATTACTCGGTGCTCGCACCACCAGGCGCCTCCATCGGTCGCATCATAAAGGAACCGCGGAACGAGGGATAATGCCGTGGGCGCGGCGTACTTGAAGAAAGTTGGCCGAGGCCGCGTTGTTCGACAGGTTTTGTGCTCTCGCAGCCATTGTGTTTGTGGTTTTTGGGACGCCACCATCGGATCCCCACCGGGATCCGGGTTAGTTCGCCGGGTTGAGTGTTTTCGTTTCGCATCGCGTTGCGTGTGTCTATTAATTGTGCCCTAATGTTGCCCCGTTTGTTTGGGGGCACAGTACCCGTATGGGTTTGTAATTAAGTTTGATATACGACACCGACGGTGCCGGAACTAATGGGCCATTCGCTTCCCGGTGAGATCCGGTCGGATCATCCGACCGCCGGTCCAATGGTCGGGGCGACAGATAGTGCGAGTTACGGCATAAATCTCGGTTGGAGGGGCGGCAAGCGCATTGATGGAAAAATAGTTTTCCCGCCCGCTTAGCTGTGCCATATTTATACAAGAACGCGCCACCCAGTCCCGGAATTAGGGCCCCCTTATTTATGACGCCTCCCGAGTATTCGGGGCTCTTTCGCTTATCGAATATTTATTTCATTATCTTGCGCGCGCTATCGTGCAATTATGCGTGCATAAGTATTTCCTCATAAAACCGTATGAGATACGAATCGTGCAAGTGGCGTGTGGGTCCCAGCCCAGTATAATGCTTTTTTGCTTACTGGCCCACTGGCGACTATTTTTGGCCGTTTAATAACGTTTATCCTATGCCGTGTCCGATGGAGCAGCTTTTAATCAAGATCAAACGTGGCAGGGAACGAAGAAATATCGAATCATCCGAGCGATTTGGGCAAAGGGCCCCTCGTTTGATCCTTTGCGGGTAGCAGCGAGTGTCCAAGAAATCGTGGGCCTTCTGGAAGAAAAATCGTGTTGAAGTAAATTCTTTTATGCGTGCTTGGCCTCGGGTTTGCACATGGAATGCTTAGGATGTGGGGATGCTCAGCCGATTTTCCATTTAGTTTTTATTTTTGTGGTCGCCCGATTTCGACTCGACAATGTTCGGTCTTGTTCTTGTGCTTCCATACTGGGCCGCTGTGGTATTGACACAGAAATCGCTTCGATATTACTGAAGTTATTCGAAAGTTATTCACAACATAAGAGTAAAACCCCTCTTTTTATCCGAGTCGAAAGTGAGAAGGCAATTATGCATGGGAAAACTTTTCACAACTCACTGCGCTGTTCTCGGGTAGGGACTCTATATTTTCCATACACCTGACGAAAGAAGCATTCCATGTTCGGAAGCCACTTTGCGGTATTTCCACCAACACAATCCTAATTGCTGCTACGGAGAAAGCACCAAGACCATGAGAGTCAACTATTGCCAACCACACACGAATGCAGCAGCAAAATGCATTTAACTATCGGCAATTATTGATTTTTCCGAATGTCCGAATGCAGTGACATCACTTCACTGTATACAGAAATTTCTCTGCTAAATATGGTGCAATTCCAGGAACATTTTTCATAAAATATGCATCACTTAACTTTGTGTAAGGTTTGATGTGTAGATTTAGTTTCGAATTCGATTGGTTTCAGAAACTTTTGTCTATTCGATCAATTATTAAACTTATTTAAAACGGTCGCATGTAACTGGCAATAATATTGGCACAATTCATGATGTGTTTTGCAAGTTTTCCGTGCTTGCGAAGCGACTGCTCTTAACATAAATTTCAACACAGTTTGCGCGGGTTTTCATGCTTTGGGGGGCGTGTTAGGCTTGAGCGAGCTTCAAAGGCGAGATTGCACCCACCCGAACCCCAGCCGAGTCGAGTGACCAATTATGCAACTCCATCCATCATCAGCTGCAGCGGCCCGCTACTTCGGTGAATACATTTCAGTTCGGAATGAGCGACACAGCCGAGCGATCGCCATCGCGGCCAAAGCACAACTTCAAAATCTAATTTGCCGCGTTCCGCGCGCCACCGAAACTCTGCACGGAATGCCTCCCCGGCTGCTGTGCGGTTTGGCCGGCTGATAATTATGATAGATTAATCGTGTGCTCTTCCTCGTGTGCATTACATAATGCATAGCCGGCCATGTGATGCCGCCCGCGGCGGAACGGCGACGCTGATGATGACGATGCAACCGTAAATGATTTTGCATAATTCATTTTCAATCATTAACTTCAACGGGTCGCTGCTGCTGGCACTGCAATTCGTTCGCGCGTAGTTCTCGCGCACACGTTTACATTAATTGCGAATTTCGAATTGAAAGCTTCGGGGCCGGTTTCGGGGAGAAATTAATTTCCCGGAAATGAATAGTTCAGCGCCGTTGTGCGCGGACCCCGATAACCAGTGATAACCAGTCTCTTGGGAGGTGAATAAATTTTCCCCGCAGGTGACCCGGAACTATTCGTGAAACGGTCAAGCTCTCCAATACCGTCGCAAACTGCTGCGTTTCGAGGCGGCCAGAAGACGGATCGCTTGTTATTTGTACAAGGAGGAGGTCAACAGAGAAAAAGAAACTCAAACGAACCGACGACAGCATCCGGTGCGGTCCACAATTGGGGTGATTATGCTGCGGTAGATAAATTAATGCGACAACAAGTCGAAAATGAACCCAATATGTGTCAGTGTCGGGCCGCACTCTCGCTCGCTGCCTTCCAATCGACGGGGTGCCATGTAGCAAGTGCTCTATAAATATTCAAAGTTGCCCGCCCCGAGCTCGGAGCCTTATCGCTACGGCTCGGCCAACGTACCGTACCGTGTTTTCCGGCGGTCGTTGCGTGTCCATCGGCCAAGCGGCGTTCGAAACGGATGTTAGTTCGAGTCCTCGAACGTCTTCGCCAGTGCGGGCGGCCAACGAGAAGACGCTCCCGTTGGTGGCCCCGAAACGGATATCATCTGCCGAGTCTGAACTGTCATTTCACATGGGAACCGGCGAGGCACACAAGGAGACAGCAAAACAGTTTCTCCCTGCTCCCTGCTTGGAAACGTGCCCCACTCGGAATCGGAGCGGATGCGCCCGCCGTCACCCGTGCCGTGTGCACTATCCGGTTCGTTTTCGCATTTCACAAGCAATTACCTATTGCCAACTTCTTTATTGCGACTACCAGCGTGGTCCCGGTCGCCGCTAAAACCGGAAGTGCACGTTTCGCCAACCCGGCCGGTCCCCGGTGTGCTTTGAATTTAGTTTTATCTCCCCCGGGGAGACAAACCAACCCACTTTAACCGACCTGACC
Source organism: Anopheles bellator (assembly GCF_943735745.2). NCBI lineage: Eukaryota > Metazoa > Arthropoda > Insecta > Diptera > Culicidae > Anopheles > Anopheles bellator. Next base: position 82,083,223 of record NC_071286.1, read on the forward strand.
TTAGAGCGTCGTGTGTGGTGCCCATTTATGTGGAGTGCCACCATGGCGCTGTGAAAAGATTTAATTTACGTCCCAGCGAGTTTCCGCCGATGGCCACGGGACTGAGATGACCGAGCCCGACTCTGGGTTGTGTCGGTCCGTAAATCAATATTCACGAGTGCATTCGGAGAGAGAGAGAGAGAGTGTCACAGTGTCGGCCGGTTCGACGTCAGTGTCGAAATTGAAATGAATCGATCCCCGGTCCAGCGCTTCTTCCGGTGGCCGCCAGGTTCGTTTTTTTTTTTCATTTTTGCCTCCCCGTTCAGGTTCTCCTTTTCCGTCCACCGATAACCTCAATCCGACGGATTTGTTTCTGCAAAAGGGTCTGTCCCCGTCCGCGTCCGCGTGTGATTGGATGAGTGATTTTGTGTCCTTTTGTGCCGCTGGCCGTCGGTGGCAAAAGGGCCTCCGGCTAGGGCTATAAATTGAAACACTCTGTTCGGTGCATTTTATTTCGAGAAGGATATCACGGTGGTCCTTCCGTTTTTTATTTGCTTCGCTTTTTTCTCTGGCCACCATTCCAATCACAGTTCGCACGCGGCCACCAGAAACCGATGATGCTGTACGGTTCGGCCGGCCGCAGCCCGAGGCCACTCGTTCGAGTGTTACGAGTTCCCGTCGTAATACCGGTTTTTTTTGGCACGCTAAAAAGCGGAAGCTTTATTACGTTAACCTCTGGCGGAACCCCGTGGGAACCCCCGGAAAAAAAAAATGGGGAAATCACTTTGGGCGGTGCCGAAAGTGCCGAAACGGTAACTGCTGCACGGGAACGCGCGTAACGAGAATGGCGAAATCGTTCACATATTTATGCCTCGCAGCGATGTATGTGGCCTCGTGTGGTGCATCCGTTTCCACGTGCCACGTCCGCGCCGTCCGATTGCTCGGAGCGCGCTTTAAAGCGTTATTTAAAAGGCAATCGAATAAAACATGACATTACGCGATACAGGGATCAATAAATGGGAGCAAAACCGGGGCTCGACATTGTCATTCGCCCACCACCGAAAGCTTCCGCCTGATGAAGTTTCTCCGCTTTTTCGTTCCACAATCCGCGTATTTCCCCGTGTTTCGCTGCTGGCACAACTTATGAAGATATCCGACCTGCTGCTTGTTGGAATTTGTTCGACTTCTTGCACCGGTCCGGAGTCTGGTTTGCGGGTTTTTGTTTCTTTTGTCGCCGACTTACTTTGGCCTTTTTGCAACGACGACACCCCGATCGATTGTCTGCTGGTTGTCCCGCCCGTGCCTCGACCGCCACGCCCGAGATTGAGACGCAAAGTTGCGTCGAACAATCGGGTTTTGTTTGACTACTAAACTTCAACTTACGGTTTGCAACTGTGAAACTGCGAAAAAAAAAAACGCGGAAGCTAAGGACCTTTCTTTGCCCATGTTCGGTGCGCTCCGAAGCGTTCAGTGTTCGGTGCTATTGGTTTAAAATAAAATTTCCGGCTTCCCGGCAGGGAGGAAGGAGTGCTGGGACCGAACTTTGCCCCTAGCCCGAACTCTCTCGCCCTGGCACTCTCGGAGTATCAATTTTTCATGATAAAAGTGTAATGAAAAAATATGATTTCAGATCTGGCCGGCGAATTCGGACTCGCAGGCGGAACACGTAGAGAGCAGACCCCACGAGGGGCACGAGTTATGGGGAACGTCGCCTGAAAAAGGATGATATTTTCATCCGACTAATAATTAATCATTCTGCCCCCGTGACCCGTTCTGCGCGGGTTCCCCGGTTGGCGGGCGTTCCAAGAGTAGCGCATTTCAATCGGAAATCGGCCGTTCGGCTTCCATTCGCGCCCGCCCCAAAACTTGGGCGTGAGTTTTTGGGAAAATCCCGTTTCCTATCGCGCATTCGTTTGCACCTTCCGTTGCTCGGGTTTTTTTTCTCACTGAGTCGCCGGACTCTAACGACGATTTATGTCATGCCATCGATTACATAAAATCGGTTTTCAATGCTTCCGATGATTTCCATTCAGCCAGCCGCCACGGGGTGGTGAACGGATGATGATATTATTCCGTCGAAAGGGAGCTTTCGGAGGGCGAATTGAATTTGGTCCCACCCGAGCACCCGGCTCACCGTGCAGCAGCTTCATTGGAAATAATGTTCCGGCCGATCGGGCACACAGTCACTGGGGTGTCCTCGCGCGCGTCGCAACGCGTCGTGTGCTCATTATTTTGCGCTTGCAAAGCAATTTCTTAGCACACGCAGCCCGGCGCAGAAGTTTGGAACGCATCCAGCACAGTTTCGAACGATCGATTGATCGGTTTCTTGGTGTCCCGGCCGACAGAACCACGGGGAAAAATATCATCAAGCGGTGGTTCTGGTGGGCCCGAAAAAATGCGATGCTTAGCGCGTGTTATAAATCATTTGTCCTGGCGGGGGGGCTCCAGGTCCCCGTGTGGGCGTCGGTGAAAAATCGTGGCCGATGGAGGCGCCTGGTGGCTGCTGGATCGTGGCCGATGGAGACGCCTAGTGCCGGTGGGCGTCGATGCATCGGGGCGCTAATAGAAGATTGAACAGTTTTACATGGCCAATTGATTTCGGAGGCGGATGCTTGGGTATGACTGGCTGCCGTTTGGGTGTCAAATATTTTATACACATTTTCCCGGCTTCCCGGCTCTCTGGCGGTGCTCGGTTTGAAGAAAAGCATCAGCGGCACGGCACGATTTTTATTATCGTGTTATCGGGTTTTGCACTCGCACACATTGGAGGACGAGGTGTTTTGGGTTTAAAAAGCAAACATTTTCATCACTAAAGTTGACTCTTTTGGAGGCCTTTAAAAGCCTTTTTTCCACCACGGTGGGCGACGTGAACGGTGGCCGTTGTGAATTTTTGATTCCTCGATCCGGCGTAACCTTTATCGGTTAGTTGTTCCGGGCATGAAACTTACGCAAGTGCTTCTTCCCGATCGGTGCTGCTGCTTTTTCCGGCCTTTTTGGTTTGTCCATTTTTTAATAGCTCTCCCTTTTTTAAGAGGCTTTCGGTTCGGGGTCCATTTCTTTGTGCTTCACTCTCCCAGCCGGCTACGGCCGGGGTTCGGGATCTGGGAAAATTTATTCCGTTGGAAAATATTAACTGCCCGTGCGGCTTCGGTTGCCCCGGGGCCCCGGTCCCGGGAGCGGTGTTCGCTAATTTACACCTGAGCCCGTGGCGCGTGAGCCCACCCACGGCAAGAAAGTTGGTTTTCTTTGCCCTTTATGCTTCTTCGATTGCTAACGTCCAAACCCAGTAGCACCCAGCAGAGAGTGTGTTACGAAAGTGATCGCAAAATATCGTCCCACCACCGAAATTCGGTCGTGTCGATAAATATTTCCCGGGAAATATGGAACCGCTTTTAGGCGAAGGAAAAGTTTGCGAAAAGCCCACAAGCCAAAGGAAAACTCTCATTTTTTTTCCTGTGCGTTCTGCGCAAAGCGCAAAGGCGCGCGAAATTTGTGCGAAAACAGATCTTCGGCCCCCACCCGAAGTTAGGGGCCAAGTGCGAGAGTTTACGTTCCGCCGATAAGATACCGACCGATTGGGTGTTATCCGATTCCGCGCAAACAGTAATCAAGATTGGGCACCCCAGCCGGCACCGGCAGCGTATTGCTTTCGGTGCAGGTAAGCATTACCCCGACAACACGTATGTTCCGCCGTTCCGAGGACGGCGTGTGGGCGACGAACAGTGTAACATAAATACCTTCTGTCTGTAGCATATATTTATCGCCGACACCCCATCGCCGTCGTCACTGCCCGTCGGAGACCCCGACGATGGGAAAGAGAAACGAAAAATGAATCGCGAAAAAGGGAGGGAAAAAGGAAAGGCAAGGACAATGTTGAGAGCTTGTCCACCGTGTCGTGCTCCGCCGTCGTCTCCGCCCCGAAGTGCGGTCTCCCCGGAGTGCCACAACTTTTAGCCGTGTGCCGTGCGCCATGTGAAATATTAATGCAATCGTTGTTTGGGCGCTTTTAGAGAAACATTAATATTGCACCCTTGTCCTCGGGCCCGTCCCGGGGCCTTCTGCACTATGGGGCCACATGAAGGGTATCGGATGACCGAACTACTCTCTCACTATCGCTCCACCGTCGAGTGCGGCGCGCAATTTACAATTCGATACGCATCGCCTCACATCAAAGCGCTGTGCAGCGCGTCATGTGCTCGTCTAACCTTTCATGGGTTGGAAGTGGCCACCCTTTCCCTGACGAAACACGAATTTATTGTGACCTGTCATCAACGCCATCAATATTTTTACCTGGCTTTCAAGCAAATGAAGTTTTCGCATCCGTCGAAAGGCATTTGTCGTCGGATGGGAAACGGTGGCCAGATCGATTTGTTTGTGATTGGCTTTCAAAACTAATTAAGGGTCCGACGTGGACTTCCTGTAACGGTTGGAATTATTCTGCATTGAACTCGACACCCGTGCCCGAGTCCCGCTGCTGTCGGGCTTTTGCATCGTTTATCGGTTGTTGGCTCGGTTCGGTGACGATATTGATTACAAATTCTGAGCAGAAGCGCCCCCAGGAACAGCAATAACCTGGCCCCCCAACCCGACGTGACTCGGGTCGCCCCGAGTCACGTCGGGTTCTGGAGGACGAGCGAAATATGAAATATCAACCGTATCAGCGATCGACGATCAAATCACGGCGAACGAATCAAATCAAATCAAATTCAACCCGAGGATGACATTCGAATCGACATGCAAACGAGAACCGGCTACAGGGCATCATCAGGCAGCGGCCCTGCGTGATTTGCATTCCCGTGCCGGGCCCCGCTTATGATTGGCACCTTGGCAACACCCCCGAGGGGTGGACCGTTTGTAGGAAGGTGAAAACGACGCCAGCCGCAGCCCCGAGGCCGAGGCATTAATCAAGCACGCACTTCAGCCCGAAACCCGCCAAACGGGGCGGAAACGTTAAGCGTTGGATTAAATTATTACGTCGCCCCGATGTGGCGCTTGAGAAATTAATTTTCGAAGTGCGATGGTACGCGCTGCAGTTTGGTTGCCATCTTCGCCCTCACGAGTGCACTGCGAGTGTCGAAAGGTGTTAATTTGATTTCCTGATTGACGAGTCGTCATCATTTAGGGGGTTCAACGAACTCATCAAAGCACACCAATGGCACGCGCATAGAGACACCGTGGAAAATCAACTACATTTTGAATATTTGTCGAAAATTCTAAAAAAGGATTTTTAAAGAGATGCGATGACTTTTGGAACTTGGAAAGCGAACTGAAGTATGCTTCTGGTCTTTGTTAAATCTTTTTAAATAAATAAAATCAATTGAATTTTGGCGGATGAATGTTTAGTTTGAGTACTCCTTTCCTGATTTGTATATAAACCTTGGTACTACGTTTGAGAGAATACCTGTGCATGTACCAACCTAGGGATGACAGCAAACTGTCAAGAGCCAACGGAGAATGACAATTACAGATGGAAATACAGTAAATTACAAGAAGTAAAACCTTCAGCCATTCTGAATAATAATTAGTAAGTTGCGCTTACAGATCTTAAATATAATTTAAAGAGTCACACCTTTTAATAATACTGTATAATTCTTTCCAAGCCCCTTGTTCATGTTGCACTGTAATATGCTGTGTTAATTATTACTTGATTGTTTTTCAAAAGTTTATAAATCACGGCAAAGTTCGATCTTATTTGTTAATTCCTTGTCCGATTCCTTAATAGCCTGTGGTTAATTTACCTAAAAAAGGGTTCGTGTCCACAGCCGCATAACGCTCAACGCTAATGCTGTGGCCACCAACTTTTCGCTTCACTTTCGAATCATCACCAGCGAAAAACCTTTTCTGATTGCCGGAGATTGCTTTTCCACATACTCGCCGTGGCGCGCAGTCGGGGGCAAGTCTGCACTTGAAGGCCCAGGCTTTGATGTGGCAGCTTCATTCGGGGGTTCGCGGGCTGCCTAACGTTTTCGGGTGGAGTGGAGCAAGTTTTCTATTTTCCAACAAAAAATCCCGAGCTCAGCATGAGCGAGAAAAAAACCGGTCGGCCGAGCGCCTCTGTCAGCATCATCGCCACGGTGCGCAATGTGCGATGTAATAATTTGTTGCAACAAAGCGCCGGAGGAGACCTTCGCCCATGACCGAACCGCGGGATGGCTGATGAAAAATCTCCCACCGTGTCCGTGCCTTTTCTATGCAAATGTGCACTGCAGGATGGAGGCGACCATCGCACGTGCGGCGCCGTGCCACGGCCACGGAGAGCACGAAACCCTGCAGTGCGGCCGGCCAAAGTTCACCGAAATGAACTTTTCTGGCTCGGTTCGTGGTGCCGCGGTCCGGACAGAGTGGGCCGGCTCGCCGTTACATCCTGTGGCGTGGCCCAGACGCGATGGTAATCTGCTCGATAGACGGTTCTTCTGGTTCCGGTGCTGGTGGTGGTGGTGGCCGTGGCTCCCGGTTTGCGATGCGCACCGCAGGACCTGCGTGAAAATGATTGAAATCGATTTGGCCAAACTCGCGTGAAGGTGCGCCATAACAGCGATTAATTTTATCGGAGCCGACCGCTTAATGGTGGAAGTTAAAAAGTTTTCCTCCAAGAGGCGGCGGTGTTTTTTTCCTTTCGGTTTGGTGGTGGCGTTCTTCTTTGGAGATTTTGAACGATTCATTTCCGGCGCTGCGCAGCGGCCGGCACCGCTGAGCATGTTGATGAGAGGGCGAGCCACCGGCCGAGCGCCGTGAATAATGGGTTTTTTCACTCAACGATTTTGTTTGGCTCCCGTGGGAGATAAATATTTGAGGCAAATAAATTAAAGAACTTCACTTAATGGCATCTCGGATCGGCTCGGCGCAACGGGCGCATGAAGAATGTACTGTTACAGCAGGTGTAAGGGCTGTATTACCTAGTTCACCACCGAAATGCAATAATAATTTCCGCAAAGAACATCAAGTTAACATGCTACCCCCGGGCCCCCGGTACACGACCGAGTCACGGGCGGTACGGCCGGACGGACCGTGCCAAATCGACCGACAGACCGACCGAGGATGTTGCGACCTTGCGTACAATCATTACCATGTTTGGCCGTCGTTCAAAAACCCATTTTCAGCCGGTGGCCAGTTGTTCATTTGTTCTCTCTCTCCTTCTCTCTCTTCCCCAGCACCATTCCGGCTGACGGATGACATCGAAGTGCAGGCCACACCGGGCCACACGCTGTCCTGCGTGACGGTGCTGGTCGCGGGGAGCAACATGCCCACCGGTGACGGTGGCCGGACCGCGATAGTGGGCGACTTGTTCGAGCGCCGTCAGGACATCGACGACGAGCGACTGTGGATCGAGGCCGGCAGTGAAGATCCCCGTGCGCAGCGCCGTCACCGGGCACGCATGGCCGCGCTGGCGGACTGCATCGTGCCGGGCCACGGTGAACCGTTCCGCGTGGATGCTCCGATGCGAGAATCCTTACGACGTCAGGTCTGCGACAACGGCGAGAGGCAACGGGAGTCCCTTCAGTGAAGCCATGGGGACCAACTATCGGTGGGCACCGTTTCGGTTTTTATGCGTTCTCTCCGTTGAATAGTTACTTTAGTGAACCGATTGCACGCGCTCACTTCCAAAATGCGTACGCATAATCGTTTCCGTTGCGCGAGTTAGGAAAACAAAATGGATTTCGTTCGGTTTTACGGTAAGCCAAAAGCAAACAGGACGAGGTTATCGATTGAAGGGGATACCGTACCCGTAGTACGATAAGTGAATTTACATTACTATGAATTAGTCATCGTGCCAACGTGCACCTATAATTGTGTAATCCATGTTTGACATTATCGAGATTGTTCGTTCGTAGTGTTGTTAATGTATTCCAAAAAACACCCTATGATATGAATAATTACCAAAACCATCTACCGGTGTGTTGTGTTTTCGAAGGTGTGCATCCGGAGCGGTACGTTTGCGTGACAGCAAATCGTGGCCAGCTTCCGTTTAACTCACTGTTAGTGCAGATATTGTTGTTTGCTTCAATCGTTTTTTGTGTATAAGTGTTGCGCACGTTGCGCACTGTTGCAGCAACATTGGTGTATTTGTGCGTAAACGCAGCAATAGTTTATCGCTCTGATGGCGAAGGGCTGACGGTCTTGAATTGATCGCCCGCGACACTGGACACGAACCAGCGAGCCCGCTTTGCCGCTTATTTCCGTATCCTTGGAAGCTTCGGTTCGGAAGCGAGAACGAAGAAGCAAAAGCAAATGGTCCACAGGCGAGGAGGTACGCGAGTAATGGAAGGAACATAGTGGAGGGAAAGAAACAATAAATTCCACGTTCACGTTCGGAACATACGACATAAACGATAACGTTGAGGAAGCAAGCTTTATGATAACGTAAATAAGTATGCTTTATGGTTCCAAGTAAAACCACCCTAGGCATTGAATATACGCAGACTGTGGTGGAGAGGCAAAAAATTACATACACAAAATACATAATACACAAATATGAATATGCAGTTTCTTGATCATACATGTAAAACGTTAGTGGACTTAGAGTTGCAAAAGTTTCTTAATTACAAAACGGAAGGGAAAACGAGAAAAACCACGTCAAAAACACAAATACAGCTACCCGCAAACGACAGTACGGAATAGTATTATGTACTCAGTTACAAACCTAACGAGGGAGGATCAAATCCCACACACAACGTGCATTGCTATTCCACCCAAACCGGCATTGGCATTTTACTTTCCAATAAAGACACATGCACAATAGCGGTTTAGCAATAGCAGAGAACGGGTGGGGCCAAACCTGACCCGCTAGACACCTGTGCAAAACGCAACACGAAAACACAAGAATCTACAACAATGGTACCAATTTTGAAAACGGTTGTGCAACAGTAAACAAAACATCCCATTTTCCGCGACCAGGCCAGTGGCCAGCGTCAGTGTGCAGCAAACGAACCAATAGAACGGCCGAGCACGGCACGGGACGATATGTTTCACGTACACTGCAAGACTTTTTGAGACGGAGGATGTAGCGCACACTGACCCTGGACTGGAACCGAAACATTGTATGAACTCTCGCCACAACAAACAAAACAAGTACCAAACCCACAACAATTACACTGAAGAAGAAAAAAACACATTTGAAATCGATGGGCTTGACACAGGAACGGTGAGACCGCTCGTAATGCACACTCCTCCCGAGGGCTGTGTGTTCGGTAACACGCTGCTGGACGGACGGTGCCGAACGTGTCCACCCGCACCCTGATTGCCTTCTTTAAGATGCTTCTACCGATTGCCAACTTTTTGGACTTTGGACAAAGAGAGAACCACGAAACCGATTTAGCACAGGAAAAGAAACACACAGCAAATATACAGCGTACGCGCGAAACACTCTCTCACAGAAACACAGAAACATACATAATGGATGTTTAGTTCTAAATATGCAGCAAGCAGTAAGAGAAGAAAAACTTATAAAATATTAAATACTATTACTACCGTGTAAGGGTTATATATTAGCAGCAAAGGAGAGGGGCAGAGGAAACTAATCATCTCGTGAATCACCAAACTCATCCAACTAATTAATCTAGTGAACTAGTGAACCGTAGGTTTAAGGGCAACGCGCGGCGCGCACCGTCCGCCGGACGGCAACATCGGTCCGCGGATGGGCGCGCCCACTAAGACACCACTTGGATCCGAAAACTAATAGTCGATAAGGCATAAGTACCACTGAAGAAAACCTGGCAAACGAGCGAGGTAAGGCGGTATGAAGATTAAACACTTAACCCGTAACCTGTAAGAGTTAAAGATGGACATTGATATTTTCTCCCACTGACACCGTGGAGGAACCCTGGCAAACACGATTTTCTACTAAAAAACCCAAAAATATTTATTCATACAAACATATATATATATATATATACATATATAAATATATACATACACAGCTATGATTATACCGAACAAGACAAAGTGCATGTAGCAACGCGAAGTAGTAGACCGCAAGCACAGAAGAGGCGAAAAAAAGCATTACTAAACAAAACGTTTAATTGTTTCCTACAAAACATGGTAAGCGTAGCACATAACCTCATGCAAAACTGATTTAATGACGATGGGCGGAGGTTAATGATCAACAAACTGTTGGTTGGTTACTAAACGCACTCTGTTTGGGGAACCGTTTGGAACCGCCGGCAGATAGGAACGTAATGGTGATTGATGTTAAACGAAAAAAAAAGAAACTATTAACAGAAGATCGCGGAACGGATTGACAGTTGAAACAATAATTTAACGGAATCGAGAGTCAATCGGCTTGACGGAGGAAGGCGACCCGCGAAAGCGCAGTCGATGGCAGATGGAATAATCAATAAATTCATATTCACGCCCAGTAGTAGAGGCGACCGTAGTAGAGCAGCGAACGTACTGTGAGTTCAGCCGAGAGCAAAAGTAGTGTGCTATTGAAAACCTACTTCAAAATCCATATGAATAATGTAGCAGTTATCTCCTTTCGGTTGACTTGAAATGACTAATTTTAAAGCGATCAAATGCGATTGGTATTGGATAATAATGTTGCAAGTAGTGGACACAGAACACAAAATGAACAATTAAATGAAACCCACGCACACACATTATCGAACAAAAAAACTGAACCACACAACTGTGTATGTAAATACATATACCGTAGGAGCATTACGCAGAGCTATTTAAGCAGCATCTAGCCGTAGTGGAACGCATTTGTTTGAGAAGCAAGTTAAAAGTAAGCCAAATAAACGCAACACACTCAACTATATGATTCATTATAATATACAGATATATCTAGACGGAAGCATTAGAAAAAGGAAAATACCTGCATTACAAGGATGGAAAGATGGAGCAAACGAAAATGAAAAAAAAAAAACCCAGACACAACCATACGAGAAACCATGGCACATTATTTAAGCTTGTACTTGTTATTCGCCGGCAAACGCGGGCCTATCGCCTTGCGCTTTCCAACCACACTTAAGACACACCCTGTAGGTCTACCGTTCTACCGAATGCTGAAAGCAGAAGGCAAAGCAAAAACGAAAAAACCATGGGAAAAACAACAAAAAAACTTATTAAAAAAATGCAGAAAATAATATTTAGCTGTTTCATATTGACATGAATTCAACAACTACGAGCCGAAAGGATCAGGAACGATCGGATAGGAGAGGAAGGAGGAAAGGCAGCCATGATGAGATCCCTGAGGGCCCCTGGCGGACCGTTACATAAACACGTACCACCAGTCCGGCTTTGACCAGATCCCCTTGGAAAGGAAGAACGCACAATGTAAAACAAAAGAAAAACCGATCCAATACAAATTGAAGCCAACAACAACTAATCCGGAGACGAAAAAAAAAGACAGACATAAAATCCCCGCCACAGATGAGGGGTGACCAAAATGTGAGAAAATAGAAGAGCAAATTAAAACAAAAAGAAAATGCCTGGCAAAAAAAAAATGGAGCGATAAAAACAAACATCCATCAACTGCGCCTGGCCGAGGCACAAAGAAGGAACAAACAAACACAATGTTGTTTTCACATTGTGACTGCGAATTATGGACACCACGCCAGTACCTCCATGGCGAAAAAAAGAATGTCGCAAACAGGACAACCGTCCGGCACCGTGATTGGCGCCGATGGTTGGACCGATTGCTTGTTAGTAGAAGCAGGATGACGCTAGGAAAGGGAAAGGATCGCTCTTGAGCTACATCCCACTGGAAACAGGGAGCTTGGATGCGTGGACATCAAACAAAACCCCTCCCCACAGCATAGGTATCCACCGAAGGTCATAAACAGCAATGGACAATGGGGGAAGGGGGCACGAGCAAACCCGACTCGAATGCGGATCGATACGTGTGGTCGCTGGTCACCGCAACGTAACGTGTCCGCCTGGGTGGCTTAAGGGCGTACACAGTGGACTCATCTCGCAGAGAGAGAGAATGGCAGAGAAAAAGCGCTGATAGGAACCGAAAATTAATGCACAAAATAAACCACATATACAGGAGCAGTACCGAGAAGCAGTACAGGAACCGAAAGGACGCGAACCGAAGGGAGAAAAACAAGAAAATAAGCGCACACATAAAATGGCAGACACAAATGCGTAACGCAAGGCAGATACGTGAGACACAGCTTGACAGCTTGATTCACGCAGAAAATGATTAATTGAGTAACCATCACAACCACACAAAATGCGCACAGTTGGCCATGGGTGAGAAACGAAGAAAATGCTCGAGACCAAATGAAACTTCAAACCCAAGTGGACCCAGTGAACGAAAGCAAAAGGAAAAGAACCAACAAACAAAACGGCAAAACGGCTTCGCGATGCCATAAGTTGATGAACCAAAAATGCACAACAAAACAAAAGGCAGTGAAAAGGCAGAATTAAAACAATGTAGCGAGAGGCTGGCTGAACCGGGGAAGGATGGGCACGTCATAAAACCGTGTGGTGGCCCCCTGAGCCGGTGGAAAGTGAAAGGCTATAAACGAACAGCGGGAAAAGCCAACCTCCCTGAAAAAACAGAAAAAGAAAAGAAAGCAACAACAAACCATTCCGCTGCGTTGTGTCCGCTCCTTTCATTTTAAGTTTCATTTTCACTTTAGTTCTACCCCCTAGCCGGAACCGGAGCCGGAGTCGCGAGGCTTAAAGTGTCCGTCAACACTCTGGCCACCAATTGACACCGTATGTGAGTGATGTGTTGGTCCTTTGCCACCCAACCAGCCGACCATTGTTGCCGACCACGCGAATTATCTTTTCATCGGAGCGCATCGGAGCGAAGAGCGCACCCCCTTCGAAAGGAGATTTGGAGCAAAGGTGATCCATCCACCACCCGCCCCACCCGAGCCTCTAATGGTCAACGGGGGCTGACGGTGCAAATAAAACGGGCTTCCCGCCAGCTGTCGCAGCCGCAGCCCACGGTTCATCATTTATTAAGCCAAAAACTTGACAATCCTAGGTCCCGAATAGATGAACGAAACGACCCCAAAACGATAGCCGTTCGCCGGCTGCGGCGGAGCGCAAATTCGTAGCCAAAAAGAAACAAAGATTTGACCCAGGGTTTCCTAAACTCGACTCGTTCGTTCGTTCCGGCCGGCCTCGCTCTGATGAGGCCACCGCTGATTGGAATGGGAATTCGAATGAATCCTTCATTCCGTTTCCGGGCACGGTTAGGCCCGGGCCTAGGGCACGATGTCGCCCGGCAAAAAAGGGGTTTAGGGCTTGGGTTTTTCATCAAAATTAATGAAGTAGCGATCGCCGGCCACCTCGAGACGGGTGCGAAGGATTATGGTGCGCTGGCGTCGTCACCCGATTGCGAAGCGAAACGCGGCTCGTGAGATGTTCCGTTCCTTGCGGCGTGACGTGGTCCGTTTTTTTATGTCCACCCTAGAGCAGCGTCTCAGAACCACGCACCCCCGGGCCAGGTGTGGCGTCACTTTTATCGGCAATGGCTTCCCGGCCCATTGTTTGCTGATCCTCTTACGAGCCACCGTTTGGTTGGGGCCAAAAACCAATTCGCAATTCTTAGGACCCTCGAGGGTTAGCGAGAGCTTTTTTTCGTTTCTGGTGTCCCAGACCGAAAGAAGAGAAAGCATGAACCACACATAAAAAAGCCAAGGCCCACCAGAGTACCGATCGCGTGATTGGCTTGTATTACAAATTATCACATTCTCATTAGTTTGCCCGCGGGACCACTCATGCCACGACCCGCCACGGCCGTGGCGATGGAAAAATCCTACTCGAGGGCACCGAGTGCAATCGTATCGCCCTCGGCTCCGCCTAGGGTCACTTCACACGGAATCGGTTCGGAAAGTGGAGCGACGACCCCACCCGAGGGCCACGATTTAATCGTACGCCAGCGGAACGTGAAACGTGGCGCGCCAGCCGGATCGAACGAACGCTTTTGGGTGGGAATTTATTGAGCAATAGCATCGTTAATTGGAATTTACATCGCGACGTAACGCGAACATAATGGTTCCCGGTTTCGCACCGCCGTACTACGGTGGCCATAAAATACGCGCCCGTGTCCGGGCTACACTTGTTGCAATCGGCAGGCCGGTGAAGCGGAAATTCGATCATCTTTAAATGCAATTAACGTTATTGGAATTTTTGATGACACCTCACGAAAGCTTCCCGAGGACGGGCACGGCACCCGCGACTGGCGTTACCGCGGGGGGGGTTTACTTAAGAAAATTCGTGCGAACCCCAGCACCGTTGGCGTTGATTGACGTCACCGGATATGTTTGCAGTGCTTTGTTCCAACGCGATTTGAAAATGGTTCCACGAAACACACCCGAATTCTCCCGCAGGTCCCGGAGAGGCGGATGAGACCGAATTTTAATAAGCGCCGCACAATAAATCTCCACCTGCGTAACTTTCTGTCTTCCGCCAATTCTGAGCCATTCACTGGTTCACGTCTGATCAGCTTCGGGAGCTTCGGCAAGAGTTAGATCGGGAAGGAGAATGTTTGAAGAAGAAAAACCCTGATTTTCCTAATTATTCCGGTGCTTCCAGTGGATGGTGCCCATGAGTTTGCTTGAATTGAATCACGACGACGACGCTGGTACGCCTTTACTCTGAACCGGCCAAAACATTTCCCATCATAAGCTTTGGTTGCTGCTTTTCAATTAGCGTCACACGAAGACGTTCCGCCGCACACAGTGAGACAGCAACGATCAACCGTAGAGCAACAGTGTTTATAAAATGTTAGCCTAATAACGCCAGGGATTATAAATTTGGAAGTCCGTAATATATATGGAATTCGAGGTATGAAATTGGTGGACTTACTTCGCAAAACAGGCGCTTTAAAAATCAATCAAAATTCCAGGAAAATATTGATAGTTAATTATGCTTCCACCGATTGGCCACTTTAGCCCACTGTGCAGCGTCCTCGCGTTTATTGCGCACCCCGCGTGGCATCATATCATGGCCGCCCGGATTTCGGAGGGTATGCGAAAACGCGCTGTAAAGCAACGCGTCTCCGCAGCTTTACGCAGAAACGACGGCTCGGCTCGGCGCCCCGTCGGAAGAGCTGTCGCTGCGGCTGTTAGCTGTTTGCCGTGCAGATCAACCTGACGCTGACGTCAGCGTCGTGAACGAGCGGAGCAAATAAAGCACAACACAACGTAATACTATTATACACAGCACAGCAACACCGCACGGCACATAAGTATCACGAGCGGGCTGGGAAATTTCCCAGCGTGCCGAGACGTGGACCCCGAAAGGACCTGGCTGCCATCACCATCATCATCATCATCCACGCGAGCCACGCGAGAAACATCGTTCGACTGAATGGTTTATTCAGACGTGCAAACGGGTGAGTGCAAACACTCACGGCCCGCGGAAACGGGTGGCCATTATTGTTGTTGTGGTGTTGTGCAGCCTGTCTTCGATGCAGCACTTGGCCCCCCTCGAGAGAGAGAGCAGACCATCTCCTGTAGCTCGCCGGTACACATTGTTGAAGTATGAATTAAACGAAATATTTTAGCAGCCCAGTAGGCCGCGGGGAAAAATGATTCGAATGTTTATTTGAGGACAGCTTCTCGGCACCGTCCTTTCGGAGCAACCGTGCCGGGTTCGAACGGGTGTGCGACGGTGACTTCATTTCCGTGGCGTGCGGCTACCCGCTGGCAACGACGGAGACCAGCGAAGCGGCGGTTAATAATTCGCGCTTGTTTCGCGGAATGGGTGTGGGAAAAGTTGCCATCCGTCGCCATCCGTCGCCATGCGTTGCCACGATGGAATGCATAATTGAATGCATTTAATGAGTTTGTGTTTATAATCGCATTATCGATGGCCATGTGGCAGCCAGCGTGGGGCAGACCGGCCGCATACGCACATTGTGGCCGAGTAACGCAACAAATGCAAATCGAAATCAATAATTGTATTAACCCCCCTTAATCTGGTGTAGTGGCACTCGGTGTCGAAAAGGATGTCCTCGGGGCGGATGGATGGATACTTAATGGGTTATGCGCTGGGTTGATGAGCTTTTGTGCGACCGAAGATTATTATTTTCTATTGTCCAATTTCGGAATTTTGTTTGAAAACGGCATTCAAAATTCAATTCTCAAAACTATACTCTGTCGGTTCATGTATTTATATTCGTGTTATTATTTATGAAAAGTAAAATAAATTGAAAATTGTTATTTTGCTACTCAATAGAGACGATCGTTAAAAAAATAACATTCAAATAAAATGCGTTTCGACATGATCAGACTGGTTTGCAAAAGATTCAAAATGTAGACTCCATAAAAAAAAGTCGTTTCAATAATTCCAAAAGTAGATACGATTGTTCCCTTCGATTTAATTAATTTTCAATTTATTTATTCGTTTTCAGGAACTATTCATATAAATACAACAATGCTAATATAGAACAACTATCAAAAATTTATGTAATATTATGTTGGTTTAAATTTATGGTCGGTTATGTTGAAAGGGTCTTAAACATGGCTGAACTATTTCTGCATCAGCTTCTAACTAAAGCCCCAAATCGACACTAGTAAAAAGATAATAAAAAATGTAGTTCTATCCACGCCGTTATCATTCTTCTTGCATCTCCCGCAATCGTTTCAAGCATGTCCCATTCGAAACTCATTGTGTAATGATTTATTTATTTATTTTGCATCAAAACAATCTATTCCAAGGCCGACCGGACGAAGAAAAAAAAGTGACCGAAGAAAGAATCGGAACAAGAAAACCCACGGAGCCGACTTCGGGAACAGTTACTGTCACGCCTTGACACAATCGGCTTCGGAAATTTGCATAAAGACCGGAGCCCCGTGAACCCTTTCGCCGACAACCGGTTTGGCTTCCGGTGGCGCCCTCCCCACACACGGCGGTTGGCGGTTGATTTATGATGTATGGTTCGTCCTGGCAGAAGGTGCGCCAACAGATCCGAGTGAGTTTCGAGCATAATGAAGCGTGTGATACAATCACCGGCGGCCATCGAAACGGCAGCAACGGCAGTTCACACTTTGCCGGGCGGCGTCAGCATCACTGACGTCAATCTACTTTCGCGTCCTCCGGCTTGCCCTCCCCCCCTATCAGGCCCCGGCGATCACCCGGGTCCCGGTTCTGACCCATGGCGAACTTCCCGGACGAACTTTTGACGATGAATTCACTTCAATCTTTTCGGTCCTTCAATGGCGGCGGCGGCGACGACGGAGAGGCCCGACGGTGGGCAGGGCACATTAATCTGGTGACGACCCATTTCAGGGCGGTTAATCCTTTTCCGTTCAAAAATAGCACACACAGGCCGGCCCGATGACGTGGACCGATGAAGGACCGTGTCCTTCAGTGGGACCCCGGGGCAAGGACGCTCGGGCCAGGCCGTCTGCCCTGCTCCACCGTGGCGACCACTAACGAAGAAACCGTCGGTGAGGGGGGTGGCCTTTCAATAGCTTCCCGAGGACGTCACGAGGACAACGGCGCCTGCACTCAGTTACAATCTGGAGTGGACTCTTGGTGTAGTGTTGGCCGCTCTCTCTCTCCTTCTCTCTCCCTTTCTGGGTAGGGGCCAGCCCGGGGAGCACATTTTCACCATCATTCAAATGCTTGTAACCCGAAAGAGCTTCCCGGTGACACCCGACGACACGCCTGTCAGCCAGTTCCTCAGCGCATCGGCCAAGATCTGGCCTGTTATATTCTCTCCTCCTTGTGTTTCTTCCTTTCCCTTTCCTTTTCCCGGAGTCGGTGGCCCAGAGCATCCATTCTGGGGCCGCCGAGGAGACGCGTTGTTTACGTTGACATGGAGTGCAGGTGAAGTGGCTCCGACTTGAGAACGTTGCGCGGTGTTGTAGACACTCCACGTCAGCCGGATCCTTGGCGCCCGCCTTGGACCGGACTGGGCCGGGGCCGTGGCGTAGAGGGAAAGCAAAACATCCTGGAGCCGTTTTAAATTAATCATTGATGTGATGATGTTCCACGTCGTTGCACGTGCCACCGGCGCCCCGGCTCCGGCCGGGCTGCGTTTATTTATTTGCCCAACAAACGGCGGACGCTGGATGGTGGATGGACGGGGACGGGGACAACCCCCCCGAGGGGTGGTAATGAGAGCGACATTGAGCTATTTCCAAGCCGACCGAGGGCACCACGAGATGATCTCCGGATCCCTCCGGAGCCTAATAAAGCGACAAATCGTGAACCGTGAGCCGCCGCGGGCGGGACGATCGTGACGATCATTCGAATGGAGTTTAATATTTTAGTGATTAAATTAGAGAACCCCGTAAAACGCTCGTCCTGAGGTCGCTTTCAGTTCGGGCAAGTCGCTCGCAAACGAGCCAAAGTGCCTCGCCGAAAATGAATTCCTATTCCGGGGCGCCGTGATTTGAATAATGTGCTCCCTTTCTCTCTCTCTCTCTCTCTCTCTCTCTCTCTCTCACTCTCTCTCTCTTTCTCTCTCTCTTTTCGACGGTACAACTTTTAACCCCAGCGCCCTTCGCCTCCTGCCGGTGCCGTGTCCTGGCGAACGAGGCCACAACGATGCCGTTATGCATCTTTACGGCCTCGTTTATCGGTGCCAAATGCCCGTTATCCTCCCGTGTGCGTAGAGAGAACGAAGCTCCGGGGTTGTAAGTGCTTCCCTCGGGAGTACTACTGCCCTGGGAGTGTCTTGTCTCGTGCTGCCAACGAAAAAAAAAACAGCGAACCCGCCGTGTGACCGAACCGAATGAATTGGCCCTCTTATCGGCCCGCTACCTTCGGAGTGAGGTCCTTTTTCGAGGCGGGCGAGATCCAAAACTTGCGGCGCTGATTTACTGGACACCAGTCCAGTCGGGGTCGGGGTATTTTCCACCTCCGATTGCCGGCGCTAGGATAATAAAATCCTACTTTATGGACACGAAGGACTCCGTCGTATGTGCGTCTGTGTCCGGCGCACATTTTTTACGATACGCACTCCACGGGATGGCCACAGGATGGCGGCTGAACGGCCGGACGGATGATGACAAATGCAAAGTGCGATAATGAGCATCGATGGATTGACGTCATTAGAGGGCTGAGTTTGCCGCGGTTTTCTTTTTTTGTTTTCTTTAGCCCGTCCGTCAATTACTGAAGGGCCTACTGTTTACTGTCTCTGCGTTTAATCGAATCTAGTAGCCTGCTCTGTTGCCGTTGACAAATGCGAGGGCTCAACCGAGTGAAGTTGATAAATGAAGGCTGAGAAGCTTCGATTGCCGCGGTGTCCCCAGTGCCGGTTAATTCGGAAAGGTTCCGCGGGTTCCGCGGATTTTGAGACCCTATTTGGTTCACCGGTAAGAAGTGGGCACGCTCCGGCCGGTTCGCTTTTCGGTTAATTTGATAACGCTACACCGGACCAATTAGCACGTCGTGATGCCGAAATCAAAGGCATCCTTCCGCAAAATGGCCAACCTTGGTTTGCGCCGATTTTATTCCGCCGAAGATTCCGCCACCGCCACTGCTGATGGTGATTAAACTTTTCGGGTCTCCCTTCTGCAAAGGATCCCGAGGAGGGTTTTCCTGGGAACGTTTGACTAACTTTGATGGTGCCGTCGGGCAACATTTTGGTGAGTATCTTTCAGCCCTTTCGGCGCCATGTTCGATAAAAGTTTGCTGTAATTTCGGTACAGAAAAGAAAACATCGCCGTTTTAGTCTCCCATCAATGTTGGCGGTTTGTTTAGTGGATGGAGAAGAGAAAACAGCAATGACGACGGCTGAACTGAAGACACACCAATTAGCTGTCTTTGATCAAAACCCCGGTTCGCGTTTCTTTCCGCAGTGCAAAGGATCATAAGGCATGCTTTGATTTAAATATTCACTTTATTTTGCACCTTTTGCTGCGAAGGTATCAGACGAGAATTAATCGCATTTCATTAATCTTTTCGTGGGATTTTTGAGTAACTTTTTGTCCCAGCGGAGTGGGGCCCAAAACCGTGGCCCAACGATGCACCCATTTCTGCCCGGTTTTATCCTCACCACCTGCCACAGTTACAATAAATATACGCTCCGTTCCGTGTTCCAGCTCCGGGCTCCTCTAATAGTCGCCGTAAAATAATGGCCACGCGAATCCACGGCGTTTCGTGCGCCAATAACCATTTCGCCTGTCACCCTGTGCGTTTGTGTTTTCGGTTTTCTTTCGAAACATAACTGGGAACAAGATTCCGGCTACGTTCCACCCTTTTCACGCCCATTCTTTTAATACTGTAATCGTCCGTCACGGTGGCCGATTGATCGAAACCGAGCATAAGGTGGAACCATTAAAAATTACCTAAACCGGTTCTCGTCCCGCTTCCCAGGAAAAGCAATGGCTAATGGCAGTGTATTGTTTTGGGCAAGTTTTGTTTGTTTTAACATTTCGCTCTAGGTGGCCGTTAGTAGTTGCTTTCACTGGTTTTGTTTGGCAGTTTTCGGTTCCATTTGCACCTTTCTTACAAGTACGTTTTAAATATAGTTTGTGTTCGTACCTGGGTCTCTCGGTTCTGTTGTTTTTTACATCCTCTATTCGACCACTGCTAGCTCTCTTAATTCAATTTGAACCACAAGTTAGTTAGTTAGTTTAATACGGTTGCGTTGTTTTAGTTTATTTTGGTTTTACTTTTACGAGTCGAGTTTTAGCTACCTCCGTCACGTTCTGAATGCCTTCGGCAACATTATTTATCATCCTGTTTTATCTAGCACTTGCCGGAATATAGTAACAATCTTTTGCTCCTGTGGTGGCGTTTGGGTGTGCTTGTTGTTTTAGTTTGTCTCTGGTTTTCCTACTTATTGTCTCTGGACGGCTGCCACTTCGCGTTCACTTCCTATACTGGCCGATTGGGGACCGCAAATCGCCTTCATCTTTATTCTACTGTCTCCAGTTCCAGTATCATCTATCAACTGTCTCCAGTTTGGATTTTCTTGACATTTTCCCCAGCTAAAGGTTTCCATTTCGCAATGTGAAGGGCAAAGAATAAACAGCGTTCCTTCCTAGAAAAATATCGTTCACTGAGCACGAGCCAATATCAACCTATCGATTGAAAACAATCCAAAAAGTTAGTTCCTTGTGAAAAAACGTTTGAAGCGTGTTCAAATTTTCCTGTGCGTTCCCGATGAAAATGCCGCTAACTGGCGTGCAATCTGACGCGTTTGTTGCATGCAACCTAATTCACCCTTTGAGGTTCGTGTCTTGACTGTGGGGCAAGGGATATTTCTGAGAAAAGCACCACGGTTCGTGTGCTCGCTACTTAGGCCGTTTTTGCTAACGTTTGAAGTTCGTGGTGAATCGCTTTCTGCCGAGTTTAGTTTTAATTTAATTTAATTGATAAATTACTTATAAAATCTATGGAGAGGAGAGAAATCAGGAGAAGAAAAGGAGAGCAAGAGGAAAGTGGAAGTCAAAGTGAGTAATTGAAGGAAGGGAGACATGATTTGGGAACAGATCGTGGGATGCGCAATTAAAAAAAACATTCTTTCCAGTCCTCTGTTTCTTCGAATCGAGCACCCAAATGCCAGCGGTGGCCGCCAACACAAAACGGCCACTCTGTTTGCGGCTAGTTTGCTATATAAAATCTGTTTTAATATCACACAGTGCTCTGCTATTCGCTTCTTCTTCTGTTTGTCGGCGCTCCCGAGGAGCTTCCTTCTCCGGGTGTCCCTTTTTTGCCATTAAGAACCACACGCACGCACACGTACATATGCACATTCATACACAAACGGACATTTATACAAAGACCGCGGGATGGGCCTCTTTCATTACTAAAGGAATAGGAAGTCGAGGGCAGTGAAAACGGATCCGTTAAGCGAAAGAGGACTTTCGTTTTTCGCTTGGCTACCGCTATGCTCTGTGGAGTCCGTGCGTAGGGTGTTGCAGCTTCCTCCGCCGGAAGTCCGGCCGGCCAGCTAATGCCGCTGTGGAATCTAAATTAATACTTAAGTAAGGTTAGGGAGGCAAAGTAAGTGGTGTCACCGCCAAACACCTCGCGGGGATCCGTTCATTCCGCCGTTCATTGCTCCACGGTCGCGGTTTCGACCCGACCGGCGGCCACCGGCGGCTGTTCGGCCACTCACGGGGGTTTGGTTTTATCTTTGAGACTAGAGACGGTTGCCTGAGGGTGGCCGCTGCCGTGCAGGATGGCGTAGAACGGGGCGGGGGCCGGCTGGATGCCGCTTTGGCTTGAGGTCGGACTGGCCGCGTCGGCCGACTCGTCGTCCAGCTGAACGCTGCTGTCGGCGGCGGACGGGATCGTCGGCAGGAAGCGCACGCCGAGGCGCGGCGGCGAACAGGACAGCTCGTGCGTGTCCTCCTGCACCGCCGACTGGCGCACGAGCCTCGGTTTGCCGCCGGGGATCGATTGGCGGGCGGTTCCTGTGAAACAGCGGTAACGAGTTGTAATCACACGTTTGAGGACATTTGCTGAGGATTGTTTAACAGCTAGTTTAGCTATTTTACAAAACACAGAATGTCAAACGAGCTGTTTGCATACTTTTAGGCGCATTCTGTTTGTATAACTTTTCCGTTGCGATTTCAACTGACACCACAACCGAGGCCCAAAACCGTTCGTTGCATTCACGATCTCCTGGCGCTGAGATCCTGGGACCACATCTTCCGTGCCTGGAAACCCTGGATGCAACTCTCACGCGTTGGGCTGTGCGTAGCTTGTGAGGCCATTCGACATCGACATCGTCATCGTCTGGACGATAGACCACCCCACCCTCCTTCTCCCCTCAACTCACCCGGTACCGGATGTCCGACGCCATCGATACGCACGCCCGGCAGCGCGACGGAGGTGCTGCCGCTCGAGCGCGAAATGCGCCACGTGCCGGTGCTCTGCGTGGCGGTCGAGCCGGACGAGTCGTTGCGCGAGCTGGACAGGTTCGAGTCCTGGGACGTTTTGCGCGTTATCAGCCAGGACGTGTGGCGACGCCGCGGGTCGAGCAGCCGGAGCGGAATGCCGCAGTGGTGCTGCGCGTTGCGCCACGAGTCGGACCGCGAGGAGCTGAAGTTTTCGCTCGACGACACCGAACCCGCCCGCTTGTGCTGCTTCTGCTGGATCTCCGCGATCTGGTACGCGTACTGGTCCCCTCCCCGACCAGGCCGCCGCCGACTGCGTTCTCCCGGAGCGGCCCAACCGCACAACACCAGCCGGTTCCAGGTGCGCCGCAACACGCCCTGATGGCGCTGCGGTTGCTGTGGCGCCTGCTGGTGCTGCGGCTGGTGGTGAAGTGGCCCGTGGTGTTGCTGCAGGAGATGCGGCTGATGGTGGCCGTGGTGGTGCATCCGCGCCCGGGCCGTCTCCTGCTCGAGCAGCTTCGCCGAGCAGCTACAAGGCTGGCCGGGACCGAGCAGCGGCGGGAGCTCCTTGGACGAGCGCTCCACCAGCGAATTGGTGTTGGCGGGCGTGTGGCGGTTGCTGAAGTTGGAGCTGTGCCGGCAGCGGCCAATGCCACGGGTCACCCGCGACTCCTCGATGGCCTTGCAGATGAGGACGCAGTCCTTCTTGAACTGCTTGGTGAGGATCGCGTACAGGAACGGGTTGCAGCACGAGTTGAGTGGCAGCACGAACACGGTGAACACCTTGGCCTGCTCGAGCGAGATCAGGTGCAGGCCGAAGACGGCGGTCAGCGAGAAGAAGGCGATCGGCGACCAGCAGATGAAGTCGGTGAAGACGAGCAGCGCCATCCGCTTGGCGATGCGCGAATCGTTCGAGTTCCAGGCCTGGGAGCCGCGTATTGCGCAGTACATCTTGAGATAGCACCCCATCAGGATGAGGAAGGCCACTCCGTTGATGAACATGAGAAATACAACGTACGCCAGGCTGCCGGTGCCCTTCTGGATCTCGAACGGTAGGCACACGGCGAACACGCGGTAGTCGGACACGCCCAGCAGCGGCAGGACCGCCATCGTGATCGCGAACGTCCAGCCGACGGTCATGATGTAGCTGGCGTGCCGCAACGAGAGCCGCTTGTTCAGGTGCATCGCGTGCGTGATGGCGTAGTTGCGCTCGAGCGTGATCACCGCCAGCGTGTAGACGGACAGCTCGGAGCTGAGCACCGCCAGGAAGCCGGACAGCTTGCAGCCGGCGCTCATCTGCCACGGGATCGCGTACATCCGGAACTCGCCGAGCGTCGACGCGTCCACCACCGCCAGGAAGCCCAGGTAGATGCCCATGAAGAAGTCGGCCGCCGCCAGGTTGCACACCAGGAAGCGCGGCACGTCCATCTTGGAGCGGGAGAAAATCAGCACAAACACCACCGTGCCGTTGCCGAGCATGGCGAGCAGAAAGACGACCCACACGCCGCACCGCAGCGTCCACCAGTCGAACAGGTCCTGGCACGGCAGGAACGGGCCCGGCTCCGGCAGGCACTGGATCGAGCCGGGCTGGGCCGTCGGCGAGGCGTGCGTAATGCCCAGCTCGTCCTCAAAATACTCGTCCGGGAAGGTCGGCAGGTGGCCCGGGTAGCTACCGTACTCGGCACCGTACGCGTTCAGCAGGTCACTGATTTGGGTGCCAAACTTTTTGCTCAAGTTTTCTGCGAATGAAGAAAGTGGGTTTACTTCAAGGTGGCAGGGGAGGCCAAGGCCACATCGTCCTAGAAAGTTAATTGAACCTTCCCGGCCGCCTTTGGAAGCTCTACTTTACGATAGACGCGTGGCCAGTCTGGATCCGACTTTTGGCGTCGATTCCTTGAAATGTTCATGTTCAGGCTCGAAAGGTGTTCCGTGCACTGTGTGCAACGTGCCGTGGGTTGATTCGTTAGACTGATTCAAGCGAATCAGTGGGTATAGAGTCTCAAGGGCATTTTAAAATAAAACACCCTGAAACGCAAGGCACATTGCATACCTTTCGGCGCAATGCTGATGCTTTGAGTATTGCTAGCCAGCATTCGAATTTTGTGGCTTTCTTTGTAACAAATCCTTTCCTTGAAACCTTTAAAAGTTCATTTCTTGAGGGCCCGTTGCCACGGTACACCATTAATGAAATCTGCTACGTTTCAGTGACCATCTCGGGGACGTTTAGCCGACAGGCGGAACGTCCTTTAAAAACACGTTCCACGTACTCGAGCTACGATACTTACGCAGCTGCGGCCAGATGTCGTTGTAGCTGTTGTTCCACAGGCTCATGTCGAACTCGTTGTCGGTCGGGAAGAGGACGTTCTCGCGGATGTTGAAGGTGCTAGGAACTTTCGGTGCGGCCGCCGAGAGCGGCAGAAAGGAACAGCAGTGGTAGGCGTACGACAGGACGAGCGTCTGGATGCGGGGAAACGACTCCGGTGGCGGGAACTCGCGCAGGTTCGGGTTGTTGAACGTCTTCAAGTGCAGCAACCGCTCGAGCCCGGCCGTCGGTAGCTGCGGGAACAGATTGTTGCCCAAGTTTCTGTTTCGAGAGAAAGAGAGAGACACGAAAGTCGGACGTCAGAAGCACCACCAAATGACCGCATTCTGGCGTTCCGAACGCAACCCCGCTTTCTCCCGTGGGATACTTACAAGTCCTCGAGCTTCTTCAACGCCCGGAAAGCGTCCGGGTGGATGAAGAACAGCCGATTCGATTCCATGTCCCTGCGTGCGGTTCCGGTGTCCGGTACAGTTAGTGAGTGTAGGAATGGCATCAAAAAAACATGGCGGTCGAAGGGCAGAAAAACATTCCCTCGGCCGACACGGAAAGAGCAATAGAACCAAGGCGGAGAGAGAGAGAGAGGGAGAGCAGAAAATGCAATTGAATTTCATTTCACCGATGATTTATTCGCGCGCCGTGCGACGTTCCTCACGGAATACTTACAGCACTTGGAGCCGGGGCAGCCCGATGAACGCGTCGTGCGGAATAGATTCGATTTCGTTGTTCGAGAGCAGCAGATCGTGCAGCTGACCGAGACTAGAGAACGGGGCACCGTGCAGTGTGCTTATCCTATTGCTGGCTAAGTCTCTGGGACAGCGTGACAGGAAGAGAGCGAGAGAGAGAGAGAGAGGCAGAGGGCGAGTGGTCGATTGGTTCGACATCCGCCACAGTTACGGACCGAGATTGAGGTTAGGAGAGCAGAAAGTCACAAACCGGCGGCGGCGTACGATGTGAAGGGTTTATTTTTGAAGCCGTCGCGCGGAGGATGAGCAGAGAACGAGGGAGAAAGAGAGAGAAAGAGAGAGAGAGAGAGAGAGAGAGAGAGAGAGAGAGAGAGAGAGAGAGGTGAGATGTGATTTTCTTCGTTTGCTTTTCCTGGCCAAGTTTCCGTCGCTGTGTGGCGCATACTTACAGCACTCTTAAATCACGACAGTTTGTTACATTTGGAATGCTTTGCAATACATTGGATTTCAAATCCCTTGCGACGGCAGCAGCAACCAACGGAGTAGACCGAGAACGAGCGAGCGAGAGAGAGAAAGAGAGTGAGTAGGTAGGAAAGAGCAAGATAAAAGAGTCAAAATGGTGGCCCAGTAGTGGCGGCTACTTACAAGCTTTTCAAGCGCGGCGAAGTCTTACAAATATGATCAGGTATTTTGGACAAGTTGGCTCGATCTAACCGCAGCACTTCGAGCGCCGTGCAGCCATCCAGTGGAGGTAGTTCATTGAGGCCGCGAACATCGGAAAGGATGCTGCCGAAGGAACGATAGAGTGAGAGAGCGAGTTCGAGGACAACGCAGGGAAACTTACAGCTTTCGGAGCCGGGGCATGTTCTGGAGGGCGCCCGCCTTGATCCCAACCAGCGGGTTGGACTTCAGTTCCAGGGAGACTAGATTTTTCGGAAAATCGCCCTTCGATAGCCATCGGATGCGATTGCCGGATGCTGAGCTGGAAGCGGGCAGAGAAGAGAGCTCAGCTTCAGGACGTAGCTCTTCGGGAGTTCCTACGTTGCGAGATGCTCGTGGGGTTCACTTTAAAAATAGATTTCCTCGATTTGCCTTGCTGGTGGTAAAGTTACTGTTAATCAGGTACGACATTCATCACCTCTTTGGACACCGCACGGCAGAAGTGATCCATTTTATTGACGGCACCGCAAGTGCCCCGAGAAATGGATGGCTGACCCCATGTCTGGATGCAGGATGATTTTAATAATGAAATTCTCGGAAACTTTTAAAGGCACCAAAAAACAAGGAAAACCATTGCCACGCCATTGTGCCCTCTTGGGGGCCCGCCGGGGACCCACTGACGGGAAGCTGCTGACGGGAGCGTTTTCTTCGAGCTAATAGAAAACGACGACGTAAATCTCGGAGCGCAGAAATGGTGAAAGGCTTATGAATAATGAATGAGCACAGCGGGAGACACGGCGTCACAGCATCATTCTAGGATTCGCCGCGGACTGTTGCACGCTTCCGTCCGTCCGTTGACCAGTGGTCCGTTGGTGGAAAAATTTTCCGCCGGACTTACGGGGGACAGTATTGGAAGCGATCTTTCTCGGTGTCAGTGGCCGACGGCCGACGACGCGGAACATAGGCCACACGGACACGGATAATGGGCAAGGTAAATCCAATTAGTTGGGAAAAGCACCCGGTCCGGGGGAAAGTTAATTGTGCGGACATTTTTCTCGCTGCCCTTGTCTGGTCCCGTGTCCGTGTCGAGTTGAACTTTTTTATCCTTCGTAAAAGAGCTTCCCAATAATGGACGTTTAGTTGGGGGTAATTGTTGGAGGTTGCTTCCGGAGTGGACGGAGCGACCAGATAATTGGAATTAAAAGATAAAATTAGTGTCAAAGAACGGGCCCTGGGTGAGCACCCCGTAGGCCGTTCTCGGAAGCGAGTTCCAGAGTTCGAAATGTGATCCGGATTCTATGTTACGGACTAACTGGGAACTTGTTACGCTCTCTCCGATTATAATACGATTTGAGGTCAAAAGGTCGAAAAGTTATGCTCCTCGGTGGTGAGCTGTGGCCACGGAGCATCTCACAAAGCGGTCCCACTGCCGGTGGACGACGGCGTACTTACACTTCCTGCAGCATCATTAGGTTCTCGAGGCCAACAGGCACTGAGCTTAGGCTATTATCATCTACATCTCTGTGGATCGAAGAAGACAGAGAGAGTCAGAGAGAGAGAGAAAGAGAGAAAACGAGAAAAGTGCATCAGAAAACGGAAAGGGGCTTCCACCCAACACTACTGCTTATTACGGAAATGTGGGAAATGCGACCAAAGGGAAAAGTTTTAATCGTCCCAAAAACGCCACCCAGCAGCGCGGCGCGTTTTATGCTTTTTATGCAAATAAATTTGATAAACTTTTAACCCACCCACCGGCGGGTGGAGGGCCAGTAAATTGTTTTGACGCCAGTGGCCCTTGCGAGAGTGTCCTTCTTTTTTTCCCAATATGTTGCGCGAGAGAGAACGAGACCGAAACATCGCCTTTGGAGACAGATTTATTTGCATATGCAGCGATCACGTACAAACGCTCACTAGCGCTGCTGGGCTGGGTTTGTTTCGTTTGTTATTGTTGTGGTTCGATATGAGAAAGGAGCAGACGGCAAACTTGGTCCTCTTGGTCGGTTCGATCCCTGATATTCGGATGCCCTCTTACTTACAAAACTTTGAGTCGAGTTAGGTTCGTTAAAGCACCGGATGTAATGTCACTTAGTTGATTTCTTCTTAATATTCTGTGAATGGAAATGTAGGAAATTGAAATTCAAAGCTTAGAAACTATCAACTTTTCGCGAAACAGGATAACACCCGAAGGCGGCTACTCACAGCATGTATAAATTATCCAAAACTGGAAAATCTCGTTCTTTGATTATTGTAAGTAAGTTATTTCCTAGGTTTCTGGAAAAAAACAAAACAACAGAGCGAAGAGAATTTATTGGGTGCCATTGCGCCACAAGACGAGTCGTTAGTCATCGTTCGTCGGCGCGACCGGAGGGACATCATTTTTCACCCTCCCCCTCCCCAAGGCTTCGTGGCAGGCAAACGGAAACAAAATCAATTCCCGACCACCCCGACAAAGACACAAGGTTGTGGCTTTCAGCTTGATTGCATCGCGTGCATCGCAGTTTTTCGGGGGTTTCCCGGAATTCTGAAATCCGCCTTTTCCGAGGCACCGCCATTTGGATGAAATAGTGTCGTGGCCCGGTTTCCCGCTTGTCGTGGCAACCCGCTTACGGTGGGACCGGTTTTAACCGACGAAACACATCCGGTAGCTGGGCGGTTGGCAGCATTCCAACACTGTCCACAATGCACTCGATTTTTCTTTATGATCCTGTGTGCAGCGTCTTGGGCCCCCACCAGGGCAGGACGTGTGTGTCACACAAATGGTGGATTGCCCGCAACAACAACAATGAAGCGTCAGCGTGACGTGAGGGCTATGAAATATTGATGCCACAAAACTGTGTTACCGTGCCTCTGGCTCCAGTGTCACTCCAGTCGGTTGCGATTGTTTCCAGAGCGACCAATGGAGGAGATTCGTGTCAAGCGAACGAAGCTATGTGAAGGGGCATCACGGCACGCCCAAACCCATCTTCCAGCAAAGTGCACCCCATCTTAGAACAGTTCAATAGCAAGTCCTTCCTTAAAGCTCGACACATCCTGACAGGAAGACAAAGTGCTCGCCGGAACAGTGGCCCAGGGCGAGCCCGTCCAGTTTTGCATTCAATTAATTTCAATCACTTCCGGCGTATCCGGGATACACGGTTCCAGTGCAGCTTCCGACCCCAATGCCTGAGTGCCTTCCCAGAAGGAAACTTTTCCCGGGTTAATTAACTTACAAAGCTTCTAATGATCTCAGTCCGATCAGGGCTTCCGTCGGAACCCGCTGCAGCAGATTGCCGTCCAGTCTCAAACTCTTCAGTTGGTGAAACCCGCGAAAGGTAACGTTCTCCACGTCGGCGATCAGGTTGTTGTCCAGGTGGCTGCAATCAGTGGAAACAACGTTAAAACGCAGCGCAGTCGAAATCCTCGACAGGTGACTTACAGATGGATTATGGTGCGGACGCGCTTCAGGGCTTCGATTGGAACACGCGTTAGGCCGCAGCCTTGGAGCGCCACCTTCTTCAGGCTGGCCAGCCCGAAGAAGGTCTCGCTGCTGACGGTCACCAGCTTGTTGTGGGAAAGGAGTCTGAACGGGGAAAGTTCGTGAGAAGAGAAAAAATAATGTTGAGTGTGAACAAATTTGAGTTTCAAAGAAGCATAAACATTATGAGGGCTTTAATGTAAACAATGTGATAAGACCATCACGCACTAAGAGCTTGTTCCAATTTTTTCTCTTATTTGTTCATTACTGACACTTTCAAATGAAATAACACCATATTCAAAAATTGTTTCCGACTCTCCAAGTTAAATTGAGTTTCGAAATCATAACATTTTAAATTCTAGTTTCTGTGAACGACCTCGGCCTCGGACAGATGAAATAAATTAAACAAGGGAAATGGGAAAACTTTGTCAACACTTTGGCGGCTTCAAAAGCACTGGCACTCTTCATCACGCTGGTCATCAGCTTGTCCGATCTGCTGAGGACAAGGAGTCCAAAAGCGTCTACCTCTTTCGAGTCGGATTGGGAAGTTTTTAATTATAGACAAGATTTTCCATCCGCATCCGGAAGTGCAGGCGAAACTTGGTCCCAGGGACCCGATAGACTCGCCACCCGGGTCTATATCGATGTGTAATTACATTTGATTACGCTGGATAACCGACCGGAAAGTTGGACCTGCAGGAATTGGGGAAGGGAACGGCATGCGTACCGTCGCCACTTGTTTATCAAACTATTTTAATATACTTCAACATCGCGGCGACGGATCGAGCGAAAGGTTCCGGTGATGGAATGTGAAAGTTTTCGAGCAACTTTTTGGCCCCCGAAGGGGCTCAGCCGAAGGCGAGCGATAATTACAGCGCGCTCGGGTGCAAGCGATACCTTGTTCGGGGTGGGCCATTTAATCGATACTTACAGCTCCTCCAGATTTGGCAGCATGTCGAACGACTTATTTGGTAGGTTGGTTATGTTGTTGTAACTAAGGTCTCTGGGGAAGAAAAACAAGAAAACCGAAACGGGGTGGTTAAAGAAAAGCTCCATTAGCGAGTATCATTAGCCGGCTGATAATGCTTGAAAGTGGCTCTCAATGATCGTCCATAATAGACGTCCTCACGGCGGTAGATAGCACAGGCCGGGGTGTCGTAAAAAAAAGAGATCCAACACTGTAAAACCCATAAATTAAGTGCCTCCGATCAATGCGGCAAACTTTTCTTAGTTGGAACTAGTCTTTTTTTGGCGAGGCGTTGGCCAATAAAGAGAAATAATAAAGAACCACTTTGCCGGGCCATTGGGGTGGCGGTGGCCACTATTGAATGCGATAATTTATGGTCGTCGAATTGAATATCGGCCGTTTCGTTGTGCCGATCGGTTGAGTGGGCCACTGCTGCTAAATAGAAGCCACAGATAAGTGGCAGCGCCTGGGTGTCCCGTAATAGGTTTGACCTAGTTTATTAAAAATTACTTTTCCGATCGGGGAAGAAGCCACTTCTAGTTCCGTGGCCCGAAAATACGGCCACGACCAAAGGGGGGGCCATTCTAACCCGCCACGCCAACAGACTGGTGCTCTATTTTATTTGTATTATTATTTGCCCGTCGTTAACTTTCCGGCCGAAGACATCGTGCTGCACCCGGAAGTAGAAAGCAAACGCAATAAAAACCCGGTCACGGGAAGCTAATAAACTTGGCGCATTGTGGCCGCGGTCGGTGGCCAAGAAATGGGACCAACTAAGCCTAGCCTACGCCGAGGATTAGGTGGCCGCCGTTTTTATTGCACATCCACATGCGCCGGCTTTGGGAGCCACCGAAATGGGACTCTGTAACCGGAAGTCACTAGGTGGCTCGGACTGTCCGCGATTCAAATCCCACCAAACTGGAGCATTCATTTTTATTAAAACGCTCCGAGCCCTAATCCAGCAGTCGGAACGGTAAATGATGTCACCATCGCTTGAGCTGAGACACTCCCAGAGTATGGAGCTAAGAAATTTGTAGCACAACCTTGGGCCATTTTGATAGATCGATCACATTTACGATCGAATCCTCATTTCGAAACGGCTTTTGCACAGTGGGCCGTTGTGAAGGAAGAACTGGCCAAAAAAAGGCAAGACCACCAGAAACAAAAGACGCCTCTGCTCGTAAAACCTTTTTCCTCTTCATTGGAGTCTCCTGGGAAATGCGGGACCAAAAGGCACTGACTGGCCAGATGGCAGGCACGCGATATAGGTATCTTTGCCAACCCAAAATCCACGGGCCCATTATTTTGACCAACCGCCTCCGCCGGGCTGGAAGGTTTCGGTGGCGGTGAGTTGGCCATAAAAATAAATCCATCATGACGTGTTCCGGTTTATAGTTTTTTTTTCTGCTCCCGAGGAAGGTGACATTTTTCGGGCCCCTTATCAGCACCGCGAAGCACGGCGCGGCACACTAATTTGATACACTGCTTGCTTCTACCTCCGTTGAGAAAAGGACCCCAAATAATACACACGTAACGGGCGCAGCTAATGGCGCATTCATCCGCGAGGACCCTTCAGCCACCCCACGGCATCACGGCTGGTCCGTGAGAATCTCGGTCTGGCCAATTTCTCGGCCCGGCCAACACTTGCCCGTTATCTCTCGGAGTGCCGCTTCGTTCCTTCTTCTGCTTCTTCTGTTGACGTTGACGAAAATGATGGGCTCCTCTGGGGCGCTGTAAGGCACCTTCAAGATGCTGGTAACCCAATAACAAAGAGGATCCCACAAAGCGGGGCCAAACAAACACTTTTGTGGGCCGAACCCAACACTGCCCACCGTGGAATAACAACCGGGCGGCGGAGATCGCGGGTCGCTGGACGGATCCGAAACCAATTTATCATCCCGACGTGTCAGGGAGATCGTTTCCAGGGTGATTTCGGAAAAACGAACTCACATCGTTTGGCCCCGGTGGCCGCCGCACTACCACGCACAGGCTCCGGTTGCGGACCCCGTTTTTCGATGGGTCATCAGAACGGATGGGCTCCGGTTTCGGGGCAGGCACCAGGTGACGCACGGAGTTGCCGGAGACGATGGAGAGATTAAAATTCTGTACCAACTGTACGGAGCACCCCGACCGACCGGCCGCCTTCAAGACGCACGCAGTAAATCATTCATCCGAGTGTTGATGCCACCGGAAGATGACGCCACCGTCGGTTGGTAGGCTCGGCGGGGGGACAGGAGCACCAGAGCGGTTGGTGGAGGGGGACAAAGACGAGGGAACGCAAAGTGTCAACAAATGGTGGCAAAGGATCGTCGAAAAACGGGGACCACGTGCCAAAGGGGCCAGCCAGGCCAGGAGTGTCGGGTCATTTGCAAATATGTTTTGGTGACATGAGAACGGTAGCCGATGGTGCTTAGGGAGTGTCACGGAGAAAAGGATCACGTGAATCTCATCGTTCGTTCGGTATTTGCGGGCGAATGAAACTTTCCCGAACCAACGATGGGCTAACGAGGTCAATTTTCAGTTCAGCTATGTTGTAAACAGGTTTCATTATTGAATTAATTCCAATACGCATAGGTTTCTTGTAAAAATGATGAAAAATTGCAGCATAAATCGTCGCTGGCGTTTTTAAATCCTTTCCCCACAATTCATGCGAATTTGCTGAAAACAAATCCACCTACTTCTTTATACAAAAAATGCCAACAATTAGCATTTATGTTGTCTATTATCTTGCTTGGTGCATGAAAAGAAAGACTAAATAAGGGAAATTAGGACAGTGAATAGAGCGAACAGATAACAACATTTTATTACTTTGAAGCTAAAGCTGAAGTTATTATTTATGTTTTTAAGTTTTGCCATTATTTTTATCGTAACAGCTGTTTGTTCAGCGTAGTGGTGTGAAATTATGTTTCCATTAATCAATGGTAGGCAATGTTATGTTTCCATTCGGTAATATTAGAATTACTTCATTAATGACCGCAGGATGCCTGTCATCTGTCTATTCACTTTGATAGACTTTGAAAACAAAGAAAACATTCTCCAGCGGTGTCACCACTTTGTTATGCAAATCAAATAAAAGCCAATCTAATGAAGTAGTCGAATAAAAAATCTACCAACTAAAAAAAAAGTCGAGAGAGAGAGAGCTAATGATGTTCCTCAAATCCACCTGCGCCGAAGAAACCCGAAAGAAAATAAAGATAAATGAATGCCAAACACGTTCGCCAAACAGCCGAGCGACACTTTAGCGCCTATTGTTCTGTTCTTTCGCACGACAAAGGGCGACACCGGCCGTCATCTTCTCGTCATTGTTATGATCGTCTTCCGCTTCTTCACTGTTTTTGGTAGACAATCAATTTTCCCTCTCGTCAAGCCGTCCGTTTTTGTTTTGATAAAAAATCAATCCCAGTCTCGAGTCTCAAAAAACGTTTCGAAAATTGGACAAAAAACGTATGCGGAAAGTCTTCAAATATTTTATCCTAACAAAAAAAACAAAAACCAGCCGGAGGCCGGTTCGAAAAGAGGCCGGACATCGACATGGAAAACTATGCCACGGAGCTGGGCGATAACCCCGTCGAGCGGTGCGGAAAGCTCCCAGCCATAGGATAATCGGCCAGTTTTCCCACTAGTCATAAGTTACACCGAAACGAGCATGTTTATGACAGCCAAATGAGATTCGCCGCCGTTGCCACCGTCGCTCCGTAGTAATAATAAATGAACGGGAAACGGATGTCGTTTGTGATAAGCTGAAACAGTTCCTTCGCCCGGTTGGCTGCTGACCGACGCACCGGCAGCGTCAAGGCGGAGAAAAGTGGCCCCGATCTTGATGATGAAAAGCCACGGAATAAAAAGCCCAGTCCGGTGGTGGAATGGCAAAAACGATGGACGAGAACACACACAGACACACACATTGGCAATAGATTTGGCGAACGTGACGGGGACGAAAAAATGAAATCGGGAGCCCCGTTCTCAAAAACCGGATCCATGTTTACCACAGCACACAGATCGGTAGCGATAGTGCCATCTTTCAGTCTATGGAACGTTGAAAAACAATCATTTATCATAGGAACACCTCGTCCCAGCTTCTTGCCGTGGCTTCGGCGTAAAGTTGGCCTCCGTTCCGGGGAAGGCACACAAAGAAGGAACTCTGCAATCTCTGCCCCAACCTTTGGGCTCTCGATCCTTCGTGCGTCATGCTTCTGGGGTAGAGCGAAGTGTCCCGTTTTGCCGATCTCACCATCCCTCACTGCGCCACACAATCTCCAACGCCTCGTGGCACGCTTAGGCGCGAGCTTCCTTGGTGGTGTCCTTGCGCGCGGATCGGCGTAAGCGCCAAGCGGAGCACACTGCAGGCCGATAAAAGCGCCGGGAGATGCAACAACGGAAAACCCCTTCAATGTAACCGCAAGCGAGAAAACAATTTGTTCGATTTTTTTTGCGGACTGCGCGAGTTTTCTTTAATGGAGAAAATAAAAAGTTTTCCACTAAATTTCAACCGGCGCGCCCGCGCGCTCGTTCGCCTTTATTTTTACGATTCGCCACGTTCGGGCGGGTTGCGAAAAGTTGTTTATCACCGCACAGCCATCGGAACCGGAACCGGAAAATGTCAACCGGGAACAAGATAATACGCTAATTTATACACGATGCAACCGGTCAAACCCGGGGCCACCATAAATCATGCATCACTGGCCAGCCTGGCTGGTCCGGGTTCCGTTCCGCCCAAAACCGTGATCGCTTGATCATTTTCCTGAGCTGCAGTCCCGGGCCGGAAGTGCTTTGGCCGAAAGTTTGGCTGCTGCACGGTGCTGCTATTGTGTGGTTCCGGCTCATGAAAAATGCAAAAGAGAGCAGCAGCGTGTGCAACGTGATGCCATCGCCCGGTGCGTTCTAGGTCACGCTGGCCATCAATTCTTGCTTCATTATTTTGCAATCCGTTTCCGGGG
Organism: Anopheles bellator; assembly: GCF_943735745.2. Lineage (NCBI taxonomy): Eukaryota > Metazoa > Arthropoda > Insecta > Diptera > Culicidae > Anopheles > Anopheles bellator. The sequence goes on from NC_071286.1 coordinate 82,118,935, forward strand.
CCCGGGCCCGCTCCTGGCTGTTACTTGGTGGCCCTGTAAGATGTGAAGACCGCGGCCACCGTTCTGGAACCGGGGATCAGGGGACCTCTGAGTGGATGTTGCATGAAATTGATTTATGTTAACCACTTGCAAGCGTTCTTGGGAAGCCCTCGAAAATTTGTTCAACATAACCTCAGCCTTTCGCAGGGGCTGCATTAGCATCGAATTAGCTTTCCCTCGATGGCCGAAGCTAACGAGAAGCATCGAGATGAAAAATGGAACGCAAGCCACTCGAAACTCGGGCCTGCGTTGGTTTGGTGTAAAAATTCGCAGAATATTTAAAGTTCCTCTTTCTAGTCGAAGCCGAAGAAAAGGTACGAAAAAAAGAATCGGAGCGCGCATGAAAAACCGTTTTCAAACAGCAAATTTGTGCGCTCAAGAAAGTTTCGACATAAACCCTCTCGTGGGCCACTCTAGCTCTGGAGTGGCCAACGCTTCTGCTGCTGCCGGTTCCCCCCACTCAGCACTGCTCCGGAGGAGCTGGTTGAGGTTTTCGGACGAAAGCGGGAATTGAATTTCTTGCCCGGTGGTGGTGGTGCAGCGGAGAAAATAACCAAATTTGGGATCGCCAAGCTCGAGAGCACGGGGACAAAGTTGGCCGCCGGTCACGGGCAAAAATCCCACGACCAACTTTCTCGATCTCTCGCCACTTCTCGCCACACACAATTTATGCATTCGGAGTGCAAAAGTTACGCTCCCCGGCCTGGCCGGTTCGGTTGGACTGCGAGGAAGGATGCATCGAAGGGCAAATCGACGTTGTCTGGCGGTGGCATCATGTTTGAATAAATCTTTTGTGAATTTGGTTACCAGGGGGCCCGGGGTGCTTCACCGACACTGTGAGTGCATTGTTTGTGAGGTATCACGTACCAAATGATCACAAGAATTTCTGGCGACTTCTTCCCAAGGATCCCAGCGCCCCGGGTCCGCAAAAAATGATATACGGCAGCAAATTGATAAGACCGTGAGACGCGCGATTTGGAAGTCCATTTACTCATACGTGAAGCTCGGTTGGTGTACAAATAATAGGCAAAGTTTAACTAATTCAACTTTGCCAGCACCTCGAACGAGCGCCCGTTGCGCCCCGTTTAGACAGTCGAGCGGGATTACCGATTCTCCAACACCCGTTGGTGTGATGTCGGCGAGACACGATGGTTAGGAAATTGTTTCGCTGCAAGGGCCCAAGTCTCTCATGGGCGGGAATCCCTGACGTGCAATGAAATAAGTGTTTTAAAGTTTGATCCAAAGACCCAAAGCGTTCAGGAGATGGTTTTGTAAAATAGAATTGTAACGAATTCTCCATTGCTCTGACCACTGGTTACAGTCGATTAATGCAGCTAACATAAAATGGAAACAGAACGATGATAATAAAAGAAACAATATCCAATAACTGTAAATTAATGAATTTAACCATTCAAAGGAGTAAACTACTTTAGCTTTCAAAACGGGTTATGGTTTCGTTGAGGTATTACTTCTTTTCCAGCAACGAATATTCTATTCTAACCGCATTAGTATCCTGTCTATTTCTGACTAAGAACGAATTAAAATGAGCATTTTATTTCAGTTCTCGAAGTAGCAAAAACAAAAACAAGCAAATGCTAGTCGTAAAGTGAAATTTAATTCCAATCTCAAACACTTCTCGCAATGCTATGCTGAGCTAATATTGACACAAGCGCTCGAAGGATTGCTGGTGGGATAGATTACTATGCGAGGGCGTCCACGAGCGGCACCCAGCCGGAGGTGTGAAGCTTCCCACAAAAACCCCAACCGTAACCGCTTGTTGCAGTCGAACACAAATTAAACACGTCCCTTGCGGCAATAACCATTGCCGGCGATAGCAGCAGGACGGTGGCACAGCAGGAAAAGCTCCCTCACACATCCCATAAAAATAATGATTCGCCAACTAATGGTCTTTGGGTAAGTGAGTGGCTGCTGCTGCCCGCACTCCCGGTGACCATGATGCCATGACCGCGGCACACGACATAGAGTAAACATTTTTCTACGCAAATCTGCATCTGCCCGACGGGGGAGATGGAGAAAACAATCGGGAAAGCTGCTCGGGAGCCCTGCCGTACGGATGGCAAGCAGAAAACAAAAAAGAAATGCAAATATTGTAGCCACACACTCCCTGCCACTGCACTTTTGCTGCCGATGCGAATTGCTACAAAACTATGCGACATGCGCCAGCAAAAGGGCGATAAAATCAATGGCGCTAAAATGGCGCGCGGCACGTCGATAGGGCAGGAATGTGACGGGCCCGCCCCGTGGGGATGCTAGAGGCTCGCGCTGGCTCTTGTTACACACTGCACACTGGTGCGGAGAAGCAATTTATCGCAAAGAATCCAGCGAACGAGCATTCCGTGAAACGCTATTGTTAATGGCATATCTAGGCCAGGGAGACGGAGTGGGCTTCGGAACCCAGCCACCGGCGATGTCACCGATGCTGCGATGCTCGAACTTGGTGATATCAGCCGCCGGCTGACTCCTTAAATCGACGATCTGCTGGGGCGGGGACTATCCTGGGGCCTCATCACCACCGGGCGTCGTCAAATCGTCGCCGCATCGGAAAGGCATTTAAGGACATTCGGTGTTATGTGGGGCAATTGTGTAAGCATTGCCCGATGGCTTTCCATTCTGCACGCAAATCGGTCGTCGTCGTCGTCGCCACGACAAGCACAGAGCAAGCGTATGACGGGCGTGCGAGTGGGGAAACACGTCAGCGACCAGGCGTCTCCATTGGCCACCCGAGAGACACCAGGCGTCTCCATCGCACCGGGAAAAGCAGGATCACTTCACGGGGGACCGTGTTTTTAGTGCTGACTCGAGTCGCGCCTCGTATGTTTTTTGTGCGCCGCTCCCTTCTTGGGACACGAAATTCATCAAACCATCATTTCCCGAAGCCAATCCCGAAGCCATCCTCTTGACGGTGGGATATAAATTTTACCATCATCGCAACCGAATCTTTTTTCCGATTCTGACGATCCCGTGCGAGAAGCGATTCATCAGCACCCTTTCGGAAAGCTGGGGATCCGTTTTGTTGGGCACAAACGTCTGGCGGTGTCTATCTGGCCTGTCTGGACCACCGGCTATTTTGGCCCCGGCAGTCGCCCCACCGGATCGAATTCCCCAACCGGGGGGGATTATGGCAGATGCGGTCCCGTCGTTCCGAAAGTCGTCACGAAACTGGAAACTTTCACTCTCACGCCAGCCACCTCTCGGTAGCACCGTTGGCCTTACTGTGGTGGAGAGCCCACAGGATGTACCCTGTTACTGCAAACGACGTGTGTGTCCCGGGCACTCTAATCGCTGTCAGCCAGCAATACTGGCCCGGTTTTTGCTGGCTTGCATCTTAGCTGCACGACGCTCTGCAGTCCGCAGCAGTCGCCGGGCGAAGGTCCACTCGAAACGCGCCGTCTGTCTCCGGCTCAGTCGAGTGAACGAATCAAGAAGTTTTACGCACCCGAAAGTGAACGACAAAACAAAAAAAACGATCCTCCACACAACAGCAAACTTTCGGTGCCGGGATCAAGCAGCATGATATTGAAATCCGAAGAGCTGCTGCTTCACACCGAGAGGCTTCCCCAGTGGAACTGGACCGCCAAAGGAACAACAGATACACGAAACGTAAGGTTTCGTGGGGTTTCGAGTGGAGGCACTGTCTGGCACCGGGGGATAGTGTAGAATTGCAGGAGATTGGCGAAATTTCGCACCACCAGACCGAAAGACCATTTGTTTCAATGCCACCAACGGCAGGGTAGCTAAACACAGACAGAGACAACATGAGGTAGAATCGAATGAAAAATCCTATTTCGACTGTAATTGAAGACGAGTGAACGCGTGATGAAGGCGGTGTGACCGTTTTGGCCATAAAGACACTAAACAAGTTTACAGCAAGTCCATTGCGGTTAATGTGTCTTTAGTAACAAATTTGCATTTAGATGAGAGACTTAGAAATGGTTTTAAAATCCATAACAAATGGAAATAAAAAATCCTTTAAGTTTTTGCTACTTCGAACGATCAATGGCTCGCTAAATCTTAAGGATCTTAAGGAATGACCATCTGTATCCATCGGCATCATTATAATCACGTTGACGGTTGAAAAAGAATTGCAATAGTCAATAAACCAAATTTGAATAAGACTATCCGACTATCGTTGGCCTTTAAAAATATGTGAAGGATTCTAAATCGTTCTGCATTATCTCTATGTTTTATTGATACCATTTCTGCATTTTATCGCACTGACCTCCATGGCGCCGGGCAATATGTGTTCCTTTTTCGTGTTTACCGTGAAACCAAAACAGGCCACAGAAGGACACAACAATTCGGTCACGAGAACGGTGACCGGGACTTCGGTCAAAATGCGGCAAACTTGTGATGGCATTTTCGCAACGGCCACCGCGAATCGGTTGCGTCATATTTATCATTTATTTATGATGAAACTGTCACGAAGACCGCTCCGACTTCTCCCGCTTGTAACGATATTTAAGCGCCATCGAAGCGGACGCCCGAAGCAGCCCGGGGCCGAGGACACTCGGTGCAGGACCGACGGACGGAGGACCGGCGACCGGGATCGATATCAAAACTAGATCAAATTTCACTTGTCATTGAGCAAGAGCTCCCATCCATTATTCTCCGGCCGGGTGCGGGGTTACGTCGACCGCTGCGCATTGCATCGGCGCCCGGTGCCACGCAAGTACGTTACGACGGAAGTGTCCTCTTCTGGACGCTTTCCCCATCCCGGTTGGTCATTGTTTCAAGCTCAAATAAGCGGAAAGCATAATTTACGCTACATAAAACACTGGACATCAGGTCACGGGGCAGCGAGTGCAGTCGGAGCGAGCAGCGCAGCATTCGTGAGGAACGCTTTCACTTGGCACTGCCCACGACGAACCGCCGAATGAAAAGTCGGAAGTGAGTCACGGCGTACCAGGCGCCTCCATCGCCCGAAGGCGTCATCATCGAGCTGATGGCACTCAGTGCACCCACCCAGCGGGAGGCGCTCGGATCGTAATCCTGATGACGTTCGAAAGAGGGTGTCCACGTAACACCGGGATGATATAGCACGGTCCGGTCTACAGGGGCCGCCGTGCGCGGACCGGATTCGCTCGCTTATGATTCGATAATAATAATTTCATCATGGCACGTCGGTCCGATGCAGTCGGGCCCCACTGATGGGGTTGATCCGCTCCGGAGATGCCGGAATCGTTTCGCGAGACCTGCACTTCCTTCGGCAACCCGGTCGCCCGGGTTGACAATCGCTGCACGACTATTTCCGGCCCTTAAACGGTTCTTTAACCCCTTCCTGCAGCTCAAAATCAGGATAATAGTATCGGATCACACTCTCGGTACAACGGATTGCAGCTGAAACGTGAACCATGAACGGACACTGCACCGGACCGTGGTGAATGCGTTCCGCCTCGACGCTGGTCAACTGACGATGGCCGTTCTGATGATTCGATGCTCGTAAATGGCTTTTCGCAGCGCGCACAGTATGTGAGTGAACTGTACAATCGTGCACCGGACCCGGAAGGCGATGCCGTTTGGCTCCGAAACGGGTTCCCGATCGGCGGGCCCTTGGGCGGGGTTCAAAGGGTACTGACCAAGCGCCCAGCGTTAATGGCTTATGATAATGTTATTAACATCCCACAGAAAGATGGTCCCCATTTCGGGGTGACTTCTGTTGAGGCTGTTACTCGCAAAGGCCACCCGTGCCAAAAGCCTGCGTAATTGTTTTGTCGGCCGTCTGTGATTGTGACTCCCTGTGACGACGTTTACGGCCGCCGCTGGGACCGTGCACCGCGAACGAACCGCGAAAATCACTATAATCCAAACTAATTGACCATAAATGTCACCGGGTGCTATAAAAATAAGCCATCCACACACAACACACCACTAGTGGCTACGGGACCGAAAGGACTCCGGTGACTGGCTTTCGGGTTAGGTGAAAAATAGCGGCTCGTAAATCATAAAAAGTTATGTTACTCCCGCGCGAATCGGAACCGGCGCACGTTCCGCCGCGGCTGCCGCTGCTTGGTGCGGCGGCGAACTAAGAGACATTGCACGGCGCTAAACTATTGCTTCCTTTGTGCACTGTAACTGTAAGTCCCGGGTCTTGAAGCGGATTGAAGCGCAAAACTTGAACGCCCGGCACGACGACCGCCAACACATCATTTTTAATCTTCACCGCCGGCTTCCGTGGAAAATGGAAAAGAATATGTTGCGTCCCGCTAGGATCTTAGACCGTTACTCATGCGGCTGAAGTTTATATTTAAATATTTATAACCCCGGCTTATGAACTCACTTCAGGGTCAGCCGTGGTGATTGTGTGAAGTCTGAGACTCGGTGCCGTTGTTACGTCAAACGTTTCTACGACAGACGCCTTCTTCGATTGCCTACTTCTGAAAATGAACTACATAGCAGCAACTAATGCTTAACGAAGTTCACCTTGCTGGTGAAATGCTGGGATTACTTTATAAAGCGCAGGCATTTTTAATTACTATGAACTTGCGAAAATGCCATGACGGTGTTTGAAAATAAAGGAGACTTTCGCTTCTGTACAAGGTGAGCGTCTTTAGAAAGTTTTTTGGAATAATCAAACTTAAAATTTGATTTGTGAAAATTCATACATTAAACACACTTTTAAATGGGCTTAGGTAATTTTAGTGAACAATTCTATTTCACGAAAATATTTATGTTAACTGAAAATCTAACCCAAGAGCGTCCAAATCTTTTCATAGTCTCCAATTCAGTGCTGATTAAGACATACTTATGCACGAATTAATCAAAACCATAGTAGGCTCTTAAGATCTCTTAAGATATCTTTTCTTACTCGCTGACTTGGCAAGTAAACTGTTGCATAGCTGTTTAGAGGTCGCGGGGGCTATCGTCATAACCCATACAGATTGCAATTCATCAGCTGACACACTAGTTACGACCCATCAGCCTCCGTCGTTGTCGTCGTCATCGCCATTGTCGTGAGTCAGTCGTCCCACGTTTAGGTCAGACATAATTAAGTACATCAAATCGAAGCATCGTTTTGATTAGATGAGGTGGAATAATGAAGAGATTCATCTTGTATGCATCAAGCACCACTTTCGGCCGCACGTCGAGGGGCTCCGGAGTAGCCAACTCCGTCGTCGTCTGGGACGATAGACATCCATCACCGCACCACCGGGGCGCTTTGCATGTGCACCAGTTTGCCGCCTGTGATCTTGCCCTTTTGGAGCTGTTAAAAACGAAATGACCCACTCAAGAGGGGCGATAAAATTCTTAATGTCCTGCGTTTAATGGTGTGACGGTTTTGTGGCCGTGCGCTGCTGTTGGCCGCATTTCGTGGTGACGTTAGTACATTGACGATCATCTTTCTCCCTCGCGAAAGGTTCGAGTGCACTTCAGCTCGAAAACTGACGGACCGTTTCCACCTAAGTGTTCCCTCCCTTCCGTCTTAGTTAATCTTTTCTTGCCAATTTCTCTTCGCAACTCTCCGCCGCCAGTCTCGGGAAGGAGCAGCCGTGTAATCACACTTGAGTTGCATTATTCATTCGCCATTTCCACATTCAATCAAACGATGCAAAATTATACCAGCATCAACTGCACGCGATGCTGCTGTGCATCCGGGACATTGGCAGGACACACGACCCGCAGAATCCCAGGAGCTCCGATTTCCCCTAACGCCGCTGACAAGCGTAGACAGAGCCAAGTTAGCAGCCGCATGTTGGAATCGAGAATCGAGCGAATCTTTTGAGTACGTGTTTATCCCGCCGGGAGCTCGTACCCTTCGTAAAGGACTCTGTTTCTGTGTGTGTTTTTTTTTCCGGCGCAGTATTGTACATTTTACAACGCATTTCCCACGTCTCGCTGGAGTTCGTTTGGTTTCTGGGTCACCGTGCTACGCGGCCAAGGAGCCACCATGGCGCGATGGGCACAAAGTAGCATAAAAAACGCAATCGATTGCTGCTGGGAAACGATGGTTCGTTCGCTTTCCAATATGCAAATACTGGCAACCCGCAGGGAGGAACCAACAGAACAACAATCGGCATACGGGGCATCGATGGGTGTGTGTTTAGAAGGAGCAAACCCGTCGGAAAGCACTGCAGTGACCGGTTAACAACTACAGTACAGGAGATTTTGCACTGAAAATGTGAAATCAATCGAATCACACGTCTTGGCTCCAGTCGATGCTGAACCAGGCCGAACAAAGCAAGAAGACACTCCGTTCCGTTCGTTTGCTCTGTACTGTGGTGTGGCGTGTCCAAATTGGAAGGGAAAACGGAAAATGCATGTCACTGGGTATACACACGGAGCGAATCGGATGACTTCGAGTGCAGTTCAAATGATGAAGACATTGATCGTGCCTGTTGATCGTTGTGCTTGAATTGTCTGACACACTTTCGTCGCTGCTGAATTATGTAGCTTCCGACAGCGGTTCTTGGTGGCGCTTATGGTGCTTAATGGCGCTATTTATGGTCACGAGACATGCTCCAAGCGGAATGAGACTTTATTTTGTTCGAAAGCACACAACTAACCGTTATTTACTGGTGGCGAAGCCGAACAAGAAATTGATTTTTTGGGTTTTATAGTGTACCTATTACATAGAGAAACTTTCGATTTATTGAATAATGATTTTCTGGTAAATTGTTTGTCGCGCTTTGATGTTGTTTGTTTGATATCTGTCCGATTTTGCCATAGTACTAAAACTGTACTAAAAATCAACCAAAATGCTCCAAGCTTTGCCAATTTCGAAGCAAACCCAATAATTAACCAACTAACCATATAAAGTGACAAGCCATTTCCCTTTCCGACGCGATGATAATCTGCTCGGTGCTCCAACAAACAAATAAATTCCTTTGTGTTGGAAGCAATATGTTCGAAGGCCGACAGAGAGACAGAAACGATACTTGTGTCATCAAATATATTGCCGAGCTTAATCAAATCAACAAACTCCACACAAAAATTCCTATAACGATTGTGGACCAAGAAAAATCGTGCTACCATCCGCGCCATCGTATGTGCCTTAACAGCCTGAAGAGCCACACTTTCTCTTCCTCGCTCGCTCTCTCTCTCCTTGTCCCTCGGAGGACATATCACAAACAATAGATCTCGGGAAGCGACGAAAGGAACCTTTGCACGGTTCCTCTGTTTGCTCAAGTGTCCGTGCCGTCCGTGTTTGTTTATGTGCGCCACGCGAAACCGCCCAATATTCGGGCGTTCTGGGTGTAAATTGATGAAGTGTTTGCATTTAATTAAACGGTTTCTTTTCCCCCTAGAAGACGGCACCCGCACCGGAAATGCATTAATCAGCGGCACAGAAATACGTGAAACAAAAAGTAGAGACGCCCCGCGTGTGCCTTAGGCTCCCACATTGCACCGTGGTATTGAATAGAACTGGATGTGTATGTTCCACTTCAGGGCGTTTCCTGTGAACGCCTCGTCGGAAGGAGAGCCGTTTCGTATCGTATCGCACTACTTTACGAGCGGCCTCCCAGCGACCAAAGAACTCCGCCTCCTCCCGGTGGCGGGTAACAATAAACGAATGAAGGATGTGCCACACGTCCTCTCGCTTAGGATCTCGCTTCTCAGAGGAAGCTACCGAAACCGATACGCAGCGGCTATTAAGTCGTAAATTCGCACACAGCGCGTTCACCGTAAGGACCCGCACGGATTCTCGAGCGCGGGCCACGAACACCTTTTGTTTGTGGATCGCGTTGTGGGTGGTTGAGCCCAGCCCAACGCCCTCTCGCAGGAGTCAATGACTTTGGGTGGCACACGCCACCAAGGATTCCACGGCGGGTGAGATAATCAAGGCACCGCGAAAGAAAGGTGCCCAACAAGAATGTTTATCTGGTTTCAAGGCTCCAAACAAACGATCCTCTTTTAGCGTAATCCGGCCCGGTTGCTTCCGACTTTTACGATGTGGTGGCACGCGAACCGACGCGGGAGGCCAACAAATTGGAGCATCTCTTTAAGACGCCGTTGCCACGCGGTACTTCTCAGGCGGGCTAATGAAGACTGCACCGTGCGCGAAAGGTTGCGTGTGCTCGCATCGGTCATTTCGATTTCCGAATCCTTAGCCGCCGGTCGAACGGCGTTCCGCTTTCCATTGATGGTTTCTTTTCGTTTCAAATTTCCGTTTCCGGTGCGAAGGCACTCACGGACCCTTCGGAGACGCTTGGTCCTGACCTTAAATATTGGATTGCGTGCGTGGAACAGTAACAGAACCACGCCAGCTGGCGACGACTTTAGCCGTTGTTAGCACCACGTGACGTGCTTTAATGTTTAACCATTGCGAATCGCGCCACGCGAATTGGCTCGCTTTGTGCTGAAAGGCGAATGTTTTCGTGACTTTCGTGAAGGATTTAGTGGAACGCGATCGCATAAATCACCCTCGACCCTTGCACAAAACAAGTTTAGATTGAGGAAACACGCTGTTCACGGTGTGGTTCGTGAACAAATGGCTTCGATCAGGACTTAATGCTCCGCCATGAACGAGACTCGGAAGTGCGTGCTCGTGATCGGTGTCTAATAGGCAGCAATTAGTGCATGTTGTACATTTTTCAACAACTCTTTCCTAGACCATAATTAAAGGGGGTCGCCAGAAAATTTACAGCTTAAAGCGTAGAGACCATATTTTATTCCATTTCGGAATCTGCCATAAGAAAGCAATACTCTGCAAAAAGAGTTGAAGTTCTAATTAATCACACCCCACCCGACGGGCGACAATAAATTTGGGACTTAACTTTTGTGGACGAAAATTAATTTTCTCCAAAAACCCCGTCCGACAACATCGCTCATCAAATAATCATCAACGGCCCCTCGACGGGCCATCATCAATCGGGCAGGACGTTAATCCGTAATCGAATGTCTCAAGTGTCGTTAACACATCATTTCCCCCGCAAACACTTTCACCAGCAGAGCCATTCGCATAATGGAATCGGGCCCACCGAAGTATCTTTTTTCATCGAACTTTCGGGGGCGGAGGAGGGTACTGCTGCTACCGGGACGATAAGGTAAGGCACCGGAAGTGACGGATCGCCCGTTTGCCGAACCGACCGCTTCGGTGCGGTCGACGGAAATGAATTTCTTGCATATCACTCTAGCTCGACTGTGTGCTCAGCTTCAACAGCATCAGCAACAACCGGCCCGGCAGTCAGCCGACACTCAGTCGATCCGGTGATGCCAGGACACGAAAGGATAAAAAATCAAATTCGAGCAGAACGAAGAACGAGCAGGAGCGGAACAGGAAGTGGTACGGGGAAAAATCTTGAATGACGCGCATCCTCTGAGGCGAGGATCCGATCTGTAGCCTCCTGTCCTCCTCCCACCGGCTGGTACGGTGCCGAATAGATCAGTTACAAGAATGTAATAAATTTAATAGAAATGATTGATGAGATGTTTTCCCATTCTTCAATCAAGCAGCGCCACGAGATGGCGTAGTCCAGCATTGGCCCCAAGCCGAGTGACGCAGAAGATGGTGAAGCAGTAAAAAGAGCCCCACTGAGACATTATTTATCGTTTCACTGCACCGGCTGGCTGGCTGGCTGGCAGGCTGACTGGTGGCTTCGAGATAGTTGCGATTAAATAAATTTCCTGTGCGTCGACCGTCAAACATTGGAACGAGTGGCTGCGCTGGCTGGAAAGTAGATGCAAAAAAGCATAAAAGAGTGCGCGCTGGAAGAGTTACGTAGCGGAGTTGAAAAATGAACTCAAACTAGATTAGAGTCGTAGCCTTTTTGCCACCAACACAGTTCACTTCCGCTTTGCGAAGCTCGCTATCCGCGTAACAACATTATGATCATTGGCTCTCGCCACCCTTCAATCAACAAGATTATTACGAGTGGCCCAATCAAGCGGCAACGTCGCGGGCAGCCATTGAAATTTCGTGTTCCGCTTTGTGAATAAATCGGTGCCAGTGGTAAATCGCGTGGTAAAGTGACGTTTGATTGGATTACTCCCAGGAGTATTTTAATTTTCTTCACTCTCTTTGCTCAAACTGTGGTTCCAAACCAGTAAATGATGCATTTTTTTACCCTGTGCTTAAATGTAGGCAGTTCGCAACGTGCTCGATTTGCTCGGATTCAATGTCAACGTGGCGCTACCTTCCACATTCCACAAAGCCACTTCACTTGAAAACTTTGTAAAAGATAAAATCCTCGATCAAGTCGGCAGAACTTTTTGCCTTTCGGGTGCATCAAACTTCGCAACACGATGTTAACCGAGTTTCGCGCAAATTTTCGCGCTCTTTCCCAAGCGATATAAACTTCATTTATTGCCAACCGCTGGCCCGGCTGGCAGTAGATTGTCCCTCTGCAGCTCACTCCCGGCGGGCGGGCGAACGATCTCGTCAAACATCGTCATTAATTTCGTTCCGTTCGAATATGGATTCGACAGCCGTGTCGGGGACCGCCGCGCTTTGCGGCTGTTCGTGAGAAAATTCGTACAACGTGCCACCAAATTGCAGCTTGACCCTGTCAGCGCTGCTGCAGCAAATCTTTCCCAGAGATCGAGAGCAACGTGAACGAAAGGGCACCGCGTAGCAGCATCACCATTAACAAGCAGAATGAAACCGTTCAAAAATATGGCCAACACGGCGAACTCCGATGGGTCCGTGTCGAAGCCGCTCGCTGACAGTAATGCAATTTTTCACCGAAAGCCGGCCGGGCCCCGGACAAGAACATACGGTTTCTTGGCCATTTCTTGGATTCCATTGCACTTGTTTTCCACGTCATTTTTTCTGTCGGTTCAGTCGGTTTGGCTGGCCATCGTCCATCGTTGCCGCTTCATCGGCGCGCGCTGAAAGAATGGATAATTTATAAATTTTCGACTTCATCACCCAGAGGGGCCAGACCGTGTCAGGATGCATTATATTTAATGTCGGCCGGCACCGCAGCGGCCAAAAAACAAGGGCCACAAACACACGCCCCGGCGAGCGATGCAAAACGATGCGTTAACGACTCTCCCGGTCGGTCCCGGGCGAGAAAAGCGCACCGTGTGTTGAGCGTGAAAAAATGCACCCGAGGATGGTTTACTTTTTTTATGTTGCACGTCAGCGTGAGAAAGCAAATGGGGAATGGACCGGGCGTGCGTGCGCGTGGTCCGTTGAAATTTGCTATCAATTTGCCAAACTAAAAATAATTACTCCGATGCAGACCCTGCTGGGGACCCTGGGAGCGAAACCAGACGCCACAACAACACTGCCACGGACAGGATGTTGCTGTTTTTTACACCGTGTTTTTTGGGGCCATCGAATATCAATATCTATCTGCCAGCCCAGCCGGCGGTGGACGAAAGGCTGCCGCTGAGTTGAGACCGGAGGTGGCCAAGGGTGTGTTTACGAAACGCTGACTTTGTAGTCCGGAAGTGGATGGGGATTTAATGGCCAAAACGGCCCAAACGGCCAACAGTAAACAACGCCAACGATTGAACCTGGCTGCCGCATGGTACATCTAATTGGGAAAAAATCGGCCCATCGATAACCGAGTCCGGCTGCCAACTAGAACAACGGTGCCGAATGGCAAAAAGTATGATTACATTTTTTAATTCAATCAAACCCGGTCTCGGGGCGGATTGCGCCAGCAACGTTTGAAAGTCATTACTTTCGCTGTACACGCCGGATGAGTCCCTCGCCGTTTCTTCCTATTTACAACCGGATTAGGGAGACGCGGAGCGCTATGGTAAGGACTTTGAGGGACACATTTTATTATGCCTTCTCAATAGGGCATGACTGGAATAAATGTTGCTGTAGCGGCAGAGCGCGCGTAACAATCGCTTAACAATTTCAATGGTCTCAACGGGTGGGCCGAGGCCGAGGTTTGCGGAGGGCCGGACCGTAGAACAACAAACACCCCCCAGGGGGCGCACCCGGGGGTTGCAGCAAAAAAAAGCACAACATCATTGGGCGCTGCCTCATCCCGAGTCACGATGTGCATGATGGCCATCTAATGGCAGATGATTTCTTTTCAGACCCGGCACGCGGCGCACCCGGGCTCTGGCCTTACGGTAGCGGTATCTTGGTGGACGGGAGCTGGGGCCTCACCATGGGTAATGCTTTGGCTTACGAGCCAAAGCTTCTCATACAGACCGCAGACCCGGGCCTCCCGGGCCCGCTCGGATGTAATCGGCAGATGACGGCCATAGAGATTTGCCAGGATCTCATCTCTCCTTTTGCTGGCCTCGACGACAATATTGAAACGATCGTTTACTGTGCGGCGGGGCCCACCAACCCGGCTGGGTGGCCCCTCGCCGTCCAACTGGGAAAATTGGAACATTTTACCGCCAGCGCCGGACTTTCCGCCCGTTAAAGGCTGTAAATACGCGCATGATAAATTGCAGTCCATCAACAACGGTGCCGCCGGTGGCCGGTGCCTACCCACCGCGTGTTTTTACTAATCATTTCGAGCGATTACGCGGCGCTGGAGCCCACCACAAAAATTCGATGGCCTTGCGAAGGTTGCCCTTACCCATAAAAAAACCGAAGATGGTCTGGCCGCGAAGACCTTTCTATGTTCCCTTCCTAGATTGAAAGTGATCATAGCGGTTAGGCCCGGCGCGTTTTGGGAGCCACCCGGTAAATTGTAGTTGGGAAAGCCCAGCCCTGGCCGTGGGAGCCACACGAATAAAGACAGCACATTACTGGAGCCGTCACAATCGTAAGCCATCAGCCGGTCGGAAATCCGCACACAAAAAACAAACTGGCACACTGGCAGGAATCAGAGCGCAAACCCCTTCCTACCGACCGGGTGTGGTTTGTGCGGTTTATGGATGGTCATTTTCATTTCCATTACCCTCGGCGGGGTGGAAACGGGCTCCGGGTTCTGTGGGGCCCTCAATCTATCAGCCCGGTGACGTACGGGGGTGTCGCGCTGGGTCGCCAGGCTCGCCGGACAAATGGTACACAATTTGCCCACAAATCGAGCGTATAATTTAATTTCGCTTTCTCCGTCCCGCAGTTTCATAGTTTCGTTTTCTGGGCCGCTCACAACAAATTAGTTTTGATAACCGGCCCTTTCAGTTGGCCGATTGTTTCCGGTTACGCAACAACGCAGCAGCAAACCAGATGTTCGGCGTTAGCGAAAGGAAGATGAGATGATGGCTCCGGGTATGACATATTGCCCAACCAACGAAAGCAAACGTGGCGTTGACAGGAATGGCAGTGCCAAAAACGGAACCAACATTCCACGCCACGCGAAAAGGATGCGCCGGACATTAGCGGACCGACCGATGCACCGTGAAATATTGTGACACTTTGCTGAAATGTTGTTTTTATACAACAATCAACCGGGTCTCGGGTTGGACCCGTGGTGCAGTCGCTCATTTCGATGATTAATACGAGCGTTTTCTTCAAACAACTCGACGACGCTGACGACCGCCACGGCGACGGCGTCGTCACCGCGACAATAATCCCGCCCACCGTGGGCGAAAGTAGAAAGAGAGAAAAAATTAATAATAAATGCAAGCGAGTGTGTAGTATGCAAATTGGAATGCTTGTCGTGCCATAATCGAAAACATCCTTCAAAACCGACGGCAACAGAAAGGAGCCAAAGACCGCAGCCCGCGGCCGGCGCGGCATTTATATTGCAACTTGAACTGCTCGCTCCCATTGGCGTGCGGTAAGTAATGGGCACTACAAATCGCTATTCGTTCGTCGTTCGTCTGGGTCTGGGCCCAGACCGGTAACTCAGGCTGGCCGGCCACACACTTGACCCAAATGTCAGCGACGGTGGCCAAAGAGAAGAGAGACAGCCAACGGCCAAAGCGCCGAGGAGGACGTCGATGGGGTCCTCCTGTCGATGGGGTCCTCCTGTCGACGGCTGGGGCCCGCTGGACATTGATTCGTCCCAATTTATTTGCTCGGTTGTAACACACGTGCGTTTTTTGCGCATTTATTGGCAGATTTCTCCGAACCGAAAAATGTCAACCCGAAAAGCAATTAAAAATGGTGCCGCTCGAAATGGGCGCACCACTCCGTTGCTGCACTTATCGTGCCGTGGGTCAATTTTAAAAACAAAAAAATGTGCCACAGGATGTATACAGGATGTAACGAGGGACACCTGGTAAAGGTCGCGAACGGAAACGAAACAGTTTTGACCTCAAATGCAATGGGCTGTCAATTTTTAATTTTAATTTCATTGAAATAAATTTAATGGCTCATCGTCAAAAGGTGAAAGAATTTAAATGAACGGTGAAGGAAAAAGAGGAGTTAAAAGTTGATGAAGAGCGAGTGTAAAAGTCACAGCTCAATTCGGGAAACGAGCCTCTAGTAATTTAATGCGCCTTAACGCGTCTAATAAATTGGATTATGGGGATAAGACAACAAACGCGTTAACCGGCCTACTTAGATGACACGTGTCAGTATCAAAGGCAAAGGGAGAACATAAAAGAAAGATTAACCAAGAGAACCACCAAAGCCGCAGAGTGCAAAAAACAAGACGGTTACGTTCACCAATGCCGGTCGTTGGCCCCGGGTTCAGAGGTCCGGGTGGTATGCGTGCCAGGAATAACCAAGCACGAGCTTCGTACAATGTTTATCGTCCACCGAGCTAGGCAAGGCTGGCGCGACGTTAGCGCGGAATTCGAATCAAAATAAACCAATAAAACGAAAAGAAATTCGAGCGCGCCACGCATATTCGATGCGAGCCGGTTTCCGCCGGTGGGCCACGCCGGTCCTTTGGCTATGAATTCCGTGACCAGATTGATTGGCTATACCTAGACAACCCGCACGCGGCACAGTGTGGCGAACCCACACCAGACGTGGTCGGAATGTCCAGTCCTGAAGAAGTGCGCTTCCCCCCAGAAATGGGCTCTAATGCGTGTGGTGTAAATTCGTGGCCATGAAATGAATACAGATCACACAGGCTCCTATAGCCCGGCTTTGGCCACCTTTTTGCCCACCCTGTGACCAACAGTGACCATGCTGGCAACATCAAAAACATTTAACCCGTGCGCTGCACACGTATCCTTTGAGCGCGGTCGTGCTGCACACAAAACACAATTGGCAGCTGTTGCGCCACATTGCGCCGCGACAGGACCAACGATGCCAGGACCTTAACACTTGATGCTTCGACATTCGCCAAAGCCACCGACGGAGATTGCTGGTCTCCGGTGTTCGGGGTCCGTGGTCGGGCGTCCGGAAATGGAAGCCGACAAACCGTGCGAACCGAACGTGCGCCAGTTCCGGTTCCGGCCCAGCTGTCACCACGCGGCGTCTTGGTTCGCGGCGGGGCCATGAATAATGCTCTGCGGCGTGATGGTGACTACACTTGAACTGCATTTGAATGCACTCTGTCGGTAACCGATTCAAGACGGATCACGTGCAGTTGCGCGCAATTGAGTGGCGAAATTGCATAAGTTTATTACGACCGCACATGGCCGGGTGCTGGGGCTGGCGGCATGTGTCCGTGGCACCTTACAATAACGGGGCATTCGTGCTCTACAAACAGAAAGGAAGGTGCCTGCGGTTACTGTCTTCGCAGTACAGAGGAAGCTCATTAGGCAACTGGACAGGCAATTGTCTGCAGCAGCGGTGTGTGGAAGCTTTTCATTTCGAAGACTATTTTAAAAGCAAAACAATGAATGCCATTGTTTTCCTCAAGCCAATTTAGTACCAGCGGGTTTATGGTGCTCTGGAGCGATAGGTATGACAATTCTCTTGTTCTAATAAGTTCTTTGAAAAGATTCTTGGATAGTTGTTAGATAGATTCTTCCAATATTGTACCAAAATTGCTGTAGTAATTTATTTTGATTTATTTAAATTTTTATATCAATTTTTTGTATGGCACTTAAGTCATTGCAGTTTTCCAGGAACAGTCTTTAATCGTTTCATTATCCAATTATTGATGCAACAAAATATCCAAACAAATGTTGGCCTCAATACAATAATCTAAAATACCATAAAACACTGGGCTCATACATGGAACATGAGGCCGGAAGCGTTCAATACAAAACCAGACCTTAACTACGAGAAAGAGTCCTAGTCACGCCCAATAACTCAGAGCAGTGACCCAGAGACTTACGACATTCGGTCTGAGTCCAGTTGTGACGACACATCCGAAACGGTCATTAGTGCTATCGACTGTGTGCAAAAAATGGAAATAAATTGTTGTTTAAAAATTGAAAAAGCACTAATTTTACATTACTTCCACTTTATCCATTCGGTTGGTGTTTTCAAAGTAGTTTTTTATGTTAAGCACAACCCAGTACCAAGTTCTTCCCTGAAAGGATCTGTTGATTTACGTTGCCATAATTGCCGTAATCCCTTTCTACCCGGCCGCAAGGCTCCGTCCGGCTCGGAGCAGTCCCGTACAGGCAATTTTTGCGATGTTTGTTCATTTTTCCGTTTCTCGTGAGAGAAAACTTTCGAACCAGGTTAGCAACCTTTAATCGTGTCCCCGTGTGTTGCCTAACGATCCACGGCAGGGATACCCGACCCGATGGTTCCGGTGTCGAACGCTTCTCATTTCCATGTTCAACTGCCCCCGGTGGACCTGGGGCGGGTCAAAGGCGTACATAATGAAGTTCAACTGTAAGTTACGGCCTCCACAGAAGCAGTTCGCTACAAGCAACTAGAAAGTGTATTTTTGCAATCCTGCACCGTCCCCAGTGCTGGACGCTGTTTAGGGACCGCCAGAGGATGGACCGCCTTTGCTGGACGTTGGTCTGTGCTCGGACACGGCCGACATGATGCTGCCGGACACATTTTACCATCTGTCCAGGTTAATGGTTGTCATTAAGCATGCCAACGGATCGTCTTTTTCCAGCGCCACTTTAATTTCAAACCAGCGGTCCCATTGAGCAGAAGGGCGAATCTGAAGTGTGCTCCAAACTAAGCAGTGTTCTTCTGGTTGACCTACAATGTAACTCGCACAGTCACTGTCACCACGGCGCTCCATAAAACCGGGCCCCCGTGTAATGGGCGTAATGGGCGACAAAATTCATTTAGAGCTACGTGTGCCGCGCTGTGTAACATCCGATAAGTACGATCGGGGAGCGAGGTTCCACTCGGAAAACTGCACGCAATTTATCGTGGCCCCACGTACGCCCAGCTCCGCCCAGCCTGCATATTACTTTTTCCTGTGTTAATATGTTGCTACTGTTGCTGCTGCTGCGAGCATACGGAAGGTGAAGTTGTGGTGACACTTTTACGAACGTTAGCGGAGTTCCGAGCGGCAGCTATTACCGGAATGCATGCAAAACATGCCTCCTCCGTGCGATGTGAGCATAACCGACCGACAAAGCCGCCGCCAGGCCGCTCTTGTGACTCCCAAGGGAATCGAAGCGAGGTGTCAACAGGGGTCGACTATCAGCGCCTTCTAGCCCTCCCCCGATGCGTGTCAAGCGCTACCTGCACGAACTAGGCACTGGGGAGTATTTTGATTACGCCTGTTATTACCTGCCATCAATTTAACCTGTTCCGCGCGGCGGTGCCATCTAGGAGAGCGAAATGCCTGCAGCGTCACGCAGCGACAGTGGCGTGCCTTTTAATGATAATAATCACGCTATGAATAAAATAATAAACAAACTTTTAATAAATTGCCCGTAATGTCGTTACAACATTTAGACGAACCGTTCCCCGTGGCGCTTCCCGTGTTGTCGGCCGAAGGCTAAAGTTGCTCTAAGTGGACTTTATGGATGCAGGAGGGGACACCTCAACCTGACGGGAACCGTGTGGTCACCGGCTTGGGCAGAGTTTAGAACAACGCGCATGATTAAAGCGTAATACGAGAGGACACCCCCCTCGAGGTGGCTCCTAGTGCGCGGATTAGCTGTCGTTC
The DNA here is from genome assembly GCF_943735745.2 of Anopheles bellator. Taxonomy (NCBI): domain Eukaryota; kingdom Metazoa; phylum Arthropoda; class Insecta; order Diptera; family Culicidae; genus Anopheles; species Anopheles bellator. The sequence goes on from NC_071286.1 coordinate 82,138,737, forward strand.
ATACCAGGCGCAGCGGCAGGCATTCCGGAAGTGGCACAGGGTGTAGTTGTGGGGTGCCCGGAAACGAACACCAGGGACGGAAACGGGCAAAAGTTGGTGGTTCGCTCGAACATCGAAAATGAAATCGGATCGGATGCTCTTAGCCACACTATACACGAGCCGACCCTAACGCCCATTACGGTGCCGGATGACGGTGGCGATGGCGCAGGTAGCTAGCTGGCCAGGCTGGTTCAGACAGCTCGCCAATTGCGCGATTATGATTGCAAATGGATGCCGACTCATTTGCTAATGAGATTTGGAATTGATATGCCCTCCGGTGGATCTCCGGAGTCAGTGGGTGCTTGCGTTTGGATCCGGGGTTAGTTCCACTTCGTAGCGAGCCAACCCTTGGAGGATCTTCCCTTCGATGCTGGCCTTCCGCTGCGGCTGTCTGTCCGGTTTTCACGGTGAGAATCTTCTCGTTCCCTTCATCGAAGTAAGTAAAGTGGGTTAATAAATATTGGTGTCACTAAAAAGTAGATAACCTTTTGAAAAAACCAGTATTTACTCTTAAGCTGTCAAATGGTTGGCTTTTGACAGTTCGCTGTCATCCCAGGGTTCTTACACGCATAGGTCGTCTGCCTCTCATAATACCAAGGTTAATATACATTATTTAAAGCGAACTCGACAGAGACGGTTATGGAACTGACGCAGTTACTAGAAGAGTATACTTTAGCTTACCCAACCCCCTGATGTTGCCCGATGTGCCTTATCATCCGACAAATCATTTAATTGCGGACCAGCCCGTTCTGCGACGCCTCCGAACGTTGCGTGCGCAAATTGAATGAATATGATAATGAAACAGCCTAACAAACGTTTTCGCGTGTTTTGCCATCCGATTTAATGCGAAACAGCGAAAACGAACGGACTACGGTACGCGCACCGGTGCAGTGATGTGGTGAACAAATCGTCGAACGATTGACCGGATCGATCGGGAAAACCACGGAAAACCCATTAGGCTTTGGGCCCATGTAACCGATATGCCACTCGCCACAGTGTTGCAGACCCGGCGCCCGACCACGGTGCACCGACAGCAACGTGCAGCATAAATTGCTTTCCTGCCAGGATCCGTCGGTGCGCCACGTGACTTGTCCGACCGACCGGAAACGCTTCACGTTGCAGGTCCATTTTGTTTTTCTTTTCCCCCCCGTGGGCAGAGTTCAAAGTAGCAGCAGCCTCCGGTACAAATTGTTTGATTGGTGGCATAATTGAATAAAAGTCAACCGACCGCCGTCCGGTCTGGTCAAAAGGGTGCTCGCCAATCGATCGGCAGCCCACCGCAAACCGTGATGGCGTGACGAGGTGGGATTTCCCTCCCAGGCGGGGGAAACAGAGAGGGAAGGGATTTACACAAGCGAAACCACTGGCCGGCTACAATCGCAAACCGAGGGACGAGATTAGCCGTCTGGCTCCTGCTGTCTGATCCCAGACAGAAGTTACGGGCACAACACACACGACGCGCTGACTTACGAGTGTGTGTTCGGAGATCCCGAGATTGCCGACTCCGAACGTTGAGCGTGGGAGTCGAGGAAGGATTCCCTGGCCCCTAGCCTTCCCTGGCTAGCTTGCCGACTGGTTTCTGCGTGTTGCGCAGAAAAAAACGGGACGAAAAGGACGATAAAAAGTGCGACCAAATCACGTCGAGTGGCTCCAGGCTCACGGCGACAGGACACCGCTGGCAGCAGCTGGCACCATAAATCAGGACAATTTTCCGCCCCACGCAACAACCGACCGGGGGTGACCGAAAATGGAGATGACTTTTCGGTCACTCCCGAGCGTTTAATTGCCGGTCGAAACTTTTTGCCGCCACCGAGAGCCAACGGTCAAAGTGGTGCGGGACCGTTGTCGTGTCGAAAGTGATCTAAATCTAAAAGTCTGCTGGAAAACTCCAACCGACTTTTTGGTTTGTTTTCGGGATTCCCGATATCTCCCGGTCCCGGTGGTCAACGAGGCCACCCATTCGAGTCGTAAGCCCCAGAGTTGACTGTGTATGTCCTTTATGGCCCACAATCAGGTTGAGGACACTCCAACGTTGCTCTATTTTCATTGGGCAACACGGCGCGGCGAAAGTGAAAGCGTGAAGGTGTGATAACTCGGTGCCGGTGGATTGCGGACGAGTTGATGAATGTCCTGAAATCAATGAAATGCACTTCAGCGCTTTGCAGATTGCAGTAAAGTAACAAATGGCCATTTCATGCCGGGGGGCCCCGAGCCTTTGTTTATGTTTGCTCCCGACGATTTACGACTGCCATTATGGAGTTTCGATTTTTCTGGTTGCCCGCGGCAGGCCTTAGCCTTTGGGGACTGGTGGACTACAAAAATCGGTTGGCACTCATGGTCGCGCGAAGCGCAAATATTTATTTTAAAACAATTCTCATTCACTCGGCTCCATTAGCGTTATGGCGCTGACTGAGTTGTGCTTTGTGGAGTTACAATACAAAAAAACACTCGACTCCATTAAAAGGCCGTTTCGGAAGGGAATCCGTGACCGTTGATCGAATTGCAGAACAGCAAGGTAAAAGATTCATCATCCTATTTTGTATCTTTTTTATTAAACGCGCTCCAGTTAGGCCAAGTACTGTTAAGGGTCTATGGCACGCAGCCTAGGATCTCGCGAATGCTTCGCTCGCGTGCTGTAAACCCACAGTACCCACTTATCTCCAGCACCAGAGGCTCATCTTGAGGGACCACATCCCGCATATGTTGGTGTATTAAAGTACACTTTCTATTCGTTTTCAGATTACCCATAAAAGGCGCGCAGTTTCATCTTGTGGAAGCTACTGGAAAAGAGAGTCAACTTCGGAAAGCGATCCGATGGAGATCCTATACACCCAAATCCGTGGCAGCTCGTTTATGGCGACGGATCACCACGAAACACGGTCCCGTCACGGCACGGGCTGTTGATAGCACCAAATGCCATCGTCGTTATCAGTGCCACGAGGTGTTCTGGTCCGTCACTCGCTGCCACAGCCAAAGCAATCGTCTTTATCGTGTGCTCCAGTATCAACTCTGTCTCACTTTCACGTCCAGCGGCCCGATCGAAAGTGACGACGCAAATCGGTTTTCGGTGCTTCGGCTCGGAAGCCAATCTAGGTGGCCTCACCATGCTGTGGTATCGCTGCCACGTCACTCACTGAGGGTTCCTCGCGCGAAATGATGGGTTTTCTTTCACTTTCGCCACTGGTTTCGTTTTATGGAAATTCGGTCCACCCTCGGGGGGGTCGGTGGAGTTTTATTGCCGTCTCGGGGATAGTGGCTGATGGAGTGCCGGCTCGCTGACTGGATACCAATCGGCGGCCAGTTAACCACCGACCAGCTGGAGCACGTCACGGCGAACACTGGACTGGAGGTTTGCATACCCCCGGGTCCGGTCCGGTCCGGAGACTGTTTTCCACTTTTCACGGGCCTAGAATGAATATTTCATGAACCGCCGACCCACTAAGGCGGGCGGTGATCTGCTGACCCAGCCAGCTTCGGTAGTCTAGAAAGCGAACAGAAGCTCTGCCGCCTAATGGAGGGAACGCCATTGTAAGTTTGCTCTTCTGCGGGTCATACAGCGGCTGATTATTCCATCGAAACTGCGGACCACCGATCGAGGTCGCCCATTAATTCTGGAAGTTGTATCCGGGTAACACTCCACATCTCCATACCAAATGCCGAATGATTACGAAGCAGATGCCGCAGCCAAGTGCCAGTTCCGTCATGGCTCCTTCGCTACACGCTATCCTCTAGCACCGTGTGCTCCTCCAGTGCGCGAAAACTGTCTCCGAGGTTAAGCGAGATAACCGCCCCGTAACGGAGTTTGAGTTTTTCGTAATTCTTCGCCGCCCGAAAGCGTAGATCGACCACTTTCGGGGGGTTTCTTAGTTCCAGCCCGAGCACGTATCGCTCCAACAGATCGGCCACCTTCAGCTCCCGGTGAAGCCGAGCCATGTCCAGGGCCGTCCGACCGGCAGTGTTCATCTCGAACGGGCTACATCCGGCCTCCAGCAAACTCTCGACACACTGCCGATGACCACCGCAGGCCGCCAGGTGTAGGGCAGTGTTACCCATGCGATCCGTCCTGGTGAAATCGCCACCACGTTTTAGGGTCACCTCGAGGGCACGTTCTTGGCCAGCGGCTGCCGCCAGCAGGACCGGAGTTCTGTGATTTTCGTCCAACGAATTTACCTCCCATCGGGTCGCTTCCTTCAGCACGGAAAGCGTGCCGCCGATGGCTGCCCAGTGGAACCGGTTCGTGCTACCCATCACGCTGTTGCAAACTGGCCAGTCGGTACGCTGCCGATAGTATTTCACCACCCGTTCGTTGACTCTTATCACTTCCGCTGCAACGCAAGCTTATCTCAAGTGGCTAAGACACTTTTACGGTATATTGTCCGAGTTCGATTGGAGGCGATGCAGTCGATGATGATCTGAGGCTCGATGGGGAACGCTGATTAAACGATCCGATCCGGCCAGTCATCAAGAAGTTTCTTCCAGTTAACACCGTGTAGTATTTGCTTGCCATCAACACGTCCTGATAAACAGGGAATCCCGTGCGGAACACTGCTTCTCCAGCTTCGCAAACGATTTATGTGACAATCGCTGTAACGGAGAATAATCAGCCTGAGTCGTCGGTTGGCCAGGTTATCTATCAAACGCCACCGTGATCTGGGTCAGTTGGCAAAAGTTTCCTCCATGAAGCGAACGGAAGCCACCGAAGGAGCCAGGAGCGTGGACGTCGATGCCCCAACGCCTTGCCGCGTGTATTGATTAGTTGGCGATGGCGCGAGATAAATAATATGCAAACGACTTCATTTGCCTCACGGGCACACACGCAGCCCCCTTCCTGCGGGTAAGGTCCTCCGGACCAACGTCACGGGTGCGAATTAATCTCATGTCGCCTCGCGCCGCACCGCGTAATCTAATATCATCCCGATGCCAGATCTCGCCGAGAGCCACAATCTGCGAGCTGGGCTATCAATCGTGCCATCTGGCGTGGATTGCCGGACGGACGGGCATAACCGGGACGGGGTCGGTAATTAAACGTAAAGGTGCAACGCTGCCGCCGGTGCACTCTGACGCAGTTTTAATTACTTTCAGCCACAAATCCTGACCGTTTCAGCGATGCGCACGCTTTGAATCCGCAAGAAGCGACCACCAGCAGTCGCGGCAAGTCGCGTATTAGAAGCCAGAGGCCGCAAGCAGAGCGAGAAAAAAAAACAGGGACGGTCCATCGATATTCCGCGCACTGGCGGGCCATAAATCGTGTGTCCCATGCCGGTGGCGACATTCCGGCTGAACAAGTGGCCGGGTGGCCCTCAAGAAACACGCGAGGGGGGGGGCGACTTAATTTGTTCATTAATGCGACACCGTGTCTTGGCACGGGACGGCACGGCACTGGTCCGCTTCCGTTCTGTCTGCCTGTCCGTCAGGACGACCCGCCCCGCAAAGCGCAAGCATATTTAAAAAGAGAAATTAATAACACGATAACGTCTCGAGATAAGGAAAGGGCCGTCGGTGGTCGTGCTGAACACGCCGCAACTTCTCTAGCGCATCTGCGTGCACGGACACACGTCGAAGTGGCCACCGGTTGAGTTCGGTTAGAAAAAAGGGACAGATTAAGAGGGGTTTTCCACGCAACAGCTGGCTGGCTGGTCGGTTGCATAGGAAATAAATCAACCAGTGAGTTATATTAATGGACGGCATATTTTATGCCACTATAGCTGCATATATAATTCATCGCCGAGCGCTCCGCAGGGCGTTCCGTGGGATATTTCTACGGTAAAGTGAGCGCGATGAAGAACTCGTTTGCAAAATGGCTCTCTCAAATCTTGACGGTAAGAAAAGTGCCAAGTGTGGCCCATTTTTCTCGCTTTATTCGCTTACATCGCCCAGCGCCTGTCGACATGCCACTGTCGGTGGGTAATTTAAATAGCTGGACACTTTTTCGATGATGTTCTTTTAACGCACTGAATTACAGTTGAACACTTCTCTTTGTTGAAGTTTCTCTAAAGTAAAAGATGTTTTAGAGGAAAGCTCTGTTTGCCTCCTCAAATAGAGTTACCCAACAAAGGGATTCATTTTGAGGTTTGAGGAACTGAGTTCAGTCTGGGTATCCTGTGACCTATGTTGATGTACGACTTATCCAAACTTTGAGCTTCAAATGGCCTAAAGTTGCTTCTGAATTGCGGGCTCATCGACCCAGCGCAATATGTGAAAGAATTATATCTTGTTGTTCGCAATATCAGCTTGCGGTCAGTTTATAAAACAAAAAATAGGAAAACAATTAATCCATCATGCACAAAGGTGCACGTCATTTTTACTGTGGCTGCCAAAATACGCGGAACGATGTTTCACGCAATCCACTTTCAACGCCAGCCTGCACCCGTTCCTTGTCACCGTTCCAGACACTTAACCCTAGTAAAGCACCGTGCCCCGTAATCCTGCAACAGATGACAGCTCAAGCTGAGCATCAACCGACGGGCGCCCGAGCATCCTTTCCATCACTTTATGCGTGCCTCTGACCGTTCCATCGCGAATTAATGTCAACGCTGGAAACTAGCCAAAATGATTAATTACCTTATCGCACGCCCACCAGCCACCGACCATTGTGGCCAGTGATTTTTTACCGGTGGCCAGCCTAACCGAGCCCAACCTGCGGTGACTGTTGCTGTCGTCGCCACATCAAAGGCGCTCCACAAAGTGTTATCGTTGCAGGTCCATCGCCGGTCGGTGCCGGCGAAAATCTCCTGCGGCAACGGTGCACAGGTGATAAAACATATCCTAAGAGTGACGAGGACTCGTTTCCACCATATGGCAAATCCACTCCACGTGGGTAGGATGCCCTGGGCAAGCATTAAAAATGGCCTCGAGAATGTTTACGATCATCGTACGCAACCCCCAAAAAAGGACCTGCGTCTGCGAGCGCGCGAACACGCGGCAAGCCTTTTGCTTGATGCCGTGCCGTTCCTGACTCCACAGCATATGATTCATTTATTTTATTTTATTTTGCCATTTTTCATCAAAGCCCGTCAAAGTGAGTGAGTGAAATAAAACATCACTCCGTACGGCTCGAGAGAAGCAACAAAGTTGGTCAGCTCGATCGTCCGAGGCCGACAAGACCGACGGGCGTACGAATTTTTATCATTTTATCGCCGTTATGCTACGTTCCTCGTGCGGCGCACGCTGATGCCCAGTTCTCTGTTATGCTGCCGGCGGCGTGATAAAAATGGTCCGACAAAAAAAAAGTCGGTAGAAACGATCGCATAACGACCGGCGCAAAAAAAAGGCCGGCTCGTGGGAAAAGTGTACAAAAACCCGAAAGCCCGACCGATTGGCTGGGATTTATGGCCGTCGGGGGGTCCCGACCGTGCCGGGAGATCGAGTATCAAGTCGGTTGGCCGATCGATCGCTCGGTCGGAGTTTCTCTGTTTTTAATGAGCAAAAATATTTCCTATTTCGGTGCACGGTGCGCAGCATGGTGGCCGGTCTGCTACGGTCCGACTGACCCAGAAAGGTAACCGTATTTGTGTCCTTAGCAGTCCCTCGGAGCAGAGTGCGCCAACATGTAAGCCGGCGAAGCCGGCAAAGGCGAAAATAAATAAACCCATTCCTGGCTCCATTGGTCTTGCGAGAAGAGGTAATCGATCTGCTCGCCCCGTTCCGTGCGGAATTGGGACAAATTTAACAACTCTTGGCCCGGCTGGCCATCGGCGCATTAGCAATGCACTAAATGATGCATTAGGCGGGCTGCAGTGTAAGCCGGATGGCAATAAAGCTGAGCTCCTAAATCAGAAGCAAATCGTTCCGCACCATAGCAGCAGCCGGGAGGCCACAAATCAACGCCCTTTCCGATCCGCAAAGGCACATCCGGCGCTACGGGGGCCATTGATGGTGCATGTTGGCTAGCCGGATGGCAGGGCAATAAATGCAATAAAGAAGTTGGCACCGAAAGTGCGTCTGGCAATAACGGAAAGTTGTTCAAATAAAATGTATTTATTTATTTTTCCCATCGCCGGGACCGGGATTGGTATTGAATGCGTACGTTTGAGGTAATTGGGGCTCGTTAAAGAAATCTCCTCTGGAAATTAAACTGAGCCCCGATTTAATGGCACGGTGGCGCTGTTAATGCAGAATCATTTGATGTGATTTAATTAACGATATATCATAAACGTAATGTGGTAAGCGCACCTACGCACGACCCCGACGAACGAAAGAAGCTCGAACGTTTTAATCTCTTCGCTGCTCGCGGCTCGATTGCAAACAGGTTCGGTGGCCTTCCCGCAATTAACGGATTCGTCCTCGTCTGAACGGTGCCTAGGCACGCTAGCATTAGTGTTTTAAAGTTTAAAGCTTTTGCAGCAACCGAATCAACAGGTTCCATCATGCCGTGGCCATCATTACGTTTACGCCAACATTAATCGAACGGTGCAAATTTGTCAGCAAGGCTATCGCGAGTGTTCAAATGAAATCAAGATTCATTTTATCACAGCACCCAACACGCAACCGAAACGACGCACTCGAAAAGGGAGAGATAAATGGTGCGCCATGTTTTGCTCCTTCTTAACGCAACGCCGAATCGCTTAGGGTCGACATTACAACATGTTTTCGTGCTGTTTAAAAATAAAACGAAATTATTGCCCGCTTTCGGTAGACTGGGAACAACCAATTAACATAAGCTCACCCGATGGAAAACGGAACAACGGCCGCCCATCATAATCGAACGGGTTTCGGCGGGCGCAGTGAATGTAAATAGTGTTTTATTATCTTCCTGCGATCGCTCTGACCGGTCCCGGGCCGGTTGGCTTTGGACTTCCTCGGACCATCGTGGCCCGGTCCGGGTAGGCGCCGGGTAAACGAACTCCACCAAGCCCCGACGATATATTGCTCATGTCTTAATTACAAATTAAACGACATAAATTCAGGATTCGGCCAGGACGGCCACCGAAAGGGAGGCTCCCAGCGCGGGGCACAGTTCGTTGCCGGTAACTCCCTTTGCCGCTGTCCGAAGCCCGACTGAGGCCATGTCGCGGTCCGTACAATTTACTACCGGTCTCAAGCATTGAAGCATCGTCGGGATCGACGGTAAATTTATGCGCGGCCCAGACGCGGCCTCAGTGAAAGCGAACGGACCGCCGCCCATCCGTTATCCTTCGATCGTGTTTGGGGTGCATTTTGTTTTGGTGGCACTTCGCCCAATTCCCAGCCAAAGAAAAACGAAAAAGGGGTTCAAATCTACGACGCCCTTCAAAGGGGATTGTGTACGCAGAAATCTTGGGCAGATAATCTCCGTGACTTAGCGTGATTTGCTTGCGGGTGCGATAATTAAAAGTTTGCGCGCGCCAACGACTTTCTTCAGACTCTGGTGCATCATCGCGGCGTTCTGCTGCCGAAAAGCAGACACCACTCAAACGCGGGTGTCACGTGGAATGGTGCGATCTCGGTGATTTGAGCGTGCCGAACGAGTTGCCACTTTTGCGGCCCGCCCCCCTGATCTGAGCGGGCTAATTGAATTGATGAGCCAGACGGGTTTTATGTGGCCAAGACAAGCAGATTATGACCGATGATTAGCAGCGCTCGATGGGCGATTCCGGGAGTTTTTATTGTCGATTTTGCGCTCCGAACGCGTCTCGATGCATTCAATATGAGCTGCGACGACTGCGATGCCCGCAAAGGGATAACGTGTGTTTCTGTGTTTGTTTGGTCGCGAGTTTTTCCACAGGACTTTCCGGCGGCCATTACAATCGGTGAGGGGAGCGCTCTTTTCGGGCGAGACAGAATCCAAACATAAAAATTTACATGTGTTGTGGGTCTCACGAGGCGTCCCGAAAACAAAAAAACACCAAACCCGCTGATGGAGGCATTAATGTTAATGTTTTACCGTCTGCCGTTCATAATCTGGCCGGCTCACCGGTCTGTGTTCCGATCGTCTAGACCTAAAGCAAATGGGAGTGCATTAATGCTCCCGCTTTTGCTTTTTCGGGCTTCGGTTTTGGCAGACTTTTATCGTGGAGTGCCATCAGGCTTTGCAACTTCTGGGAAACTTCTGGGTGGCAAATGTACGCAGCCCGTAAACAAAGATATCGACATTCGAAATGCTTCGACGCGACATGCTGCTCCTTGACGATGGCCAAAGTTTCATCTTTCATCTCATTCGCTGCAACTGATTTTCAGAAAAAAAGGAAAAGAAGGCAGCTGACCGAGCGAAACAATCAAAGAGTCCTTCGAAAAACTGGGAAAAGTTTTTTTTGAAAGTTTGAATCTACGTTATCTACGCTCCTGGGAAGACTAGTTTTTGTGACACAATTGCCCCGTTTTTGGTGGAAAACAAGATCGATCGTATCAGATTTCAGTATATTAATACATTGTGAGCATAAATATCACACTGTTATGATCCGCTTCATCACATTTCGCCACTAAAAATCGTATCGTCACGTGGGTCAACGAACTGCTCGAAACTGCTCGAATGGTCGGGATCACACTCATAGCGCACCAAGCAGTACTAAAAATCTCCGTACAATCAACAACTCTGTTTATGAGGCCAGGAAATCAACAAAACGCATCATCGCCCAATAAAAATCACCCGAGAAACCGAGAACATCCCCAGGAAACGGCCATTTGTCGTCGAGTACATTGAGAAAATCGCATAAAAACTAGTGTAAGTACTCGTGTACTGTCTCACATTCGTTTTATCGCTCCGTTAATCGCCGGACGCCTTGGCTTAGCCAGCCGTGCTCTCGCAGGCTACTGGCCGCTCGGTGTAATTTTAAATTTAACGTCCCAACCGGGAGTCCCCATTTGGGAGCCGTTCCCGGCGAACGTTCGATAAGCAATTGTGCTGAAGTTTCCGTTTATATTGTTTCGTCCTCCGCCCGATAGGTGGGAAGAGATGGGCAAAAAAAATGGGTGCAATAAGCTAGGAGCCGGGTGGCCCCTGACCAAAGCGAATGCTTCCTTATCGACACCGTCCAATAACATCATCTCGTCGTCTGCTACTGGCCAACTCTGGTATCATTGTCACCACACACGTTGTCGCATCGCAGCATTGTCGTCCGACCGAACCGAACCTGTGGACCTGTGCCCAAGGACAGCCCTCGGAGAAGAAGGAAAAACTTCGATCACGGCGACCACCACCAGGACCCGCAGGACATCGCATTTGTTATTAAACTTTTATGTGCGTTTTAGTGTTATATTTCATCGGGTTTTATGTATCCGGGGAGATGGGTGTCGAGGTTTCGTGGCGATGCAGCTTCATTTGCAGCTTCTGCCGGTCCAGATCCGTGCTCCGTTCCAATATCTTCTTCCCAGGCGGATTTGCTGGAAACTTACTGACGCCCACCGCCGCTGTAAAACCCCGCCATCCCCACACTGTTCCACTTTACACTGGTGGACCACGGTGCCGACGCATCCCGATGCAACAGTCTTTCGTACAGATTGGAAGCTTTAGTACGAAATCGATTTCAATGAATCGTTTCTTGGCACTTCTCCTGAGGGTTCAGATCGACCGAGAGCGAGACAGAGAGAGAGAGAGAAAGAGAGAGCGTGTTTCAGAAGAGATTTCTTTCGCAAGTTTCTTTAAAACTCGTAAAGACATCGAGGCGACAGTGGAGCAGCCAGCTCGCTAGTAGCATCCACTCCGGTGTGTCCTCCTTTCGAGGAAAGTCTCCATTTGACCGTTGGCTGTGCGAGCGTCGGGACCAACCACGGGATGCAAGTGTACAAAAGGAAATTAACCTACATTTCCGAGTCCGAAGCCGACACAGTCCACAGAACTCGGTACAAGCGTTACGTAATTAGGTTAGGAGAGCTTGCAGCTCATCCGGAGCACCGAATTAGTTTCGTAGCCCTGTTTCCGGCGCTGCTCTGGCCAGGATGTCGTCTGGTAACCCTCGGCACGCAGCCCGACACCGTCAACAGTGTGAAGCGATGGGAGTGATGGACCGTAAAAACACAGTTTTGATTATTCCCCGGGGCTTCGGTTTTTGGAGTTTGAGTTTTTGATTACAATCCGTCAGCCGCCGGCGCCCCGACCAGCAGACCTAGGAGTCTCCGGGACGATGTGGTCATTAAATTGGAAACTATCTGAATAAAGCTTGCACGGTGGGGTTGTAGTTTTAATTTGTCCCGCATTCCTTCGACGGATACTGATACGTCAATTAAACGAAACTGAGAACCAGCGCTCTCCACAACACTATGTTGTGGGTCAGCCCGTTCTTTCTCGTCGCCATAGTCCGTCTGCATGAAAACTCCTAATCCGGGAGAAGAAGTTTACGATGTGTCACGGCAATTGGAGCTATTTAATTCTTTTGTCCCATCAGTCCTCGGGGCCACACACGCGAGGAAACCCGCGCAACAAAGCGGGGAGCAATCGGAACGCCGGGATCGGTGTGTCTGGAAACTTGTTGACGTTTGGGAAACGTCAGACGCCAGACACGGATCGCTCTTGCGGCCGCCGGCCCCGTATGTTGGGAAGGATCATCCGTTGTTTCGCGAGTACTCGCCGGATGCCGGGTCACGGTGGGCCAGCTGGGAGCTGTTGCTCCAAATCTGCCAATAAACTGCCGAAGAAAAACATCATAATTCGTTCGTTCGGCTTCGAACAACGGCCAAGCGAAGAGAGTCATAAAAACACACGGAGCTCTGCGAAACGGTGCGATGATGTTCGCACAGCAATGACTCCTTTTTGGCCGCTTCCTTTTTCGTTCACAGTGTTTGAATGTGAACACGAAACGGGTTATTAGCAATAAAACTGAAATCAATAGCACCACGGACGCCACCATTTCAGGCGCGCGAAAGCAGTCAATCGTCGCGGCCGGACCAGCGGAATCGGCTTAATGGGCCATTTTTTGTGCAATTTATTGGCTCCGATACTTCGCTTCGATTTATTGGCTTTAAAAGGTTTTTTCTCTTGGTTTCTTTCTCTTTGCCCTACTCGCATCTGGTTATGACTAAGTTCCTCCATTAGATCCGCATTTGGTTCGGCTCAACTCACCAAATACCAAGCTGTCGGATCACAGATGGACAACAAACAGGACATTAGCCGTTCCGATTATCAGAATGGATGGCTTAAGGCTTAACGTTGGAGCGACCGGGACCAGTGGAGACCGTTTGGGCGTTCGCAAAGCACCACATTTGCAATTAACCGTCCCCCAATGGGGCAATGGGAGCATGGATCTTCAATCACCTTAATACCACCACCGGCGCCGGATGTGAAGGTTAGCACTCAGCCGCCCGGGACCCGGGACCGGGCGGGACAAAAATTTATAATCTTCGCCTTCGCCAATTATAATGCACTCCCCGAAACAGGCGTCGCGATCCAGACGCACATGACAATAAATCAGTATCTTGGCCGAGTGTGTAAGAAAACACAACTTCGTTTTCTTTATTGTGCTTTTATTGGCCCCAAACGACGGAAACGGAACCAGGGACCTCCGCGGCTAGCCGGTCGGGCGGCCGAGCTCCATTTGGGTGGGTCGTTAAATAAATCAATCAGCCAATCAGAAATATGATTAAAACAAAACGGCGCCCGTTGATGGCCAGCCAGCCAGTTGAGTGGAAGGGCCAAAACGAAGGTAAATAAAAATTAAACACCACCATCAGCGGGGTGGAGTGTGTGGTAACCGGATCGCTTATTTGCTAAACTTGGGCCGTAAATCGCACCGAATGTCGCCTAATTGCATCCTTCCCTGGCATGGTCTGGTCGGTTGGTTTGCTTCTTCTTCGTCCGCTGTTCGTCTGGGGTCCTTTCGCCGACCGACAGGGGCGATAAAAAATTAAAAGTTGGAAAATAAATGCTCGCCCATACGGTGGTATACAAATACATGGGCGCATCACTTGCTTGGGTGCCCTCGACCAAAGTGTCATTAAGCACTGGCAAATTAATGAAAGTTGACCATAAATGCTGCCGGAGCCCGAAAACGGATTTTTCCATTAATAATAATTGCACATAATTTATAGAATCACTCTCCTCCAGTCGCAGGCCAAAGTGCACCGATCCATAGGTTCATCGGTGCAGCTGGCATCGGTGGACACAAAATGGCAAGCCGCGACTCCAACCGGAACACGACCCAGACGCACGAAACACGCACCAGCGAAGGTGGAAAACAAAAACTCAGATAAAATTAATAATCACGTAATTTAACGTGGCTTTCTTTATTATTCGGTCACATCGGGCCGGCATCGGCCGCGCGACGTCGGCGACGCACCGCAAGGAAGTAGCGCTTCCCTGGCGACGCCCATAATTTAGCGCTTTATTGTGCACTCTGGATGCAATTATTGTGCACATTAAAACATATTTATAATATTGAGTGTGCGCCCCCGGGGCGCAGCAAATTGTCGCGTCACACGTCACATCGTCTGACGCCGTCTGGTGGCGGAATAAATTCCCGTGACCCCCAGGCGGACTCCGGGCTGGAGACACCGCCCAAAATGCACCGATCGTGTATGTGGCGGGCGGGTTTCGAAACGGATTTCGGTAATGACATGTCCCAGCCCCCATAATGATGATCGTTCACCAGCCCGACGACACGGTTGTTACGGGCGAGAGATATGACGCGCCGGAAGGGGAGATAGAAGCGACCGAACGAACAAGAGAGAGAGAGAGAGCCAGAAAGAGAGGCAAAGAAGAGACAATCTGCCTTTTTGCATCCTTTTGCTTTTGGCCGGCCTCAGCCAGCATCAAAATCTGTCACACGGCAGTAATCGTAAATAATATTTTTCGTGTCTTTTTTTTGCGTGCTTTTTCGTCACGATTTGTGCTCACGGGGGTCACCAGGGCGGTTGCAGTGCTTGAGTTACGAACGCCACCCGAAGCCAGCTGTGAAGTGCATCGCATCTTTTCGCACGGTGCGTCCCGATCGCAAAAGTGGCCGCCGAAACGGAGCGTCGGTGACTCGTAATCCATTTCGACAAATCATTTTAATCTGCAATATCCGACCGAAAGTCTCGGCGCAGGTTTCGGCTGATGGGGATTAGGTGACAAATGGGCAAAAAAAACGGTCGAAACATGTAATCCAGTCGAGTGATCGTGTTTTTTTTGGATACGGTTTTCGACAAAGGCTAGAAATAATTTATTTACTTTTGGCTTTATTCACGCGAACTGATCGTAATAGGTGGGCCAATATGTGGTGAAGACGCTATTTTGCCATTATTTGATGGAGCGATATTTAACACAAGACCTCCAACAACTACTGGTTTAATTATATTATTGTTTGTAAAAGACAAATATTCAAACAAGTTTATTGATTAGAGTGACAATTTGCCGAACAAAATTAAACAACGTTTGAAGAAATAATTTAAATACTTTAGAATTGATCAGAACTTCAAGAACTGACACAATGTTCCTCACAGTTGGGATTTAGTGCTTGCTAGGCTATCTGCTACTTATTGGTTGGTTATAATAAAAATAATTTCATTTGAAATTTATCATTCTTCAATTCATCATTCCCTATTTAAGCTCAAAAACACTCAAAATGGAAGATGAGCTGTTTGCCAATAAATGTGTACTGAATGCAGTATTAATAAAGAGATTGTTTACTTGTTCAAAGGATTTATTTTAGTTAACTTCTTCCGGTGAATGTACCCAGTTCGAGGCAATTGATTCGCCGCCACAAAAGACCTGTCCGTCCGTAAAGCTTATGATGGACTAAAAAACAAAATTGGCAAAACAACAACCAAATCCTGCTGCATAAATCATACCACGTTTAACAGTCAATTAAATGTCATGCCTGCAATTAAGCGCCACTGTTCCCCCGCCGCCCTTCCCACCCCTCGTAGGCTCCTGGCAGTGGCCCTTATTAAAGGCACTCCACTTAAGCCACCAACCGAAAACCCGTTTAACAGACGTCCGCCACGAGACAGGACACGCAGAGGATCGTTTTCGTACGCTGCCATCGATCGCTGCTCCGCAGTTCCACGGCTCCGGTCCCGGATCGCTTTCCCGAAATTGGACACCCGAGACCGGACCGACGGATTCGAGGGTTCGTTCGACCGACGGGTTGTCACAATTCTGAACACCCAGCGGTTCCCCTGGACCCAGAAGGCCCAGAAGGCTTTCTTAATGGTTAACCGCCCGAAAGGGTCGCTGTCAACTTCAGCCGATTGCATTCGGGTCGATGCCGATCGATTCGGTGTTCAATCGGTGGACCTCGGTTGCCCACCGGCGGCCGGCATTCCGGCGTTAATCGTGACACGCTGTCACGGGCAGCTTAATGTCTGGAGCCTTCCAGCTGTCAATCATAAAACTGGGTGCAACGGGCTCGTGACCGGGCGTGGTGCAAGGTGATGCGTGAGCTGTCAGTTCGGCCCGAGGAACGCCAATGTGCTCGTCACCTTGCCGCCAGACCGGATTGCATAAGTGCATTTGCCTTCGATTAGACGCCCCGGTAGGGCTGTTGATAGGGGTTGGCTGCCGGGAAGAGCAAACCCACTCTAGCACGGGAACTCACATACACGTGCCGTGGAATGCAACAATCCTTGGAATGCATCGGTTGCACCGACAAGCATGAGACGGACACGGACGAAAAAACACACGGGCAGAAAATTCATGCTCCAAGACGATCGGCGAATGATCGCGCCTCGCGGTCAAGCTTATCGGCGATGCAACATATTAATCGAAATTATAAATTGATTTATTTACAACTTTATTGTATCTAATTAATGGTGAAACCCGTTCGCCACGCAACGGCGGCGCTGAAAAAACAACACGCTGGGCTGTGGAAAGTTAAGGTGGGCCGATGCAAAAAGGATTTACTCCGTGATTGCGCTGGCCAGTTTTCCTAACAGGCCCGCCCCGGAGCACTGATGCCGTGCCATGAAATGCGTGCCCATTTTGGGAACCACCTTAAGTGATACCATGTAACCACCCATCTGAGGCGTGGAGTAGGCAAGAAAAAGTCTCACTGAAACCATCGTTAGGGGCTGTCCTTTTCTGCCAACAACGCGATGCTCTACTCGGGCGGGACGGTTTAGAAAAACATGAACCATCTATGAGATGACCGATCTCACCTTTCCGCGAAACCTGTTCCGATGAAACGCGTTTGGCGTTTTTACACTCCAACTGGCGGCCGAGACGAACGTGGCCAATTGGCCGGTCGATCGGACTTTTTATTCCCACCAACCGTATCGGCCTAACGATCGTGCCCTAAACATGATAACTTATTTCCCACAGCCGGGCGTAGGACGGTTCCCATGGGCGTAGACCCTAGCCAGCCCTTCAGGAAGTGAAGAAAATCAATTGAGGTGAAGAAAATAATTATTTTGCTTTCAAATAAATCGCCATGTCCGCCATGCGCGTAATGGCTACCGAGGAAGTTTAGTCAACTTTTGGATATCATGACATTATACATTAGGGAGTGGAATCGTTGAGAACTTTTGGTTCAATAAAGGAACTCATGCTCATGAAATGCTTGTCGATCGCAAAAGGAAATGAGCAAAGAAACTAAAAATACACAGCGATGATCGAGAGATTGGCGGAGCATCTGCTTGATTTAGTCGTTCAAGATTCGATCATCTTCATCAGCAAAGTTAAAATGCGACCGATTTTATTCAAAGCCGAATTAATAAATAAAGCATTTGCTTAGCCGAAGCAAGGGTTAAAAATAGAACTTCTGAAGCGTGATTTTGACAGCTGGATTTAGTGATCTAATCTTGTCTATGTCATAAGAACACCGCCCGCTAATTTTCAACTAACTTGTTTTCATCCAATCTTAATTGTATTGTACTGATATCACATGCAAAATAGGTACTAAAAATACGAACATGTTACTTCTGTACCAAAGTACGTTAACAATTCGCCCCAAACTCTGGAGCACCAAAGACGCCGAGTCAAAGAACGGTTCACGTCTGGCGGTATCGTTTGCAACTCCAACGCTCAGACCTCTGACCAGATCTCCCTCTTTCAGTACGTCTCCCCTACGCATTACGTCCGGCTGCAGCTGATCCGCGGTAACGGCACCGCGCACTGGTGTATTGTGTCTCGTTTGGCGTTTTTAAAAATAGTCACCTACTAACGCCCCGCGCTGGTGACGCGACGGCCAGTGACATTACCGAGGTCCCTTCTCGTGGGTTTTTGGGGGAAACACCCCCTTGGTCGGACCCCTGCCCCGCCTGGGTGTATTATGAAAAATGAGTTCATTGCATCGTTGTTTTTACATCGGTCCGTAGCTCCGGCCTGGATTAGACGCCGGTGCATTGGAAGAGTGTGGAGAAGAGAAATAAATGAGTCTTGGAAAAACAACCGCAGAGAACCGCAGTGTCACACCTGAGGAGCGGTTGGCTTCGCTCGAGTCCCAGAATAGTCTGTGCCATGGTGCCGCCGTGTCAGACACGGCACCATTTGGGGTGATGATAGTTTTGTGGGAATTCCCTGGTTCACCTGGTTCCACTTGGTCCACGTTGCCCAACCGAGTCCGAGTCGGACTACGGTTCGTCCTGCTCCCAAAGTCGAAGTCCAGAATACACTGGCTCGCTACAAGACAGGTTCATGTCAGACGGACATTTCCAGGGAGATAAGTTCCCCACTACCACGGATCGGTCCTATCTTTGATCTCCTGGCCATCCGGTGGTCCAAATATCCCGAACGAGTTCCTGGCACGCAATCGATAATTGTTTGATAAGGCTCTGGCGGGGACTCTGGCTACTCACAGTTTGACGAGCTCCGTCGGCAGATCGGCCGGGACGGCGTCTAGGCCGAGGCCGCGGCAAGCGAGGGCCACCTCCTCCTTGGTGCCGCTGCACTGGCAGCCGCGCGCGATCCACGGCTTGCAGATCTCCTTTAGCGTCTTGCCGTACACGCCGTACTGCTGCAGCGCCTTCTCGTACATCGCCTTGGCCTCCTTCTCCGGGTCCATCGACGGTATCAGGAGGCTCTCCTTCAGCATGAGCTTCGTCTGGCCGGTGGTCGGCACGGTCGGCGTCAGGCCGGCCGCCCGATGCTGGCCGGCGGTTTGGAACAGGAGCAACACCAGCAACACCTGGACCACGTGCCACTTCACCACCAGCACCAGCGTCCACCGCCGGGCGAGAATAATTCGTGGTGCCATGCCCGGTGTCCGGTGACCGGTTGGATCTCTGTTTTACCGACGGGGCGACGACACTCCCGGCCACTGGCCGACACACCCGACTTGGGACGCACTTTTTTGTCGATTCGTAACTCTCGGCCCGCGCCTCCGAACCGACGATACATGGGCACGGCGCCCCCCACCACACACAGACACGCGCGGGAACACCCTTTTGCGGGGTGAGGTTAAGACGGTCGGTCACTTCACTCACCTTGCGTCACCTCTGCACTCACTGGTGGAACGGGCGAGCCTCGCTTGTCTCGGATCCCTGGGGGTCGCGGACAGAACTTCAAGTTCCTCCATGTCCACCGTACCTTCGGGGTGCATGGCTGCTCCTCAGCGCAGGGTCTCGCATAACTCCAGCACGTCAAACGCCTGTAGTGTCCAACTGCTTCCGCTTCGAATTATCGGCTTTGCCACCGGAATAATCTGTAATTGAAAGTCCAAAATGAAAAACGGCCGCAAACGGTGGTTAGACGGGGACTTCCCGTTGTCCGTATCGAACGGGGGGACGGTGCATTCCCATGAATTATGTCGCTCATCAGTCGCGCAGGCAAATTGTGGCAAAGCGATTCATAATTACGCTTTAATTCGCGGCCCCTCTGCCGGAGTCGTTTTGCGGCGCGCGACCAAAACGATGTACTTAACGATGACGGCCACGCGGAGCGTCGGTGGGGGGGGGCGCCCCGGACAAGACGGACAAAGTAATCCCAACAACTGACAGCTCCGACGGGTCGCTGCAGCCCCCGTGAGGTCGCCGAAGGTAGTGGCACCTTCGGGCCACATTTCGAGGTAGACTCGACAGGGACCCTCCCGACCTGCGCGACCTAACCATTTCTGGCCGTGTGGACAATCTCTTCAACCCGCCGGTGGACCGCCACCCCCCTCCCGAACGGCAACGGTACTATGGTTGAGCATTGATTCGCGCTCCCGATCGGCCCGCCGCAGAAGAAGTAGCAGTAGGCGAAGAAGCAGAAGCCGGCAAGAGTGAAACTCACGGCAGACCTTATTGCGTAAGGCGCACACCACCGAAGCGGTGCGGTGTGCGTACAGAGCGCACCGGACCTGAGCTGGGGCAGCCAGAAAGGGACGGCACCCTTCGCGGACCAGTTCCAGTTCAAGGTGAACCACGCTTGATTCATGTTTTTATTAATCGATCATTATTATTGACCTTTCTTTTGTTTACATTTTTGGTCACTAGCGTCAGGCACACTGTCAGCTCAGGTCTGCAAAGGTTCAGAACGCAAGGATCTCGCAAGGGATGCTGACGGTTTCTTGACTTCGTTACCTCGGCAAAGAACCAGTGGAAATTGGGAATCAGCCAACAACTCTTGGTAACCCTACACCTGTGTCTGCGATATTCGATCCCCAAAACCCCCACGATCCCAGCGATCGTCGACCCTAATTGATACTCTCACTTCCTTCAGCGATAAAACGAAACCTACCGGGCTGGTCCGGCCACGGACCAGAATTAGTATGCTCGGTGTATCGCTGCGGTGATTTTTTGGGCCGGGCCGGCTTTGTAGGACACGAACACCGTAGGGGTTGCAAGTTCTCCGATCGTCCGATCGAAGCCGTCAGGGCCGTCGTCGGCGTCACATGCGCGACCAGCAGCACCACACGCGAGCAGCATGCGCAAAAGTGACAACCGAACCGATTCGCGAGGACCATATGGTTGGCCGAAGGCCGTCAAGGCTCGCGAATAAACTGCCCCCCAGTGGTGTTTGGTACGGTAGATCCCTGCCACGGAACCGATTCCGATCCGAGTGGGCCCGAGTTTCATCAGTGTTGCTTTTTTGTAAATTATTTTCATTTCATTGTTTGGGTCACTAGCCCCCATCCCACTCATCGGTGGCGCCCGCGGCAACGGTAATGTACCCTAATTAAAAGGTATTCTTTCCCCCGTTGGGGTGATGCGTCTCCGGCGAGGATAGTGTGGAAACCGTTTCGTTAATCACAGTGGTTGATGCTCGAGAGATGCGGCAGACTTGGCGCGGCAGGCGAATGCCACAATCGAGCACCCGACGCAACTGCTACTTTGTAAGGGGATGCTAATAAGCTGCGCAGTCATGCTTCGAATAAAGGTACCATTCGCCGAAGAGGTCCGATCGATAATGAAACCTCTTCATTGGATCGGACCTTAAAAAGTGTGCGAATCATAGCGTGGATCAATCTGGATGGCGGTCCACGGACCAACAGTTACTGATGTTTAATAATAAGAAAATAAGAGTGAAAAGTGTTCATCAATCCAACGGCAATATACACAATTGTTTGCGATACGAAACTATGGACTTTTGTTTAAGGAAAACTCTTAACTATTTTAAATGCCAATTCAGTAGAAGTATGCTATCAGAACTCACTAAATTGCTGCAGTTTTTAGGTTTGCTCCTGTGAAGGGGTTAATCCGGGTTCGATTCCCGGCCGACGCACTCTCGACTTCTTTTTGAAGACCTTTGCGATCGGTAAATCAAAATGTGTCAAAAGAGCATAACGAGGCGACATTATGTCGTGTCCATGACGACGATGACACGGCTCCTCCAAAACAGGAGAGACTCACCTTGTAAAAAGCGATGGCGTTAATTAAATGCTACTCTTCAATCAAAATTTTGCACTTCCAATTCGACTCGTCTGCCTAATGACCAGCGGGGGCACTCGTGTTTCAACACCTTGCTCTGTATCTTTCCGCGGCCACTGACAGCGAAAACGACATGCCCGTCCGGAACAGGGACCTCTCGCACCGCAGCACTCCCCAAATTAGTTTTTAAACGAACCATTAACCCTCACGGTGAACTCTGACGGTGGGGTGCACCAACACCATTAGTGAAATTGACAACCCCTGCGGCCACGTGGCAGCATCCCGCGGTTCACCGGCGAGGCAACCTGTTCTCGGCGAAAGGTGCTCGTGCTTTACCGCGCAGCGTGTTCCGTTTTTCTTTATTGCCTTTCTGACCAACCCATCCCGGAAGCGAACGATCATTAAACGCTAATTCGAACTGACGGGCTGAGCTGAGCACATTTCTCCTCAGCATCGCAGCACGCCCTCCCAAACCAAAGCAGAGCAAAAAAAAAAGCTGTTCCCGAACGAAGAAACGTCATCCCAATGGACGCACCGAGGAGTGACAAACCAATTAATCTTTCTGCCACCAAAATGTCAGCACGCGTGTTGCACAATTTCTACACCCCGTCACCGTAATTAACTTTTGTCATTCATCAAAACCATCGCGTTCCCGGTGGGTGACCGGCGGTAAGTATGCTGCCCGGCTGGCCTAGCAGGCAGCATACTAAGCGGGCGACAATTATCGAAGGTCAGTGTACGCTCGACATCGACATGCCGGACTAATTGTCGGAGGGCCAACCGAATGGCGCACGCCGCGGGGACGATCGGAGATTTCTTTCGCGAAGTTGAAAGAAACCTATGGAGCAGTGGAGCGAAAAATAAAGTGTGGGATCATTGCACAATAGAAGTGCGTTGGGTGTTGTGCGCGTATTGAAGGTGAGATAGTTTCATAAAAAATGGCGAACTAACTCTTCACTGTCAAAAGGGAATCTGGAATCTTACCAAACCAGAAAACAGAATAATCCTGAGCAGTAGAAGCGCAGATTCCCTTCTCATTGTGCCTAAGAAGTTGAAGGTCAGTCCACTTATTGATATTAAATTGTTATGTAACAAAATCATGTATATTCAAAGAAATAGTTATATTTTTATGATAGTGACTTGAAAATTGTATTCATTTAAAATTTCGATTTTTTCATCAATTAAAGTGTCATTATCGCAAAAAAATTCATCAGAAAAGCGAGGATAGCCCGGATAGGATAGGATAGGATAAGTGTCTGGATTGGTCTTCTCATGTTGACCTTTCGGGTAATCATGAAATGCCGCTGAAGAGCATCCAAAGAAGGTCCCATAAAATGGCAAAAGTGTTTAATTCTGTTTCCCAACTCTATTCGGTAATTTCAATACCAAAAATACACCGTGACTCAACTTCTTAATTAGATCAGATCGAAAGCTGCCACTTACGAGTGGTCAGCAGTCATTTGTCAATTCGTCTCCAAACTTTAAAATATTCCACCTTTTTAAGTCTCCTCGAAGCCAGAATCCTTGGCATCCATTTTCCGACACTTTTCAAGGGTTCGCCTCGAAGCTGCTCCCGATCGGCTGACGTCAGAGCCAACGAAACGGAGTTGAATTTGCACAATTTTCGACCAGCTCACGGCACGATCCCGCCATGCTCTTCCGCCCACCGTTGTACGGTTCATTAACATTCGCGCATAAATATTTCTCCATCCTTTCCGCTATCTCCTCGGCACGTCGGGTATGCTTCCCGTCTGCCATCTTTCTAGAAGTGACCTAATTTCGCACACCTCACCTTGTGGTTATGTTTTTCTTGCAGTTTTACTATCAACCAAAGTCTCTCACTTTCTGGGACCGTGCTCTCTCGCTCGCTCCCGAGCCGACCGTTGTCGCTTACTCGCTCACGCTGCCGCATTCCAACGGACGGTGACTTTTGACCGGCGGCGTCTTATACATATTAGATATATTGCGTTGCCTGCAGGCGGCAGTTGTAAGACGCCTCGGTCTCCCGGCGGCGTTATGTTGAGCTGCGCCCTACGCCCGCCCAAAACGCCCGCTGTGCGACATGATTTTTTCCCAGCTTCTCAGCTGCTGGATGCGTGTTTATTAATAAATTGCCAACACCATTGGGCCGCCCGGTGGGGAGCCCACCGGATTTTTCCGGCCGCAAGCTGCTGCACATTCGTCATCCAGAAGCAGCGGGAAGGAAAGCGAAAGCGTGCTGCAGTGTTTCGCAATAAGCCCTACGATCTGGACACTGCACCCCCCGACTCACGGTTGGGAAGAAAACCTCCACGAGCAAGGTACAAAATCCAATCACTTTGCTCTCGCCTGCGTTCTAGTCCCTTTTGGTAAAATCAACAAACCAACCACCGAAAGTTCACCAGCATCGCCTCAACAACCGAGCAGAAACGACGGACGAAAGTCAAACTTCCGAGCACGGTAAACGGAAGCGACCGGAAATCGGATTCGGGGCTTTACGGAATTTAAATTAGGTTCGAACCCCTTCCCGATATTGATCACCATCGACGGATGCTGCAGCTGCAGGTTCCGGGGGTTTCCGGTCCCGGCCGGTTGATTAGTCCGTGTGCTAGTCCGGAGATGAAATTACCATAACTTCCGGGATCGGCTCCGACGGACGCTTAAGGTGCTTTAATTTTTTCCCGATCCGGCCTCCGATCCCTTACCCTTCGTTCGCTTTCCAATTTGGTCACGTAGCCTGGTGGTCCACATAACACCACCGCCGGCGGCCCGGATTTATCTTTAAGCCACCACAGCCACCGGCCTGAGACGTCCGGCGTTTTCTTTTTGTTTCGTTTTCGAAGGTGCCTCAGCTGATAATAGAGCGGTAAATATTTTACTGCCGGTGACATTTACTGCCTCGGTAAATGGGCGCTTTTTACGGGACAAGTAAACCGATCGCAGTTTCAGATTGTTGTCGCGGCCACACTTCCGTTTTTTTTTTATTTTAGATTTCCGCTGTGGAGACAATTTATTGTCTTTCTAAGTAGATTTGACTTTTGCACGACGTATGTAAAAGGTTTATGGTGAGCAGCTTTACACGAACCAAAGCAGTGTT
The DNA here is from genome assembly GCF_943735745.2 of Anopheles bellator. Taxonomy (NCBI): domain Eukaryota; kingdom Metazoa; phylum Arthropoda; class Insecta; order Diptera; family Culicidae; genus Anopheles; species Anopheles bellator. Next base: position 82,163,467 of record NC_071286.1, read on the forward strand.
AAATTTAAATGTTGATAATAAACATATTCAGGAATGAGTATGTTTCCGACTTCAACATGAAGATGGTAGCACTAGTAAGTTAAATTGGTTGAATTTGGTCGACGAGTTTGTTTTTCAAAGGCAATACCCCTGCGCAACAGATGAGTTGAAATAAGTCAATAAAGTCAATGCGTTTATTAAAAGATATGCTTGTTTCATATTCATGTTGGTTATTTGGAAGACCTCTTTGAATTCAGTTTTCAGTAGCATAGATTAACAGGAAAATATTTGTTTTTAAAACAAGAATTTAACCTGAAGTTTATTAGTTTATGCAAGCTTCCTTTGCCGGATGGGTGATCAATGGAAAATTTACATCACTAATCACACTACTGAAAACCTTCGTCTCCTTACGGTTCTTTCACTCCGCCCAACGTTAGTTCCCACAGGCCGCTCGTTTTTTTCCTCGATTTCCTTCGACGGTTTGCCGAACAATGCTAACCCCGAAACCCGCTTTCCAACGAACCGTAGCTCTGGATTTTTTTTCTGGAGTGCGCCCCGTTCACCGATTCCGTCACGCAAGAAGGTGGCGAAAAAAAAGGTGGCTCAACCCCGGAGGCCCACGACCCAGAGGAAACCCGTCCGACCAAGTGAACAGCCCCGAAAAAAAAAAATGCTGCTCAAAACAACCCCGAAGTAACTATTGATTATGTGGAGCATGGAAGTGCTCGTTAGAGGGAATCGCTTTATGCAATTTTTTTTTTCTTTTCTCTTGAAAAGGTACTCCAAAGCGCATGCAAATTGTAGGAAACAAAAACCAAGCTCGGGCTCACCGTGCGACCGACGGCCTGCCGTGGCACGCACGGGCCCAGTGATTACTCGTGAGCCCGAGAGCACGGTGCATTTTTAGCTCCACCGTAGCCCACCGATTGGCTACGTAGCCAACGAAACATGACATCATGGCCGTCACTGGGTGGTAAGCCTTCGCTTCATCGCTGTGGTTTGTTGTTGTGACCGTACGCCAAAGCCCACACGTGACACGGACCCTCTCGGGAGCGGGATTAGAGAACGTGTGCCAGCCGGCGTGTAACGGCACAAATTGTAAAATGTCAAGCACATTTACATGCTGCGCCGCTGCGTGTTGCGGGGTCCCCCGGGGTCGTCGTGAGGTGCGACAACTGCAACTGCCTCGCGTTAGTCATGCCCGGCCAAAGGTCACGGCAAACGAACATTTCAATCATCGCGCACGGCAGCCACGTGTTTGGAGGTTGCATGCAGCAGCAACCCGCACGCTTCGGACTCGGTCGGTTGGTTCGAAAATTCGGCTCCACTTGTAGTGGAGCCATAAAATTAGATTTCGTCCCCTCGTTTGGCAACCCATTAACCGGTGCCACTTTGTGGGCTCACTGCCAATTCACACCTTTTCTTTTACTGCCAGCCGACCAGCGGCACCTCGATTAACTTTGGGACCGCAGTTTGAGGCTTTTTTTGCGCATCCTGCAGCCCAAAAAGTTATCTTAACGACCGGAACAGAACATGGCCACCCGGCGTAGGCTGGCAGGAGATTGGATTATGGGAGTATAATCTACGCCACAGGCTGTTGCCGGTGTGGGGTCGGTGTTCTAGAACTTTGATTCAATTTGTTATCCTCAGACCACTATTGATCCGGTGGTTCGGTGGTCGTTGACAGGAACCGAAACCGCAGAAAAAGTCGATCGAAAAGTAATATTCCTACCATCGAACCTGTTCGGAGCGGGTGCGGTACGGTATGTGTGGCAGCCCCTTGCGAGATGGTAATCAATGAGACGAGTTGTTTCTTTCCCCTTGCACCCCCGGTCGCCCACGGTCGTAGGTGACCTTTTGCGCCGTGTGGCATGTCGATTATCGGCACCAAACTAACCGTCGAGATCGATCGCCGGATCAACGCCGGCACCAGGCAGAACCGTCGCCGAGGAACCCAAATTAGCGCGGGGATGAGACCGGCGACCGGCAAGGGCTGGCATTCGTTAAGGGACCAGAAAGTGACATTTGCGGTGACAGTGATTCGATCGGCCGGCGGCCAGCTGACAGCTGATTGATTTGTTTCTACCGTCACCCGATTGCTCTCCGCTCTGGTTGTCCTGGTTTGGCTTTGGGCAACGCCCTTAAGCCCGGCTGCTGCTCTCTGGGTGCTCGGCGACAAGGGGTGTGACCACCCGGTAAGCGCCAGCCAGTGGCCAAAAATAAGTGGCACAATTTATGACATACAAAATGGGGAATAATTCATAAGTTTCGCCAGCGACGGCGAACCCCAAAGCGGAGTCGAAAGTTTATTTTGTCTTCGGTCAGGCGTCCGTCTCCGGCGCAACACTCGCATCTCCCTGCGCTGCGTGGCCTCGCTTCAAGCAAACATAAAACTAAGCGGAAATAAATCATTCCGGTGCGTGCGAGATGAGTTTTATTAACCAGATCAAAAATAGTGGGTCCCCGGCACACAGACATTGCCAAGCGGAGCGTCGTTTTTTCGGTGATGCAGTTTTCTACCGAGGACTATGAGCATATACAAATATACTAATATTAATTAATATACAAACAAGTGCCTGGTTTCAGGTACATTTGCATTAAATAAATATAAAAATTGCCAAACAATCTGTTCTTAATGTTTCGTGCTCTTCAGTAACAGATTAGCACCGCATCAATAAAAACCTTAAAAATCAATTCAATAGTTTGGCGATTGAATAAATGGCTTTAATTTTTTCAATAAGCTAGTAAAAATTAAAAAGTTAGTAGTCTGGATGGATCACTTCGAGGAAAGAAAGGTTAAACATTAAAATTGATCTTTTACCCAATTTGATCTTGCCATAACCTAATATTTCATCAAATTAATTGATTTTAACTTTTAATATTATCTTAATTTTTTTTCGAATCAGCAATCCTATTTTGATCCTCCGGGTGTGGCGATCTCTGCCCTTTTCGCGATCGCCAGTGTATCGTGAACGAAATCTGTGCAAAAATAGACCAGGAAAAAATGAAACCCTCTGACCCCACCTGGGCCATCGGAAGCTGAAGCGGTCGGGTGCGTATACGCACATTTCGCTAGCGCATAGCTCTTTCCGCTTGCCGACGGTGGCGTCAAAACATTTTCAAAACATGATCTACACCACGTCTCTCTCTCTCTCTCTCTCTGTCGCAACGAGACATCGACACCGAAACGGAATCTGTCACTGTGCGTAAAAATAAATTTTGCCACACATTTTTCGCCAGCACTAATTAATAATTCCGGACCCCAAAACCCGCTGCCCGGCCCCGGGCAGAACCTATTAGACCGTTTTTCGCCCTACGCGAAAGGTGTTACATCCGGTGAGCAAACCCGGCCCCCACCCCCCGCCTAAGATGTTGCCGCACGCGCCGCGGGCGTCGAAAGACACAACATTTCCCGTGTGCCGTCCGCGAGGATTAGATCGGCTTTGTAAGACGATTTGGAGCGGTGCCCACGTTTCGCCGGCGGGATGTCGGAATGTTCGTTGACACTTTGCTAACATGATTGTGTGCCTCCGGCCGTTGGTGTGGGCACCAAAAACAAACAAAAAACAAACATCTAATCCTTTCCACGTGTCGTACAGCGACCAGAACATGGAATGTAGCGTTCACGGCACTCACGCTGCCGGTGCCTGTTGGGCAATTCTGTTCGCTCAAACGTCGTCCGCTACGCAACGAAAATGTTGTCGAACGTGGCCCATTCGAATGTTTTATTTCGCAATTAATTCTGGAAATTTGAAATCATTCCTCTTGCGTGACCAGCCGACCGACAGACACCGATCGGCAAGTGTCTATCCACAAGACACAGGGAGAGAGAGCGAGCGACAAACTGCCGTTTAAAGGTTTTTACATGCTTCGAATAAAACAAAACATCTCAGCAACGGCGAGACACACTCCGAGAGGGCCTGAAACCATTTCGCAAACGCGAAAAGCCCTCCAATCCGGGCGCAATAAAAAAAACCCAAAAGTGCGTTCCCGAAACGATCGTGTTTACAAATAGATTTTACGAGCACCATTAGCCCAAGTCCGAGCAGGTTTCGGCCGGATCGTAGGGTTTTATTTCCTCGATTTTAGTACTGCAGCAACGTGGTCAGCTCGGTGAACGTGAAGTGACGGGTACGCAAGAGGCCACTTTTCTTTTTTTCCACGCCAACACCCGAACCCCGATGCAGAAGCTGAGGTGATGATGTGTGGAGAACTCGCACGATGGTCCATATCTAGTCGTCCCTAAAGTGGGGGGACCACGCGACATTAGATGGGAACCGGGTCATTAGGCGGAACCACCGTTTTGGGCAAATTTCACGTGATTTGACACCACGCCATCGCCACCCGATGGATGGGCTGAAAATTAGATGATGGACGTGGGCCACCGATTGGCCCACCGCCTAGATGTCAATCCGTGCCGCGGAATGGAGCGCACGAAGTGGGGCGCTCCGGGAGTGACGAAATTTTGAAATGGAATTCCATTCCCCGGCAGCGTCCAGGGTTATTTGGGGCAACGGCGCCGATGGGGCGGGCGACCGTGCCCGGTGGACGCAACACTAATTAAACCCCGGGTAGCATTAGCTGTATTGCTGATTGCAAAGTATGTTTTAATGAAATGAATGTCGAGTGGAATTTGCGGACTCCCGATGCCGAAAGTCTCCCACAACCCACAAGTCCAGTTGACGTTGTGGAGATTGTGGATCCGCCATTGTTGGAAGCCAAACAGGGGACAGCTATTAAAATTAGTTTAATAATTAGTTTGGGAACCGAGCAGGTCATTGTTGAGTCGAAATTATTGAAGCCCCTTGAATTGTGATAAAATTATGAATGATTTTAGTGCACAATTTAGTACACTTTTTTCTCGGCATTACTAATCTCGCTTATAGGATTCTCTTTAATATGTCACATCTTTAAGATACCGCGCTCAGGGATCAAGGATACGCCGAGTTGGGGCGTCCTGTACGATCGTAACCATCGCTTGTTGTGGCAGCAAATTAGAACAAAGTACGGTTGGCTCACAACCGGCACCGGGCTACGTAAATCACTTCGAATGCCACTGGCTCTAGAGGTGACTCCCGCTTTTACTCTGTACCTCTTTCTGCTATCCCCGAACCACAAGCACATCTTCAGTTTTTCCACACCCGAAAACTGGAACCCTCGGGCCGAAACGGACGGATCACACCGGGGTTTGCGGTACAGACGACTGGCCCGGTGGCCGGCGTCGTCTACAAAACCCTCTCGTCTACTCGGCGTACCGTGCCGCCGGCGAATTAATCAACCGGTCAATAAATCTTCCGACGAGCTAACGGAGCAGCACCCGTAGTAGTGGCACGGCGTAGATTGAGCAGCTCCGTCTCGGGTGCATCAAGTGCACGGGGCGCTCGGTACATGATTGGCCCGTGTGGTTGTAAAACATCCCCTGTCTGTCCTTCGCTCCGCGAAGACAACCTCTACGTCAGCCGAGACGTCAATCTGGGAAGGCGTGAGTGTCCATTACAGTAGCCGGCCGCGTGGTGGCGATGATGATGAGGATGATGAAAATTATGATCACCATGATAAGGACACAGGTTTTGCGGCTCATTCGCCTGCGCCGAATGTGGCACACCTAACGGTCGCACGATGTGCTGGCCATTTTCAAATGCGAAAACCCCCACCGAACTGCTCGAATCGGGGCAAAAAACATGCGAAACACGATTAAAACACGCACGGCCACTTTTCACGTGTCTGTGGTACGTGCGAAGATTGTAAACCCATCAACACCTGTGACGTGTCGTCGTTGGCATCGAAATGAAGAAGCCATGCTTTGGGGGTCCGACACCAAAGGAGGACACCACCCCAATAAAAACGAACCTTCCCCAAATCGGCGTGTCGGTTCGAACGAAATAAAAACAGACCCGACTGGTGTGAGTGGAAAATCCACAAATGGAAGAGGATAAACGAATTTTCCGGAGAAACTTTCTCGCCGGTGAAAGTGAGCCAAGGACGATGAGATCGCCGCGTGTGAAGACCGGAAGGTGGCCGGCGTAGGATGAGTGCGCAGGATTTGTTTCCATTGTTTCCATCGGCCAGGGATCACGCGACCCGTTCCGTAGCATGCACCGAGACGGGCTTTTACGTTGAAATCTAATTTTGAGTCTACAGTCTTTTTACGAGCTTCGCTAAGCGGTTGGGCGAGTTGGGCCAACTATGGCTCCCGGCGCTCCTGGACAGTGTATGCAGCTGCATCCGACGCACACACGTGTAGCGAGGTCGAATCATAACATCCCGAGCTCGCTTCACGTACATTGTGGATTTTATGTTCCGAGAGCCACATACACGTGGCTCCCGAACAAGCCAACAACACCACAGCCTCCGACCGGGGCCGGCGAGGGACAGGATTTTCAGGAGCGAACACTTTAATTGCCTTCATAAAGCCTAGCTGCCGAGGTACATCGTCTCGCCCGGGAGCCGCAACATTATCCGAGGTGCAGCGTTGGATCCATGTACTTAACGACCACACTCTCTGGATAGTGTTTTGGGTGGTGTGCACTAAAAAGACACGGAACGAACGGCAGATGTCGCACACTCACAAACCGTTAAGAGGGACTTTAAATTAAGCAACGGCGGGGCTGGACTTGGCGAGGCACTTATTAAAGACTTCGGATCATAACCGGGGAAACAAAGAGTGAATTTTTCCCTCTCACGAGGACCACGAGACGTTGACGAATCTAACGACTAGAAGCCAGGCCAACATATCAATATCAAAAGGATGCCGGCATTGGCCGATACGGCCTGTCACGTCGCCGGGCTCACGAAGCATGTTTCTGCAAAGTTCTGACCCCAAAAGGTCTACCGGCCCGTCGCCAATCCAGGACCCCACACAATCGGCGTAGGTAATCATTTAACATTAGTGTCACTGTGAACATACTGTAACTGGCCGGCCCTTTCGGGCTCCCCTGATGCTGCGAATATTTGCCAAAGTCCGCTCCGTGGCCAAAGGCCAATCGGCTTGGCAAAAGTTTCGCCGTCACGATCGGGACTGATCGAAGCATTAGGAATTGTGTATATTTACGACCAATCTGTTTCGCATATCGTAAACATTTATGCACTCGCCGATGCCGCCGGCGTACCGACGGCCTTCGATGTTACGGAGGATTTGGCTTGGCTTTTGCTTTCGTCGTCGTCGTCGTGGTCTTCGCCGTGATCGCGCGCCGAAGATAGCCGGCGGATGCCTTTTAAGGCGTTGCTGGCGTAAGCCCTCGCCCGATACACGCATTAATGGACCTTTAATGCGACTCCGTCGAGCGAGATACATAGCACCGAAATGAGAAAGAGTGCACGGGAAAACAATCGGAAGGAGTCCATTGTAACGCTGGTTGGTTGCCGTGATCAATCGGTGGCCCAGTTTCAGTGCTTTTGTCAACCGTCCGTCGCATCGATCGATGGGTCCGCTTTACGATCCCGCGAATCCGGTCTGGCGACACGCTTTTATGCTCGCTCGCCCTTCTTGTGTGTAGACAATGCTCTGTGCATCTCCGACCTCGGGGTGCACATATCAAACCATTACCATCTTTGCATCTTTCGGATAACTTTCAGATTGATAGTGTCCCTTGCCTGCTCGGTGCGGTCCCCAGCGGCAATTCAAGGCCCGCCCGGCCAGTGGCCGAGCGAATAAGTGAATAGTGTTGTCAGTAACGATGCCAATTACTGACCTAAACGAGGCACCTTCGGGTATTGTGTGTCTCGTTTCAAAAGATTTCAATAAAAGCGCCATGCTGAACGAATACTGAACGGATGTGTGCCCTACGGGACGCTTTAGTAGCCCCGCTTTTGGCCACGCAAAGCATCATCCTGCGATTCATCATCCAACAATTGAGCGGCGAGATTATTTTTAAAATATCCACAGCCAAGCTTCTTTTGTGGAGGACCTTGACTTGCTTAATCTCTTCGTCAGTCTCACAACGCGCTTCACGGCCACGGATCATTCGGTGGGATTCTTAAAAGCAATAAAACGCATGATTTGCAACCGGAACCGGCCGGTCGCATCAACAGTTTGTTGATACACAACAATGTTCGCGGTCGGGTCTGCAAAATGTTGGCCCCAAGAAAAGAATAAATCATTTCCTCGGATGCTCCGAACCTCTAGGACCTCTGCCGCTGGTTCGTGTAATCCTGCTGAAAGTCATTTCTCGCCGTGGTCGAAGCTACTCCCGCTCGGTAAGCATTGGCGAAGAGGATTCGTTTCTTCGCGGTTTGGGTGGCGCAAGAAATGATTCGACACTTTCGACAGCAGCCGGCCAGGAAAACGTCAATTTCGTGTTGCCACACGCCAATTGTTGCGCACACGGCAGAAGGCCACATTTTGCTCTCGGAACCGGAGCCAACACGGATGACGCAGAAAGAATCCTCCCGATGGTGCTCGGCTAATGCATTGGCAATGTGGCAGCGTTCAGTGTACGTGACGCAGAGTCAGCCAACACCACGGTTGGTAAATGCGTTGCCAGTAGTGTGTTCCCCAAACGAAGCCCTCTGAACTGGCTCCGTGCTCCATCACAATACATTAACAAACTTCCGCCATTTCCGGGTTGCCGCCTAACAAAACGAGAAAAAGGCATCAAGATGGATGGAGCCCGCCTTGAAGCATCCGCACGGCATCCAGTTGTGGTCGGTCCTCGGGTTGATTATGATTCGGCCGATGTCAACCGATGGCCACCTAAACATCATCAGCAACCTCCTCATCAGCCGCCTCATCACGCACATCGCATCGGCCGTCCGACCGGTTGGCCGTAATGAGCTAAGTGCAACCGATAATAAAGCCAGCAAACTGCAGCCACTATTGACACATCACCACGGCCCACGGCCCATTGGGGGAAAAAACTGGAAATGGCGTCTTCCAGTAGCCAGGCCACTTTGGTCACCGAACGAGTTTCATAAAGGGAGCCTGGGATCCTGTGGGATGCGGCGTGACGAACGCGGCAGATCTTGGCACCACACGCGCTCGGCCATCTCGATAATGAGCCCTCGTGAGCACCTTAACGGTGCGAAAAGTGGAAGCATTAGATAAATGCACGGCCACGGGCGGCCAGCCGGCTGGCTATGGGATTGGTAAACGACTGTAATTGAGGTAAATCGAGCCTGGCACGGGGACCATTTTACGACTTTTTAATGCCAGCCGGGCAGTGCAAGCTCCTGCGCATACTTTCTCGCCGTGGTCCGGTTTCTTTTTTCACCATATACACTGCAATTGCGGATCGAAGCTCGATCGCCGTGGAGCAGGTCCCCGTTTTGGGTGCAATTAAAGACCACTGGCGCAGCTCGCGAGGCTCACCTCGCTCGCAGGGCTTGGATGGCTCGGCTTCAATCTGCCAAACGCTAATGGAACATGTTAGCGATGCTATAAATTATAATCCTCGCTGGTATTGGCGCACCATGGCGGTGTACCTAGACCGCCTTTAGCTTGATTCGTTTAATGATTTCCATAATTCAATTATTGTGCCAATAGCTAACGATCGGGTGACATGGATATCCATGGGCGCCCTAATGGGCGCCGACCGCTGTATTTGGAGTTCCAATTAAGCTTGCATTTTTATAGCAAGTATCTTGTAACAGTCAAGTGTGAAGAAACATTGCGGCCACCTGCCACCTGTGTTTCGCTTAATCAAGAATCCCAATTAAGCGTATCCGGGACCAGGATACCACGCTCCGGCAATTGTTGATTAAGAAATAACACAAAATATGCATGAAGAAAGCGTCTTCAGCCCATCAACGGAAAGTTTAAGGCCGCTTAACGCCACGCTCGAGGCAGAAGATGGAGATGAAGAAAAACTTCGCCCGGTGAAGAGAAAATCGAAAAAACGGTTTCGTAAAGGATACGGAACCCAACCGAAAAGGGATCCCGACGGAATGTACCACGAAGCAGCGTCGTGGACTGTGTGTGGCAAAAAGTCGTTTAGAAGTTTGAAAATAAATTTTCCACGGTTTTGCGGGTTTCGCAAAACGCCAAACCAGTCTCGTTGTGTTGCCTTTTCCGCCAAGCCGAACCATCCTCAAAAAACACTTGCCATAAGTTGGCCGTTTTTCCGGCGCTTTTGAATCCGATTCATTCAGCAACAGATAGTTCCTACGTCACGCTCGGTGATTACGATTGTTCTGAAATTGAACAAGCCCAGCTAACCCACAAATGTCTGGTCATCCCAGCGGGGGAACCGCTCCCGTGCACCTGCAACACTTCTTAACACACATCTTTCACTCATCATCCGCTCATCGCACGCACGGGACGGGTTTATCGTTTTCTACCCGTAATTAAATTTGAAGCTACGCCACGGCGCTAATTTATAGTTTTTCTTTGGTCTAAAAATACACCGAAAGCCGGGTAAAATAGCAAACCACGAGCTCCGTGTATGGGCGCCAACGGGAAAGCAACTCGCACCTCGCAACTACACCAACCTCTGCGTAATCTGCGAGCACCTTGAGGGAACACTCGCGTTCCGTGCCGTTCACTCTATCGCGCTCTCTCGCTCACTGCCACTAGAACCACAATTAAAGAGGAGCATAAAATAAAGTAGCCGGAAAAAGTGGTGGGAAAAACGGAAAAACCGCACAGCAAACCGCAACCAGTGTCGCAGGGAAACTCACCGGCACGGTGCGGTCCTGGGCGAGCTGGTCATCGCCACCGGGCTCTCGGAACATGCTCAATGATCCACTGATTTACGCTCCGTTTGTTGGCACCTTTTTTCGCGCCCCACTGCTCCACTGTTACGGTTGATCTAAGGGCTGGGCCCACGGCAGCTCAATCATCTTTCCCCGGGCGACGGATTAAGGAGCGAAGATCAACAGCAAACCTTACCGCCGCAATCCACAACATCCGGGTCCGGGTCCGGCCCCGGGGTCGTTAGTACGGAAGCACTTCATCGTACACCGGGTCAGGTCGGAAGGCGTTAATTTGCTCCTTAGAGGCCCGACTTGCACCGATAATTTCGCACCGCAACCGACCCGGGATGGCCGAGAATTTATGGCAAAAGTGCCAGGACAAAATGTCACGACAGGGTGGGCATTAAGTGATCTGCGATTTAATTTGTGTTCTGTTGTTTGTTTTCAAACTTTTGATGGCACTATTTACACAACACATGGCCAAGCTCTTATCCAAAGCGACGTGGCGATGTACGGAGCTTGTATAAATTCAGGAACAATAATGCACACTCAGCCGAGTGTGACACGTAATTGTAGTTTATGAAGTGATTTATTTTGTGGCCATAGAAAGCAATCACACCACACTCAACGAACCGTGCATGTTGAGCAAGAGATCCTTCCTCGCTTAAAAACATAAACCCCATTTTCGCCATCCCGGCCCCCCTAGGAACACTATTTTAATGATTTATTTTTCTTGAAAATTTAGTATGTCGTGGTTTTATGTTTTCCCTCCGGTTGCATTACTACATTAACGGCCCTCCCACTGCCTAGCACTGCACCTACTTTCCGACACGGACCGCATCATGCAACGCCACCAGCCCACCGCACCGAGCCGGGCTCGGGCTGTTAATTTTCTTCGAGCACTAGCTTCGTGGCCCACATTTTCCCATCGCTCCGGCGCGCAGCGATGGGACGGGAAAATTAAAATTCTTCACTACCCCGGGATTTTTCCCACACCCGGGAGCCGAAAGAGGTGTCGGTGGTGCCAACGGCGAAATGCCAGCTCCGACCCTAGTACATCGGTCCGGGGTTTGAAAATGTAGTACGGTTCATCGTAAAAAAGGGACTTCGAACACACTTGTTGCCGTTATCGTCCTGGTCCGGCCAAACTATTTGCGAAAATGGCACCGGCATCGAGCGTGATTCCGGACGCCAAAGTCCCGGACGCTTCGTTGCGAAGTAATTAATTTTTGGAACCAAATGGAAAACGGTGCATCCCCGTCAGCGGAGCAGACCAACCGACCGAGTGCACGGGTCAGCCTTTGGCCATGGTTCAGTTAATTTTAAAACAAACACAATCGATCTACATCACGATCGGCGCCAAGAGGGCCCAAAATCGCTAAATGGCACCAACGGCACCAGTCAGCAGCAGCAGCGACCCGTGGCGTCATGGTTCCCGCGTCGGGGCGTCGTAAATTTTCCATTTTCCATCTCCACTCATCGGTCCGAAGGACTCTCCCGGGGACTGCTGCTCACCCAGCGCGCCCAGCGAGGGGAATGAACACATTATTTATCCCCCCTTCCCGACCGGAGACGGGTCGGTTCCGCGGGTCGAACCCCCACGGTTCCTACCGTCGATGGCCTTCAATGCCTTGACAATGAAAAGCGTGATGCTGTGAGTGGCCTTCGGTTTTTGTTTTCCCCGCTCGTTATGCGTCTCGAATTTCCCCGAAGTAGGTTCACCTAAAACAAAACACAGACACATACACAGAGGCACGCAGGTAAGTTGCAGTTTCACAGTGCATTCGCCCCCAGGCGCGAAGAAAAGTCGCCTCGCCTTCAGGGGATAATTTTCCGCGTTCGAGGGTAATAATAACACGGCCACTGGGAGCAGCACCAGCAGCCGAAGTCGGTAGCTAGAAAAGAGTTAAATTGAAACATCTGCCCGCATCGAGTGCATGCTTAATGTGAAACCGTAAACGCGACGACGCATTCCGACGATCGAGGCAGACCGAGGACGAATGGACCCGGACTCCGGCTATAATTCAGCGGATGAAGCAAAAATAAACTACCGTACAAGATGTAATGCACTTTCGAATCGTCCAGCGCGTGTAAATAAACCGCAATAGTTGCGAATGGTAGTCAGGCAGATGCAGCTGATCGATGGCTTGCGTGGTGGATCTCCATGCTGTAATTGGTTGATCGCGAATTATCAAATAAATGTCCAATTGAGGTTGGAAAATAAATATTATGGCACAGTGCGTCACAAGTAAGTAGTGATGTTGTTCGTAAAAAGAACGGTAGATGCAAGTGTTTTGATATTTAATGTGTGGGCTATTTAAGGAAAGTATCACCCTCCTGCACTCAATGCTATTGGCTCAATCCATCTCATAATTCTTTTATTTATTATTTATCAAAAACTTAGTCTAAGTATTATGATAGTGTAAATAATGTTTCACAAAGAATTCGATGCGAACCTAGTTTTATCCCGTCGATTTAACATTTGAAGAAGATGAGTTGTAGAAATGACTTCTCTAATTCTTTATGAATAAATCATCAAGTCGTTCAGATACCTTGAGCAACCACCCATCCAACAGTACCGATCGGATTCTAGCGTTTCTTTGCAACCCTATCCAGATGGTACCGGAGGATGGCGTAAATGGCTTAATTTCTAAGCCTAATCTTTGAGCACCTTACTAAAAGTTCTTTTGAGAGTTTAAAATTTAAATCGAACCCAGCATGGCGTCAGCATCGATCACAGTAACCGTGTCAATTCATCAAGAAAACCTAACCTCCAATCCTAAAGTACCATCCGTCACACAGAGCGTGTTCTTCCGCCACCATAGGAGGTAGTGCCTGGCCGCACATATTCAAATGCGTTAATAATGTGCACGATCTGTGCGCCATCCAGCGTGACGTGTGCACGAAAGGTGCGGCCTGCCGTGTTATCGTTGTCTCGGCCAGACGGCGTGTCCTATCCTTGGGCCCATCTTTGCTCCGCTCAGGTGTATGTATCCCTCGGTCGGGTATGATAAATGTTTGTGGCCTTTTCGGGAGCGTTCAATGGCACCCTTCAATGCCCTTCATTAGTCGGCCGGCCGGCTTTCGGAGAGCGTCCTCCGTAGAAACGTTCCGCAGAACCGAACAATAGTCAAATGTGATTAATGGAAACCACTTCTCCAAGCGAGTGAGTGGTCCTCCGGGCGCCGCCACATATCGGCGATCTTCGTTGGCCCACCTTCAGCCCCATTCGGACCACCAGCCACGTGAGGTGGGTGTCCAGACCGAAACGTTTCCCCCGGCCATCCCGATTTGGCAAGGCGGGTCAGGGTCCTTGTGCGCGTCATCGAACATTGGGGGGCCATCGCGACCGAAGATGATCTTCTTTGCACGGGCACTTAACTAATCACGCGCAATCATGGACCGCGCACGAACGGAACGGTGCCGCCGACGACACCTTCGCCCCTCACCCTCACACGTCCGACCCGAGAGCCTAAACAATGATTAATTAATGGCCACCAGCAGAGTTGGTCGCAAACTTTTCGCCCGTGGAACCCCTTTTAGCGTGCGTGATGATGCGTCCCGGCGTGAGTTGGCGAATTGGCGGCCCGATGCAGGTTCCGGACTGGGGGGGAGGCGAACCGGGTGACAGTGGCGTTGGGTGGAACGACTTTTCACGCCACGATAAATTTCCACAGTGTCAGCGCAATGACAAGTGCGCTCAGGAAAAGGGGATTAGATAATTTTGCCCCTATGAATTATTCTGCCCGTTGATTAATGGGACCATTGGCCCGGGGCCGGAAATGGAACGGGGCGGTGTAGACGAGGTAGGAGGGCGTTTAATTGGCGTTGTAGAGGACGGCTAAAATCAAGCCTCGTCGATGTCGATGACATCCCGAACAAGGGAAGATTTTTCACACTCGATTTAATTCGATTGCGAATCACCGCCGACGAAGGTCTGAACAGGTCTTCGGCCAACATTTTAGCTTAACAGCTTCTGTGAAAGTAACTTACGATTGCATTAGCCAGGTTCTAAGCCAGTTTCTTACTAGTTGTAATTCCCGTGTAGATCAACTTGTTGATCAAACTTTTATTAACCACAAAGTAGATCAAAGTAATCTTAAAATGACACCATTTTCAACGTGTAAAGTTGATGATTCAGACTCAAAAAATGGTCAAAAAATAGAAAGCACAGCTCATGGAGATGCTAATTGCTTCATGTTACCCCTTTATCGATAATATCTGTGTTCGATCATATTGTTTCTTGAGAGAGTTTAGTGCGTATGATTATCAAATCCATATCTACCACGATCGCATTGACGCATCCAGACGTAGCTCTAACAAAACAGATAACGATCTTGTATCTTGTGCGTTTCTCATCCTGACATTAATTTACTTTTCGCATTCTACGAAACATTATTTATTTTTAGTAGAGACTCCTGGAGGGTCCTTTTCGTGGAGTTCTATCTTCAATATCAATCCAGCATGAATCCCAGCATAATTAACCTCCAATCCCGTCACCACAAAAGGGTGACACCTACAGAGCCGTCAGTACAAAGCGCACTACCAGACGTCACTCGGTGGCGCCGGTTTGCTTTTAATTAACCTTCTCCCTTTTCTTCGGCGTGCAATACGCGAAAACGCATCCAAAATTGCATCGCAAACCCCAAAAAGGTCCTCGCACGCCGGGAAAACTGTTTTCGAATCTTACCCAAACAAAAACCAGCAACCTTTCGCAAAAACGCCAAAAACCTTGTTGCCGTTCGCTGAAATGGGGCCACCGTAAAGGGCACCACAAGCCAGCGGCGATGGAACGAAAGTATTATGAATGAAAACATTCTTTCCCGCCGACTTGCAGGCGCATCCGCCGCTGCACCGTGCACCGATCCCAGTCACGTTGCATAATGAGGCAGAAAAGTGAGGATAATTAATTATGCGCCAGCACCAGACGGCCCCGCACGGGAAAGGGTAAGAAAACTCGGGAGTTGAAAAACATAGCCCCGTGGCCAACAAGAAAAAAACGAAAACAATAATAAACCGTTGACACCGCGTATGGCGCGGGCGGACGCCCCACGGTGACCCTGAGGGGCGCCCACGAAACGGCACGCTAATAAAGTTGATACACACCCGCCCGGAAAAGTGGAGTGGATGCATCAAGTGCGGCCGGAAAAACACCAAGTGGAAAACTTTTAGCCAAAGAACCCCCGGGAAAATCGGGTACCGGGCACACATACGATCGCCTTCCGTGGTCCTTTCCCCCCCGGGGTGGGCCCTTAACCGGAACTGGAGCCTCCGCTACCCGCCTCGCGAGCCCCCCACTGTCCACCGGGAAAATCTTCTCAAACTTTCACCATCTTCAGGGTCTTGTTAGCCGCGTGTGGCCACAAATAGAGAGAACGCGCTCCTAGTGCGTGCTGTTGTCTTTCCTTTCGGTGTGTTGTCGTCCCTGTCTGTCTGTCTGCGTGCTTGTTTGTGTGTTTTGTTTCAAAATGTCGCCCTACTTTCCAACTGGTGGCGACGACTCAAGTGGCCCGGCCGGGCCCGAAAGACGTTTGAAGTGTTTGATTTAAATCTTCCCCAACCGACCGACCGACCGACCGGGAACTGGCGACGTCCGTCCGTGGATTCAAAATACGTTGGAATACTTGCCGTGGCCCCAGCGGAATCTTAGAACCGAAAGCGGCGAGAAAAGAAAAACTAGAGACGCACCGAAATCTTGATATGCTCGGCTGGCTTTCCACTGTTCGCCCGAGTGTCTGGCCCGAGCTCCAGCGTCGGCAATTTGGCAAGATTTCCTCCACATTATCCCGCTGGCCTGCGCGCCGTATTTTCCCAACGAATCACTCTCCAAATGGTTTATTTGTTTCTTGTGCTTTGTTAAGTTGGTGTTTCATTCTTTCCTCCTTTCGCTTTTTTGTGTTTTGTTTTGTTGGCCGAGTGGCGTTACGGACGATTGGCGAAATATTTATAAATACGCAACTACTAAAAGGCAGCCCCCGGGCGACACGGGTCACGAGGATGCTCTGCTCCGTCGTCACGCACTTTAGTCACAGTCGCCGTTCGGTGAATTTGTTTGCTTGTGCCGAAACGCAGTCGGTGGTGTTTACAAATAAAAACACATTTTATAAGCTAATGGCCCGTTTCCGGGTGCTGCGTGTGTGCCTTTGGAAGCAAGAGTGTCACCAGTCGTGGGGAGGACTGTGAAGTGGGAAAATTTTGGGCGAAAATCGGCACCGAAAGCGGCTTTTCCGGCCCAGTAAGTGGCCAGTTCGGTGAACGGGACGAGAAAGTAAAAAAGTTTTCGAACGGTCGCGAAGACGAGCTGAGGTGTCCACTTCCGGACGGGTGACACATAAAACAACTGTCAATCCGCGTCCCGTTGTTGGTTGATTGTTTCGATATCGATCACCGCGGGCATCGATTTATGGCACTCAATTTTCGAAGGTTGTTTCAATGGTCGTAAAAACGGGAAAAAATTGAAAACGAGCCCCGGTCAATTCGCGCCATTTGTTGCGTTTATTTTTTATCGACATCGACGGGACATCGGCTAAGCATCCTATCAAAATGTGATAAATTGTTTTGTAGAGACCCAAAACAAGGACAATCTAATTCTTACACCTTCGAACAACATTTTACACCCTGATTGAATACAA
This sequence comes from Anopheles bellator, assembly GCF_943735745.2. Taxonomy (NCBI): domain Eukaryota; kingdom Metazoa; phylum Arthropoda; class Insecta; order Diptera; family Culicidae; genus Anopheles; species Anopheles bellator. The sequence goes on from NC_071286.1 coordinate 82,180,707, forward strand.
TACCCGCCAGTTCCCCTTCAGGGTCTGATACGCATTCAAACAATCGTTGCACTTTCCAACTGCCCCATAAATCAATGGATTTTCGTCGCCCATTTGCATTCGGCCATCGGAACGATCGACCGATAAAAACTATCCGAAAGAGCAAATAAATCCACCGCCGGTGAACGTGCAACTACAAAGGCACTAGTCCCGGCACCAGTCCCTAATTTTCGTCCTGCTGGGGCTGGAGGGTTCGGATCATTAAAATACCATTAATCAAACGGTCCCAACAAAGCCAGCAAGCCCCACGGGGCAGGGCAACCTTAAATCCGGAAAACCGGACTACGGAAACCGCGATTCCGGGTGATACAGGTGGATAAAATCGGATCCCAGCCAGCCGGACGGCTTACAATACACATCCCGGCAATCCCACCGAGGGACCAAAGTAAAAAACGGCAGGGCACAAGATAGTAAGGTGTAGTAATTCCCGTTCTTCCGGTCGCCCCCGGACCTTATCTAGGCGATAAAATTATCAATTTTCCAAACCAACCACCCAACTACACGCCCCATTTGCGGTCACAAACCAAAGTCTCCGGCCACCGATTGCGGGGGGCCACACAAAACTTACTCATAACAGTGGCGTGAGCCGGACAGCCGGAACCGAAGCGAAGCGGGGACGAAAGTAAACAAACCAATAACCCATGGGCGCCCCCGAACCGGAAGCAGAACGCGAGCCAAGCGCTCACTGGCCATCACAACACTGGCGACACTAACCGCAAGGAGTCGGCCACGGAGCACGGAGAACAAATAAAAAGTGGGAGACAGAGAGAGAGAGAGCGCTCGAGAAGAGTGAAAAAGGCAAAAAGTGGGACAGGATGGTCGCCATGATATTTAAGTTTCCGTGCGCAGTGCCATTTCCGGTGTGCTGAAAGTTTTCTTTGTCGCCGCTTATTTTTCTTTCGCTTTCCCGCCCCTGGTCGCCGATCGTTGTCGCCATTGTCGCGCGATGATGTCGTTCGGGTTCGGGTTTGTTTTTGATAGTTCGGAACTCGTTCGTTTTATTTGCTTTATTTTCTGCATCCTTGGCCATCACCGGGTCCACGGGCATCCTTGGCACGTCTTCCGGCACGGGCGCCGTCGCTCGGTGCGATGGAAAATAGAATTTTCGCAGCCCATACGAGTGGTGTGTGCCCATCGCCCATTTTTCCGGATGACAAAGTTCCCTCGGACCGGGCTGGCCGGATTCCATCGGGCCTCGGTGGGCTACGTGATTGTCCGGGAATCTGGACCGTCGGGCTCGGGAAGGCTACTAATGCGTTGCTCCAACGCGTTGCCCCGGGAATCCTGTGATGTGTTGCATGCTGCCACCGGGCGCTGTCCTGTTGGTGTCCCGGTTTTTTTTGCTGGCTGGCCCGACGTAAAAGTGGAGCATCCGCTCGGAAGTACATTCATCGCCAAGACCATCGCCAAGGGTATCGGTAGCGACCAAAAAGCGGCGATAAACAGACATCGAGCTTATGTCGATTGGGTAAGGAAAACGCAAACATCGACACGGGCACGGCCAGTAACGAGTAACCGGACGGCATGCAGAGTAAAGTTGTGCCGTTCCGGAAAGCCTCACGGAAGGACTCACGAGCAGCGCACGGATCGGTAGCTAGGGTGGCCCTCTTTGTCCTTGCGTGGCGAATAGTTTTGGACCATTGAAGCAAGAATTTGTCGTAGATTAATCGAATGATTGATAATTATTAGCGCGGGGTCGTGCCGTTTGAATAACTTTCTGCTGACGCAGCGGAATACGAATGTCTCGTTGACTTCCACCGAGTGGCAAGTTTTTTTTCCCAAGCGAGCATCGCAAGTAGCGGCTTCTATGTCCATGAGTGACGCAATTCTATGTTTTGCTATGTTTTCTATTCTCTGTTTTCATTTTGGTTCCTGGAACAGCTTTACTTTTTCGACATATACATGTCATTGATTTACTTTAACTTACTTTACGCTACTTTAATTATTTAGTCTGCATTTAGCTTAGTCAACACCTCTTTTAAATAACTTTAGATACGAACAACTAATTTGAAACAATAACAATTTAAACAAGGTACTCGTGCTTTCCGTTAATATTTTGTGCATCTTCATAAAATGTTCCAGCATGTTGACTAAAACTCAGGCACGTTTGGCACTGAGTAAACATGTCCCAAAAAGCCCCAAATTCCCAGCCCCAGCAGCTCTAACATTTCCCAGTGTCACCATGCCTTTCCAAGTGGGGCAGAAATTATTCGATTAGATAAAATATTAAGCATCTTAATTACTGTGGCTCACTTGCCGGTCCTCACGGACGCATAAAAAGGCCTATATAATTAGTGGTAAACGATGATGGTTTCCTCCCGTGGTGGGCTGACAAATTTGAGCATAATAAAACCACCAGACAGCCGGAATATGGCCCTTTAATTACAAGCCTCCAGCAAAAGGATGGCCCCGAGGCGCGACCAGCATAATGCTGCCGACCTTTTTTTTTGTTCCCCAACGTTGGTACGTCTTCCCCAAAAGAAAGGCCGGACCGGCACCGGAAGTGCAGCCGGTGTGTGAAGCCCCCGGGATGGTTCACGGTGTGCCGGAAACCCTTTCTTTGTGGGGCGGCCGGCATTTTCCGTGGGGTGTTCAGCATCGCAGCTGAAGCAAGTGTTGGTGGAAAGTTAATAAACGCCAACAAATGAAGTGGATATAGCCCGAAGTTAGTATTAGCCTTTTCACACGACGGAACAGCTCGGAGTGATAGTTAGACGGGCTTTTTGAAACCTGCTCGACGTGGCCGACGAGGATGCATATTTTATTGAGGTGCTCCAAGGCAAAATGTGGCCCAGACCCCGCGGGGGCTTAAGGGCAGTCCCGGGCCCGGCCAGCCAGCCAGCCAGCCAGTATGCACGAAAGTGGGATGAAGTTTTAATAATTCAATCGCGTAAACTACTTTTACCTATTTACATACACCTCTCGTCTTTCATCATTTTACGAGCTATACGATTATATCCGTCTGGGTAACTTTAAATAGGGCAAAGTGATTTGGGTCGGAAGCATATGCATAAATCGCTTGGACTATTCGTCCATATGGTACTCCGAATTTAACCATTTTTTTTAGTTACACAGTACTCTCCAAAGGATTCATAAAAAGTGAAACAAATTTGTTACACAAAGCAACGCAACGGACTGTCAACCTACCTCACTTACTGACCGAAGATCCTTTTTCAACGCAACACTGGACACTACTTGATTAATTTGATTCCTTCACTTGCGACTCCCGTCGGGTTACATTCGCCGCTTCAACATTACACCGATTAACTGTTTCGATCAAAGCCAAGCACCATTTGGGAGCATTTTGGTCGCAACCAACAACTACTGCACACTCGGAATCACTGGCACACTCGGTACAACTAATCGTTTAGTCGTTCGCTTAGCAACCAAACCACGGCTCACTCTTTTATACACACCAACGCTCACATGTGCTTACTTCGATGGTTTCGGTTCACCTTTTTCGCGTTGCACCTTTCCAGTGACGAAGTCGAGCTGAAAAGATGATGCACAAATGCACCGATGAGTTATCGGCTTGTCTTGCATCATCTCTCAATTTAGTGGGCCCCGCTGGCCGGAATGGCGCGCGAATGACACGCGAACCGCGGCGCACGGTCATGCATAAATTTATGTATAATTACGGGACACCAGTGGACTGGCCCCCGGGCTGGGTCAGCCAACGATCTTGGTTCGCTTATCGTTCGCACACGCAAACGGGTCTTCTCCTCGACGGTCTTCCCTTTGGTATGTCTTCACCGCGGCCGCGGCAGATTATTGATGAGTCCGGGAGGCACATTCATTTGCGTGCCTCCAAACGGGAGCCGCACAACGAGGACGAACGGTGTCCGGTCCGATTTCTGACGGGTCGGTGAATTTATTTATTTTTACCACTGCCGATAAGACGCAACATACATCGGGCGGAGCGCGGCCGGTGCACTGTGTTTTGGCACATTAATTTCTTCACCGACCGATCGGCCTGCGTCGGGGGCGCGTGGGATGTTCCTCCCCGACCGGAGTGGGCGGGAATCACGCGAAACGGATTTATACGACTTGATTGGGGATGTGATTTGATGATTTTATGACGCCGAAGATGGCAATTATAGCATCGAAACCATCATCATCAGCGTCTTCGGTTACGGCGCGGCCCAGTTTTATAGCCTCGCGTGCCGCGTGCTGTTTCCGGAACCCCGGGAACGGGCGGTTTCGGGCGAAGAAATAAATTTCGAAATTATCTGCTCCATTAATTTGTTACCACTTTCACACACAGCCGTACGCCTCCGTAACATGGCGGTGGGTCCGACGTCCGAGGATCCCGAATCCCGATCATTGTGGGTCGACTGTTCCTGGCGATAAAAAATGAATTTCTGGCGAAGCGAGGGCGCCGGGACCAAGACAGCTCTAGGGAACTCCGAAGAAACCCTTTGCAGCCTCACCCGGCCGGACCGAGATACCGAGGAGCGAGGTCCCAGAATTTCCGGTTCACTCCCCACGGATCTGGCACCGGGCGGTGAGATTTTTGCCAACTATGGAAACATTATTTTTATCGCCCGTTCGTGGCCGTACCAGCGGTGTCAGTACTCCGACACCGACGGCCCTGGCTGCCTAGCCGCCACCACCGTCATCATCGATGCGTCACCGTCGGGTGACTCTTTTTTCAGCCACCAACTTCACGAAGGTAGATCGCGCTCCACATAGGTGGAAAGTCGGGAAAAGGCCAGAGAGAAGAGGGAGCGAACTTTGTAGCGCTTTGTGCCAGATTTCCCGTGGCGTGCCGGGACAATTGCAAATTTCAAGCACGACTAACGCGCGGTCTGATGCTCGCAAAACGCTTAGCGCGGAACTTAGCGGTTGACCTACTGCTTGCACTGGGATAACAGTGGAATATGTTTCCAACTAAATTAAGGAAAGCAAAAAATCTCGAATCACGCGCTCCCGGCATCCGGACCTGTATCTTGCGCTTCGGCAACGGCCCCACAGCAGATGCTATAGCTGGGTGCTGCGTACCTCAGAGGTTCGAGCCAACAAATCAGTAACCTCCACGCTGCCGCGACGATCGCCCGACCGACCGACAACTTGGCGATACAACATTCCACGGTCAACCGAAACACTTGCTTGGGTCTACCCCTCGGCAGGTCGCAGACGCACGGTCGACGTGCGTGCTGACATCGAAGTAACAGTAATAATAATAAGAACAACCCCATCATGCACGGTTCTCTCTCTCTCGGACTCGCTCACCCAGCCACACCGCGGAGTACGAAAACTGCGAAGCAAAAAACCAAAACTCGATCGAAATCACCCAGAGCACGACTTCGCCCAGGAGACTTCTGGTCGCGCGGCACCGTTGCACGGTCGAAGAAGGAGAGCAACAGCAAGACGCAGCGGTCTCCGTGGCAGTGGCAGCAGCAAAAAATGGCTCCGAAAACCTTGCGTACCTTCCCTTCACTACGCTACGCGGCACGGCGTGCACGGTGGAGCGCACGCATGCAAAACGCACCGCCGAAGGAGGCCGCGCGGCCACCGATCGTGAGAGAGATGGGGCCAAGAAGCGGCAGACAAGCGACCACGCTACCGTCAAAGGATGCACCGGGTAGACTCGTCGACCCAAAGTCTCCCGTGAGTCTGGCGGGCTCCCGTGATCTGGCCGGTTCCTCCGCGCGAAGGACACTTTGACTGCCGTGGCTACCGGGCTACCAAATCACAGTCCGAACGGAACGCATGGAAAGGAACTTCAAAAGCACGGCACTACGGCAGCACTGCACAATCACCAGCGGCTAGGACGTTCAGCGTCGAGCTTGGAGTCTGTAGGGCGGCCAGCGTGCACGCACGGACAAGGACACGCGAAAAGCACGAACCGCAGAGGAACTGCTCTGGTAGAAAGATCGAACGCAACTACTACAACGAACGGCTAGTGGTTAGTGGGCCACTAGTAATTCGACTGTAGAAGCCGGCGAGTGCGCCACTCAGCTCCGCCGTTGAGTGCTCGATCGAGTGCTTCTCCGTTTGTGATGCGGAGAGCGAGAGAATCACTGTCTGACCGAGAGAGAGAGATTGCAACGGATTTAACGTTCTTCGATTCAAAACCAAAGCAAGCCGGTAAATGGTATTTAGTGGCACTTCTGAAACAAAATTGTTTAAAAATTCGAATGAGAGAGAGAGAGAGAGAGACCAAGAAAGCAAGTAGTAAGAGAGAACATTTTGTAACGGTTCACCATTCGCCCTTCCGCCTATCACTATTCGACTTTTCCACAATCTTACCCAAAACGACTGATAAAATCACGAAAATTAAGTACTCCATCGAGCCGGTAAAACGCGGCTTCCGGAGCACGCTACTGGCTGCATACTTTCCCGTTCGCTTCGGAGAGTCACTCACGCTCACGATTCGCGCGCCGAACTTCGCGGACGTTCGCGGAAACACGAAAAATCACATGGTACACCCGACGACGACAACCCTTTGGGGCGGCTGGCTCCTCGGCGTTTGCTCGAGTTTCCATTCATATACCGGTTTGCCGATGGTATCTCCCTCGCCTGGCCGCCCCCTGTCCCGCTCACACCATCACGTGCATCTCGGAACATCGCGCTGGGTCGCGCTTATCGTGCTCCTTGTCAGCCACGCGCGGCCCACGGTTCTGCGAATACAGTCGACACGCACGAATTTGTAGACCTTATACGTGGCCAAAGTGTGTCGGGTGACGGCAACAGCTCATTTCATTCATGCACGCCACGCTCCCCGATGCTCGGCGCAGACCGGACGGATGCAAGGCCACATCATGTGATGACGCCCCAGTACGCCCTGACGAAACATTACCGCCAACTTTGAAGGATGTTCCGTACCGAAATGAGAGCACCGGAGGGCGATGGAACCGATAGAACTGGGGCACTGGGTTTTTTCGGTGGTCCGCGCCAACGTGGGTAAACCATCGTAACAGTAACTGGAGTGGAGTTAGTTTTGGAACCAATCCTATCCTGTCGAAATTTGAATGCGCTGTCATACGGCACTTACGGTAGGCCACAAGAACACAATAATGATCGTTTGCCTGTACTAGCACTGGCCTTAATTTTCCATCCGCGATGATTCTTCCACCAACGATGAGATTTGAACTGTGTCTAACGTGCACGAAATTTCTGGACATTCCATCAAGATTTCGGCTCACGGTCAGCACGGCCGCGTGTGCTACCTTCAGCAACAACAACAACAGCCGACAACACAGCTGGCTACAACCGTGGGCCGCCGTACTTTGTTGTGGAACCTCGTGTACGGCACCGAGATCCGCAACCTTCAGCCGCGCAATGACGAATGCCCGAACGTCACGACGGCCACAGCGTGGCGGAGCAAATGAACGCCTTTCACTCGTTAAGCCGTAGGCTCCATTCAACCTCTTCTCGGTGGCCAGCTGACTCGCCCGCCTTTTGGTGGGCCGAGTTTGGTTCCCGCGCGCGTCACGTGGAGCACCGCAGCGCGTGGCCCATTTGTCGTTGCGGTAACACACTTCATCGACACTCGGATCGCATTCGATTCGGGTCTCGCAAAACTCAAGAGCCCCCTGACCTACACCGTGGAGGGTCCCTCGGCACCATCCGCGCGGTAACCTGTTTTCTCTTTCTCGGTGACTGCATCGGGCGCCCGGGCAAATATCGGCGCAACTTCTTGAGTTCATGAATTTTTATGGCATTACAACCAATTACGTAATGCCTCGATACAGTTCTGCCGGTTTTGTCACACGGCAGTATGCGGGGAAGCCATTAAGGTAGTGGCCAGTGACTGAAGGGCCATTCAGTGTAACTGAGAGTGTTCGATGATTTCTTTAAAAAAAAATACACCCACCACGATTCGACGGTCGGAGTCGATCGTGTGGCCTTCTGATCCTATCTGCTCTCGATCGAGAGAATCGTGGCGTGTGACGTAACACGCTATCAGCACTATTTGGAACTTCCTTCTCCGCATCCGGCCACTGGACTTTATCGCGCCAGTGGAATCTACGCTGAAAACAGGACACCCTTCCATGAACTTGTGGCCCCTCGCACGGGGTTGTTTCGTTTCCCCTCCACTAATTCCAGCGGTCGTCCTGGTTCAAGAACGGCACCCCCCAGCGTGCTTCCCTGCGCGGTTTGCCGAAGGTTTCGATCGATGAGTAATTCGACCGCGCGCCGGCTGCGTACTTGACGAACGCGTGTGTGCGTGGCCGTTTGATGTCCCTCTGACGGGGGGCACTGGGCGCATTTGAATTTTATTAATTTGCATGTAAAGTGTGTACATTCCGCGTGAGGCCGGAGGCGGAGCACTACCGCACACGCAGCGAAGGTTGGCCGAATATGATGGGGAAAACCGTACACCAACCAGACCACGACAGTTGCAATCGCAAAATGTAAAACCAATTTTTGCATATTAATTTTGCTCAATAGAGTTGAATTTATTATTTTGAAGCAATTATGGGACAGTTTTCGAAATTGGTTGATGGTTGGACTATACACTATGGGTCTGTGGAAATGCTTGGGTTCTTTCTGCATTTAACAACGTCGCAGTAATTCATCATCATCATCATCATTGTGAATTACTTTTATTACAACAGATGTTAGAGTTTGTGAACAACACAGCTGGATCGAAAATTAACATTGACTGTACGCGTGACCGAGATGAGAGGGTGCTCGGAGCTCGGTGGTTCTGCGCTTCTGTGCGGATGAAAAATCTCTCAAAAATCATTCCCATTCGGAGCCGCTTCTTTTCGTTAATTCCAAGTTGCTACGCTTCAATAATCGTCACCACGCGAAACGACTTCCTTGCAGGATGGCCGCAGCATGATGGTGTGTTCGTACTGTGCCGTGTAACTGCCCTTGACGTCGCACAGCGGCGGATACGCCTCGACAATGCCCTTATCGCACAGGTCTTTCAACGCCATCTGGTACTTCGTGGCACCGGCCCGATCCAGCCAGCGCTTGCAGAACGCCAGCGTGCCAAAGTTCCGACAGATCGTGCCGAGCAGCTGTTTGGATGACTGCAGCCGGAGCGGCACCATCGGAGCCTCGTAGTTCTTCATGTAGTGCGAACAGTCCATATCATCGTGAACCAGACCGCGGCCAGTTGAACCGAACGTTTCGATGGCGTAAAACTCGTTCTCCTCCATGCGCGTCGTCTCACCACCCTTCACGATCGGCACCGTCTTCCCGGCGTGGATCCGATACGGGCTGATCGAGTGGCCGTTCAGGTTGCGGATGCTCTTCACCTGGTACGTCTTTCCGTCCAGCTCGACCTCGTACGATTCCATCACCTCCTGGATGGCAGCCCCGATATCGCACAGCCTGACGTCGATACCCGCCTCCCGGATGCCCGTTTCCGTCGCTTCACGGACCGCTTCCAGGAGCTTGTCGTACTTCGGGTTGAACGAGAGCGTGAACGCACAATCGATAATGCGTCCCTTGATGTGCGTGCCAAAGTCGATCTTCGTCACGTCGTCGTACAACAGTACGGTCGGATCGCCGGCATTCGGCGTGTAATGGGCCGCACAGTGGTTCCGCGAGCAGCCCGTCGGAAAGGCCAACCCGGCCTCCAGGCCCTTCTCGCCAATCAACCTCCGCGCCGTACCTTCCAGCTCCTCGCAGATCTCAATCATCGTCATGCCCGGTTTAATCCACTTTTGCATGTACTGTCGCGTCTGCCGATGGGCTTCGGCCGCCTGCCGCAGCTCGTTGTAGATATCGAGATGCATACGGTCCAAGGCTCGCTTCTCCTCGCTCGTAAAACGATCCTTCGCCGTCGTCGCGTCCGGATACTGCATGATCTGACCTTCGGGGAACTTTCCGTCCGGGAACTGTTGCGCTATCGAAACTTCCGGAGCCGTCAGTTTTTGACCACCCGCACCGGCCTTCGCACCCGCACCAGCAACAGTATCCGCACCATCACCGTTGCTAACGGCAAGCTTCTTTTTGTTGCGCTTCTTCTTCTTCTTCTTGGCCCCATCCGCGGACGGTGTCTCCGCGGGATCATTTTCATCATTTTCGCCATCCTCTTCGGCATCGTCGCCGATGGTGGTTTTTTCCTTTGTTTCTTTCGCTTCTTCCTTAGCGGCCTCTTGCTGTTCCGGTAAAGCTTCGTTCACTGCTTCATCGTCCTTCTTTGCAGTGGCTGGAACACGGATAGAGAATAAACAACAAAGTCATTATCAACCCGATCATGACACTATACTTCCGCGTTCCGATAATCAAAACAATGCAACAGCATCGAACCATAACCTCAACATGTTGCACTTTGATCACTGTGTCCTTTGAGAAAATTGAATGAAACCGACGACGGCAGGGAACAGTGATCCTTGGACAAAGGCGGATGTCCTCATTGAAGTGGCAACGGGCAGCAGCGGAAGCAACAAACAACTTCTATTGCGCCAACAACACGCTAAACGTACCCTTTTTTTTCGGCTTCCTCGGGCGTCTCTTTTTTTTCTTTCCTCCGGACGCATCCTCACAAGCGTCATCGTCCCACAACGGTTCGTATTCCTCGTTCCTTGTTCCTTGTTCGGCATCTTTGGCCAGCTCGGTGGCCGGCTTCTGTTTCGTTTCCATCCTAATTCCTTGCGTGTGCTAATTTTCTCACGAAAAATGTGCAACTTGTGTGATGTTTGTGTATGTGCGTGTGCAGTCCTTTTAGTACAAAGTGACAGATGGAAGTTCGCAATCAATGCGTTTACTACGCTTAGTTCAGATAACCCCGTGTGAAGCAATCAATAGTTTTCTTTGAATTGGAATTGTTTTAAAGGTGAAGAAAAGCTGTGACTGAAATTGAGCCAGGAAGCCAGGTATCAACCCAAATTTAGGCTAAACATTATTTACAACGAAGCGATATGTCCTCTAAATTTGGTGAATAATTGGTAATTGGTACATCGTTGCATTTCTGTTCAATAATTTTATTAAATGAGTACAATTATGTTAACCGGAATTAACTTCACACTAACAATCATCCGTGGCAAACCCCTTCACAAGAACATTACTATGTCAACCAAATTTTACGTGTATGTTAATGTAGCGTAATGTTGTAACACTTTCTTACAATCTTAACGAAAATGAAATAAGAATAAAATTATATCGGAAATGAGTAAACTTAGCTACAGCAGTTAACAGTTGGATACTAAACCAACCGTTTTTATTACGAGACATTTCTAAAAGAGAAATGAACATCATCGTTTTGTACAGGTTAGTGGCACGGTGAAGATACGTGATTATTTTCATTGCTAGACGACGAATAGTCTTCGCAGTAAGTCGATGTGTCGTGTTCTTCGATCTCCTCGTCAATTAAATGTTGTGAGCCTTCCACGAATGATGCGAAGCGTACAGGGTCGTGCAGCGACAACATAGTTTTCCATTGTTTGCATTCCGGGCTGCGGCAATATTCGCGCAACTGATCGAGTGCTTTGGCCGTCTCAACAATGCCCTGCTGCTCAAACTCTTCCGCCGTCAGCAACCGACGGGTGCTCGGAAACAAACGATAGTATTTGTTCACTAACCACCGGCATAAGGCGATGGGCACGAACAGGAAATAACTGGATGCAACCAACGTCACTATCATGGCGGACATCGGACGCTGGTGGGTCGAGAAGAATATCAATGCCAGTGCCATCAGTTGTAGTGCCCACTGGATGATTTGCTTGCTGCGTTGGTCGCGTGGTGGCCCCATTCGGTAGCACAGCAAAAAACTTATCGAGCCCACGATGAAGAGGTACCAGAACACGTAGTGACGATAGAGCACGACAATCAATCGCACGTTCTCGTACAGCATTTGCAAACCGCAAATTCCTAACGTCCAGCCACCGAGCATCACGCCGTACATTACAGGTCGATATGGTATCAGTTTGCTGAAGAAGTACACAATGATTAGTGCTGAGGAGGCGACGCCGATCAGAATGCCGCCAAAGTAGTAAAACAGTGGGTTCTTGCTCAACGATTTGGCACTGAAGAAGCTGAGCAGTCCGAAAAGCAGCATTCCGACGCGCCACACGTCGAATCGGTTCAGCAGAAGCGTCACGTCGTAAGTTCCCGACGAAACAATCCCGATGCAGCTTTGGTTGAACGGATCCAACTCGACGAGTCGCCGTTTTTTCGAAGCAAACAGATTGAAACTGAACAAGCTCTGGTCGTCCTGCCAGTGACTTTCTACTTCCGCCGGTGTGCTTCCTGCGTACTGGTTGAAGTCTTCGTGGTCACAATCGAGTTTCAGGGTAGCCGTAAGAAAGGTGTTCAGCACAGCCGGCGCTTGACCGCGGTGACAATACACCACGAGGCCGGGACGATAAACGTTCCATTCTTGTGGCGTGTAGCGAAGCACTCGATCCGGTTCCAGAAATTTTACTGAAGCGAAACAAAACCGAAGCTTCGATTAGAGATCAAGGTGAGTGTTGAAATGCCGATCTTACTTTTATTATTGTTGGTACCCTGGCTGAGGGCAATGTCCATCAAACTAGTGAGTACGAAAATGGAAACTAAAACATTAACAGTTCCCATGACGAAGGAATTTGCTATTGATGCGTTTCAGTGCTGGAGGGAGCTTGGCCAAGGAGAGCACTAACTAATATCTATTGAACACGGTCACAGAACTTCGTAAAAGGCGTAAAGTAGCACCATATTTTACAATTGAGGTAAAGAGTTATAATTCAAGCGCACTCAAAGACTAGCAAAACGAGGTAAACATTTATTTTCGGCGAGTGATGCCAACAGCCGGCGGATTGACAGTTGGAATGGAAGCTTGTAGAGATCCTGTGTGAGACGCGCAGACGGATTCTCCACTATTTGACATTTTGTTCTAAAACTCTTTTTGACACTCATTGCTGTAGCCGTAACGTAACTATGTTAGGAATATAAATAAATATTTCCTGTTAGTCAGAAATTACAGTTGGAATGAAATCGATTACTCGCGCAAAAACACGATTAGAGTCACAAAAAGTTCTTTACTTTTCATTAAACTTTTCCAAAAGAAAATATATCAAACTTTATGGCTTTTTAAATTTCAGTCCGCTCATCTTTAGTACATGAGTTCTGTTCCAAAGTGAATGTGGTGAGTTTTGCTGAATATATTCAAATACAGGGTGGTTTATAGCGTATTGGCTCCTTTTTTTCGCTTTGCCTTTGAGCCCAACAAAACCAGTTTTTAGCCCCATTCCCGCGATCACGTCATGTTGCACTATGGGCGGAAAAGGGGTTTATGATTGCCAATTTTAAAAAGTGACAATTTTTGTGAAAGATTTTTTTATTATGGAGGAAAACATTAAACATAATTACACCTTAAACGTTGAATTTATTCAAAACACATGCAAAGAACACAGAAACGTGGAAAGAAGTCCGTAGATTCTTCTTAAACCCAAACATGGCCGCCTATCCCATACAAACTCCCCACTGTGCGTTGGGGTTGTCCTGTAATCGCGTTGGGGCTACCCGACCCTTCTGGTTCGGCATGATTGTAAACTTCACGAAGCAGTCTTTACAATCATAATTATTTTGGGACACATTTTTCAATTTTTTGTGCTTTCTGTTTTGTCCTGTTAAAATACGCCACTAGCAGCGCGATGAACGTGAGTGGGGCTTAAGCCGAATGAACGCTGAGCGCCATCGGCCCCCAAAGGTTAGAATGGCGAACGTTTTCAAACCTTACGAGTCAGGTTCGAAAATGGTGAGACTCAGATTCAGAGCCAGAGTTGATTTCAAAAATTTCGTCGTCGGAGTTAACCGCTCGCGGTGGTGGTACGAGATCGCCTTTAAATTCGGATTTTAAAGTCGCGATCATCCGCGATCCGGGTGGCTCGCGGGTTCAGTGTTAGCCTAACGCTGTGCTCATCCAGCAAAGTCAAAGTTATAAAAACCGGTAAAGTGAACCAGAAGCGACAATTGGCGCAGCTTGCCTTGTGCGTGCGAGATCGCCGGAGAATAAAAGGGTTGCCGATACCAAAACCGCGGTGCGTTCCGTGCGAAAGATAGAGAGAGAAGGCGCGTCACGGGGGTCCACCATCCACTGTTGCCGGTAGTGAGAATCTGTGCGAAAGGGCTGGTGGCCACGCCAGTGGCGGATTCGGTTTTTGGGATAATCCCACACACTTTTCGGGATCGCTTTGGAGGCATTTCGCAGCGCAGCGATCAGCGAGTGTCGCTCGGTCGAAGTACTAAATTCGCAGCGCTTGCTTCGGAGTCGAAAGTGGAAAAGTAAAAATAATAACCTGGTGCTGGAGCCTGCGAATCTCTAAAATTATCGCTCCGTGTGACGTGGTGCGATAGGCAGGGAGCTTAAAAGTAGTGCCTCGACGTGTTGCAACGTGTTTTTAGCGCATTGCATCAGAAAGCTAAAATATACGGCTACACCACACGGGCAAAGTTAAAGATTGCTAAAATTTGTGAAGTGTGGAAATGTATGCGCATTGATCGGTGTAAAAATTATTCACTTTATACACGAAAACGAGTGTAAACGAGCGAAAACGAGTGTTGTGAAGTTTTTTTGAAAAAACCAATCGAAAAACAAAAATTCGAAGAAACTCGGGGCAAACAGATTACACAAATAAACTAGCGTCATCGGAAGAGCCCACCGGAGAAGAAAACGCACGCATTTGGTAGGTAACATTTTTTTCATTTATCAATGTAAATGGATAATGGGAGTTCAGCGCACTAGTTGCCAAAACACATGATTTTATTCCTTTCTAGGTCGTTAACGCATATTGTACACTCTATTTCTTCTATTGTTCTGCCGCATTCCTTCACCGGCAAGTGAATCACAGAATCGGCACGAAAGTAATTCAAACATTAAGATTCAAGTTATTCATATTCAATGATTGCTATGATCTTCACGGTCGAAACGAAATAACAAAGGCAACATTTTGTACTGTGATTTATTCATCGTACAATCTTTAATCTTTATTATTCTATTAAATCTTTTCCAAAGGATAGAATAATGAAAGTAGATAAACCACTGCTTCTGATTTTTAACTGGTAAAAAAGAAATTTGTTCAGAGTGCAGTTATGGAAAAATGGATATCGAACAGCAACACACCCAGCCGCTAAGTGGTAAACATGTACTGCACCCCACGAGTAGACACTAAACACTTTCATAAAGCAATGGAATTCCAACCATTTTTTTTTAGTGCAGCTCATTTTGTTGGCCCAGCCTTTTATCGCCTTTTTTGCGTGGATCACGATTGTTGCTACCGAAAAACGGACTGTTCGATCCCATTTGTGCACGTTTTGCACGGAGAAAGACACTACTTCGAGCGTATTCTCTTTCGTTTTCGCCGTGGCCGTTAGCAACAGGTTCGGTTTTTGGAGCGCTTTTTTCTTCGCCAGTTTGTCTGTTGATACAGTCAATCATTCAGTTCAATTCTCCTATTCCAATGCCCCAGCGCTGTGATCCGATCTGCTTACGGCTGGCTCTCTGCTCGCGCCGGTCCCAGCGGTTATGCTCGGCGGGACCGGGTGTGGGTTGCTGACCTCTCCTCCCGGGCGCGTCCGATGTGCCCAATATGCTGGCCAATTGCTGGCCGCTTGTCAATCAAAACCGGCTAATGAAGGAGGTGTAATAATGACGTCGAACCCGTTGCCCGCTGGGTGAGCTTTTTCGGCTAATCGCCGCTAGTCATCAGAAGCATTGCCAATATTTGAACAGTGCCACAAAAAACCAAACCTAATGTCCCAGTTAGTAGCTGTGGCCGGTTCTGAAACCTCCGTCCTGCGTCCAGTTCTTTCGCTCCACCTGGCCGGCGTTGGCAGCTTCTTTCTAACGTAAATTGCTCTCCGCTTAGTTCATGAATAATTTTCGAATTCTTCTCGGTAAATAGTGCGATTTTCGCTGGGAACCGTCAGTTGACGGTTTTGACGGTAGGTAGAAAGAATACCGAAGACTTCAACGCGCCCGGCATCAACGAACCCTCCCGGTTCGAGCCAAATCGAGCGATATTTTGGCGAACCGAAGCCGCGGTCTGTTCTTTGGTGTTCTTTTTAGTTCTCGTGGAGTACGTTGAACCGTGTCTCTTGGGTGTGTTCGGGAAGGGGTGGCCCCGGGCGGGGGAAACCGGTGCCGACACCGGTGGCGGATAAATGAGGTGCAAAAAGGAAAATCTAAAGCGAAAGAAGTGTTGGTGGTTTCACTCCGCGTTACACACCGCGGCCAGCAGCATCGCTTTCGTCCTCGTTCGGTCGCTCGCTCTCGTTGTTTCAAGGTTGTTGTGGCATATTTTGTCCACGTTTTATGGAGCATCTCCAGTCCGGGCGAAACGAACGAACGGCAATGAACCTCGCCCGTCCGTAAGCAGGTTTGTTGAGTGGCAGAAGCATCTTCTGGCTTCTTGATCCTGCCACTTTCTCTTCCGGATAATCCGGGTTTTGGGTCCTCGTATCAATGCTGTTATGCACAAAAAAGAGAGATCCCCACTTTTTGGTCACTCCGAGAAGGACCGAAGTGTACAAAAATCTCAGAATCGTTGGCGTTTTTCGGCTCACATTCGGACTCTTCCTAATAAAATCATAAAAGCGAACAGCGAATGTTGAGGTGACTGTACCGAGTGAATAATGAGCGCCGGGGAGGATGCCTCGCTGCCCCCGTTGATTACGCCGTTTTATGTTACGCGATATTCTGGGCCGCTAGATTGCACCCACGAAAGTAACAAAAAAAGGGGGAGGAAAGAAAACTAATAAATGGCTTACGCGCGTCGGCGTTGGCAGGCTGGAGTCGCCGGTTTCTTAATAATGTTGTTGTATAAAAATACAATCTTGTTATTAAAATGCCACCGTGCTATCTGGCAACAATAAAAACCGGCGACCGACGGCAGCGTCGAACGATGGTTCCTGGGAAAACTGGCCCGAAATAATTTGCGATTCCGAAACAGAGAGGCACAAAAAAAAACAGCGGGACGGCGAACAAACATTCGGTTGCAATCATATAAACGGTAAAATCGGTTCAAACCGACCCATCGGACCCCGGACCGCGGTTCGTAGTGGTTAGTGTCATAATGAGGGTTTTGAAAACTTTTGCTTTTTGCTGCTCCGGTCCCGCCGGACGCCGGATGGCTACTCGCGGCAAAGGTTAGTTTTCTTCCGGCTAAGCTAATGCCGAACGGTCAGCCTCTTGACTGCTTCTTGACGGTGGTGCACAGTTTGCCGTGAAGTTAGTGTCTGTTACCGCGCGTAGCAGCTGTCGAGTCTAGGAAGAAGTGGTCAAAGAGGTTGCAAGAAATGGCACAAAAATGTAGCGTTCTGCGAACACCGATCTTTGCAATCTGGCGTTTGCTGCAGGCCACCCAATCTGTGCCTTTCCTATTTCGGAAAGATACCATCGGCCATCGGCGACCATAAAATAACATTGTTTTTAGGGCCTTTGATTATGTTGATTGGGTTTTATTGGTGCCGAGAACAGCGCCCGAGATCCATTCGGGGGGGCCCATTCCTTACGCCACTATTATTTGCGATTGAATGAAAATTGTTATTTAAACTGTGCTCTCGATTTGCCCCGACCCACGATCCGCTCGGAGAAAACGGCGCCGTACGGTGAAATTCGTGCACACGCTAATGCGAAAATTATAATGATGAAATTGAACGCGAGGACCCATTTGCGAATTACCTCAAATTATCATCCGTCCCTTCCTTGGCACCGTCTCAGAACGGCCCAAGAACACCTCGCTCTCCGGCGTTGTTAATATTCGCTTCAAGCCGGGTCATTGTACCACTCCCCCCGCGCCGCCCTCCCGGGTGCGCAGCATCAACGCAGCGGCAACCTTAGCCGCGAGCATCTCCGGCGCGCGCGCGATTTAGACGTTTTCCTGGAAGACCCGCGACGTCTTCGCGCAGTCTCGTCTCCTCGTCTCCTCTTCTGTCGCGTGGAGAGTGTGCTGGAACTTTTAATTTTAAAAATTCGATAATTACAACACCCGGCCAGCCGGCCGGCCGGCCGGCCGATGGGGGAGAACGTCTGGCTGCCGGCCCCGCGGGACTCTAACAATCGTGCGGCCGCAGCAGCAGCAGTCGAGGCGCGCAGAGGCCATCACCTTAACAGCACGCCCGTCCGGGAATTTGCGCCTAATGATGATCACCACCACCAACCACCACCAGTCCACCAGCACCAACTGGCGGTGCTCGCATTTATGTGTTACGCCACTGGGGCTCCTTTCGGCCAGGCTGTACTCTCCGTTTCTTTTCTTTCGGCGAGAAGCTGCGTGTAGCGGGAGGCACGTCCCACAAGATGTACCGTTCGTCCGGGGCCACCTTGGCAGCTGGTGCCGATCGATCCTTTTCCACCACTGCACTGTGAGTCCTGGGGATGGCCAACAATCGGGAAAGCTTAACTAAATTCGGTGTTACACTTTCTTCTCTATTTCTTTTGTGATTTATTTACTTCTTGCTTTTTGAAAATAAATTAATTCGGCTTTAAGCATTCATATCAACGAATTGTAAGACTCATTTTGTTGTACAACTTTTGACCACCTTTCGTACGATGTTTCCACACTGTGTGCCTCGTGGGGAACCCGATGGAAATTGGTTCCAAATTGGAAAGAGGAATGCGAAGATGGTCCCATCGGGTGGGGAGGCCGTCTTGGGATCACTCACGCTTCGATTATGCTGCAGCTGTATGCTGCGCACCGGCCGCCAGCCAACGATAATGATGGTTGGTTGAACTCGGCGCAGGCACTAGGTGGAACGCTAGACCGCTTGACGGGACGGGGCCGCGGGGAGAATGACTCGCACGGTGGTGCACTCAAGGTCGTTTCTGGTTCACACCGCACCACGCAGCATAGTAATTCCGGCGTCAGCTTACTGGGAACCCTGCCAAAGGGAAGGGCGAAGGGTTGGTGCACCCTTCGTGTTTTACGAATGTTTGATTAGCCATTTAACGATAATGACCCGCCCCACGCATATTTGCCAGGAAGGTGTGAGATTTCGACGTTCGCGCATTTCCACATGTTTCACTTCCGGTTTTTGGTGATAGCGCCCGCCCAACGTGACACACCGGATATCGTCGGGGTGTCATCGTCGCCGGGTGGCGCAAACAAAGGCGTCTTCCACGAAGTAATCACGCACGTCGCGTGTGCGTGCCTTCAGGACCCTAACATGTCTAATGTTAATTGCTTGATAGTGCCCGGCCCGGTGATAGACCACACGGAGATATCGACTCCGGACGGATTTTACTGCCATACCCTCCAATCAATGCACTCACAATATTTGCCTGCGAAACTGTTTGCGGAAGATTGGGCCAACACGAAACGCCGGGCTCGCCACTATCAGCGCCGCTTATCACGGCAGAAGCGTCGCCAAAATTATTTACAAAACGCCCTCGAAAGGTTCATTATAATTAATTAGATAATAAGGCAAAACATTTGGCTTGGGCCGTCCCCTTGCAAGTGACGTAAGGAAAGCTATAAAACTTTTGAAACTTCCTTCCAAAGATCTTTCCTCGCTGCCGTAGAAAGGCACTTCCGGCTCAACCTGCTATCTTCGCCGGTGGCCACCGGCGACAGAGTTTTCTCCTTCATCGCAAGTGACGATCACAAGTAAAAGTTGATCAACCGATCGAACTGATATTCGCACCACATTCAAGCGGCCGTCTCAAATTAAAACCTACATACTTTCCTGGGCGGGCACACATTTTCTACGTCGAACCACGCGGAGCGTAATTGTGCCATCAAACACTGTTCGCCGGACGGAATGGGCTAATTAAACAAAGATTTCCCGCCCGGTTTTTAATGTCACGCGATCCGTAAGGACGAGTGCACGGAGGATGCAATGTGTCGGGGACCGCCCGGAATGCATCGGTGCATAATGTGGCCCCGAGACAGAGAGAGAGAGAGAGAGACGTGGCAAGCGACATTTTTACTGTCGCCGTCGCGATCTTCATTATTGTTTTATTGTTAATCGCTCTACTCGATAGGTGTGTGCGCCCTTTTACGACGCACGGTGTTTTATGCTCGGCGAGGTGTAAGATTGGCCTTAATTGTCGGTGTCGGGCTGTGGGTTGAAAAGTTTCAATCACTTTTTCCAATAAAGTTTCGCCTACATGCGTTTCGCTTCAGATCAGGTTCTGGAAACAGCTCAATCCTAATGAGTATCTTAAACCACCATAAACAGCAACAGCACAGTGTGGCTGGCGACCGTAGAACCTGTTCGTTATCGAAGTTTATCGTTTGATTTACGGACCCCTCCGGGCACGGTCGTGCTTGTTAGGAACAATAGCACAGCAGGCCTGCCAGGTCAGCGTTATCACAATAATAGACATTTAATATCGTGTCTTCATCGAGCTTCATTATAGATGTTTAGATCATTATCATCATCCGAGCGCGAGCCCGAACCCACCACCCAGCTAATGGAGCTGCCAAATAGAATGTTCGCGCGTAGCAAACAACCCAACCCGAAGCATAAATCCCCACGGACCACAGCCACGGAACAGGTGAAAAATTCGCCGATGATTATCGGCACCCGGTGCCCCATCATCTTCGGGTTTCGGGAGGCTGCGCTGAGGCTCAAAAAAGCATTGCCGTTAGAATGTTTGGCATTTGATTTATTTTATCCCCTTCACCGGCGACGACGGAACGCGCGAGAGAAAGCCGGCAGAGCCTGTGTCCGTGGCGGGGACACAACCATCATGGCCGCTCCTCGACTAGGCCCCGGAGGCCAAACCGGCCAAACAAATGATGCAGAACGACGACGATGGGGCTGCTTCTTCGCGAAAGTCCACCTCAAAACTGCTGCCACTTATCGGTCCGATCGGCTCATTTATCTTCCGCGCCGTTCTTCGGTGGCTGTGAGAATCCTGTGGCCTACGGTTTAGACCATCGGCCAGCCCATCTTCTCTCTCTCCGGGTGACGATGATTATTTACATCCGGAACACCATTCCACGGGCCGCCATTCGGGTTCGGATTTCGGGCTAACAAAATGGCACGGAATGTGCGGAAAATCACTTCCCGTTAGAATGCCGGCCGACCAGTGCACCGTGTGGCAGATTCTAGCTAATCTTATCGGCCTATCGATCAATATTAGATATTAGGTCCCCTTGGTCCAGAGGACTGGGCGGTTCGATTGCCAAGAGGCGGAGATCTATTTGTTCCGAGTTCTTAGCAGCCGGAGCCGGACCGTGATTCTCACCAGCGATGAAGAGGTAAATCTTTCCCGGGCACGGTGAAAGCGCCACAAAAAATAATGCAAATTCTGGCAGTATTTTTTGGGAAGAACGGGCTCCTAAACTTCCCATAATTGTGGGGTTCTTTGTAGGGTGGTTCCTTTGGGAGCACAGGTAGAGAATGTTTGCTTCTCTAAGCCTTCGGTTTCTTGATTTTCACGGTTCTTGAGCACCTCACGGGCTGCCGTTTCCCACGAGGCGGCAAGCGCCGTTGCCGTCTGTGACCCTTCCGGTCCGGCCCGGCCTGTGGTGGCCTTCGCTCGCGTGTGGGACACAAACCACCGTTACTGGGCGCTGTGTCAGCTCCAGACAGTCTCATTCCTCGTGACCGTCGTGGCGTCGTGTGCATTACGGTGTCGGAGCGACTGACCGCCCCTAACGTGATGGTCAGTCCATAGCACGTCCAGCGTCGTCGCCTCCCGACTGGTCACGTTCCTGATCGTCGCTTGTTTTTTTAGAAGGCTTTCTTCTTCAGCTTAGGCCTTAAGCTTTGGGTTTAGTTTGTGGAGGTTCAGAAAATCGTAAACTTTCACTTCACTTCTCACCAACTACTATATTTTCGATCATTTCTACATTTGTTGAAGTTTGTTTGCTTACAAGCACACTGACACGATTTAAACTAAATTTCTGAAATACTGTCAACGGCTCACGAACACTCACCAAGTCCAAATCCCAAAAAAATGGGAATGGGAATTGGAACCTCTTCATGACCTGCTTTTCCAGAAGCCTAGTGGCGCTTGGGAGACAATTGCCCGGAGCGACACATGCGGTCACCACACGATGCTCGACTTGACGCCATCAGCGAACAATCAGCGACCGGCAGATGATCTGCTGTTGCAAGACTTCCGTTCACCACCGCGCGACGGTGACGGTGGCCAAGAGATACGATCGCGATTTTTGAGGGCAAGTTTATCACCAGCAGCAGGGACCATTACACAAACAGGAAGGTGACGGCGATTGGCGAGAAGCGAAGCGGCACGTGGAGTCAACCTTACCTCGCTGTTACCTCCATGCAATCGAAACCGCGAGGGTTTGCGGTTACATCCTCCGTTGGCGATCGCGGTGACCCACCGGGGAGTGGGCACTCATTTGCAGGAGCTTACGTAATTGTGACTTTTTGATGGCGCTTTCTGTCGGTCCAGCAACCAGCTCCGAACGGGTAGCGCTTATTTGGACCACAATCTCCTCTCACTGGTTCTGAGGTGGTGACCCAAAAAAGAGGGTCGTTTTATGATATGTTTTCGTATTGATTATACTATCTCAGATACGCCATTCTTCCTCATAGGGGACCCCAAGTTTGTACATGAAACTTCTAGAACCTTACAGGAGAAAACTCAAGTACCTGCATGTCCATCTCATTTCGTACGGAGATAAAACGGACTTGGAGTGCAACTCCGGAGCCCCGTCGCCAGGTCCCTGTGGGCCAACCTATAAATGCATCGCCGGGGGCAGAGGTCCCCGGATTTCTTGCCGTACAGAGGCCACTCTCCAGCGTGTAGCGAACTTCCAGAAGATAACCTTGGGTCCGTTAGGTGACAAAAGATAAGGGCCCAACACAACATCCCAGCCCGAGCCTAGTTTGCCCGTCGATGGAAAGAAAACCCCGGCTGAGGGCCCGGTTCGTGATGCTGTGGTAATGGCGGGGAAACATGTCGGATTAGACGGTGTAGGCAAATCCGTGAGGTCAGAAGAGGAACCGAGGTGAGTTACTGGATACTGGTGGGTACCCATCGCTGCCCAGTGTTCCCGGCAGAACCGTGCCATGTCCACAGATACCTGGGGGTTATAGATCACCCCGTACACCTAATGGATTGCTGTCGATAGTGGTCCGATAAGCTGAGCGGAGAGGTTGCTTTCCTGCAGAACCACCTCGCCTACTTAGCTGGGGCTTTCAGGCTGAATTCGGTATCAGGCTTAGCGCACGGACCGCTTTTAAATGTTCTTTACCGTGGCCAACGAGGAAGTCGTAGCTCGCGGACGTGGCAAACGCAGCTAATGGGTTCCGTTGGGCTCCAGGGGAAGCCACCGATTATGGCACCCGTTCGGAGCGGGGCTCGCCGTTTTTCGGGGTTACCAATTACAATATCGACGATGCCACAGGATCGTTGCCACATCTTCAGGGACCGCCGTTCGGGAAGGGAACCCCCCAAACCAGCCAGTAACCGTTCCGTTTCCATGCCACATTCGTAAGCCGCACATGCACGCCCTCGGAAGTGACCCATTTCGCGCAGACCCAAATGTTACCTCAATATTTTTCCGGCCCCAAGGGAGAGAGAGAGAGATGGAAAGGGCTCCAAGTTCGGCGGAGCCATTCTCTGCTTTCCCGCCGCCGTACGAAAACATTTGAGGTCCGCAACGAGGTCAGTCAATTATCTGTTTTTTTTTTCGGCTGCCTCCTTTCGGGGGTCTTCTTCTCCACCGCAACAACAATGACCCCCACCCGTGCTCGTGCTGGGTGTAAGCGCGGCAGCCGTTCCTTTCGGAACACAATTCCTTTCAATCGTGTAATGGACGATTGTGTTGTGGATGTGCTGGACCCTACGGTGTCCCACGTGTCCCGGGCGGGCCGGGGGGTTAGAGTGGCCAGCCAAGAGGTCACAGTCGGAAATGTGACGGAAATTGAGTGCCAAATAGCAACATTGCTGGACATGGAACTACCATGGAGAGGAGCATCAACGCTGCGGTATTAGGCACAGTTAGGTGAGCGCGTGTGGGGCTGATACGTCAGTTCGGCCATTCTGACGGGTTCACATCGGCTCCTAGAGATCCGCTCTCGCGTGTCAGATTTTCACATTCATTTACGCCAATTCTTGGTGGGCACTTTGGGTCCCGCACCCGTATGTGCTGTCGTGAATCGTATTCAACAATAAATTTACAGTTAACAGCCCAAGAGAAGATGCCGTGTGTAGTAGACCCGGCGGAGGAAAAGCTTTTAGGAGTTGGAGTCTCTCCCCCAAGGCAAACAAACTGCGTTCGAAAGTGTTGTCCAATATCCCAGCTATCATCAGTCCAGAGAGCGATCGAAACCGGGACACTGGATGGACGTCAACGTCGCTGAGCGTGAAATGTGTCGTTTAGCCGTGGAGAAGACGCCACGAGAGTACCACTCTTATCTGATGATGTTACGAGTATGTACGAGCAGGTCCTCAGGTCTCTTCAGGAACCCTCCGCCTGTAACGTCGATAAGCGGTGCCGGAGAGTGATTTCAAATTTGCCAAACACAGAAAGCCCCGTTTTGTCGGTCGTGTCTTCTTCGGCCGGCGATAATCTTAACAAGTGCCCCTTCCGTGGCTCGCTGCACACCACGACCTCTTCGGGGTGCAGTGCCTCAGGGGGCCATCTCCTCCGTGAGACCCTACGGCGCACTGCTCCCACGCCTCGCTGGCGTTCTGACGAGGGGCTATGGAATTAAGATTCAGGAATCTCTCCGCTAGAACCACGGCCCTGGCTGGCTCAGGGCGTCATCTGGACGTGAACACGCACACACTCAGGTCGGGGCACGCCATTGGCAGTGCGTGCGAGCGTGTATGTGCGACCACTGGGTACAGCAATTAGGCAAGCCCGGGGTACTGTTAATTACCGACAGTTAGCTGCTACCATCGCCTGGGCTAGGGCTTACCAGCAGATCGCGTGCAGCGCGCACGATTCGCACTTCTCACGTTTTTGGAAAGAGGCACGACTGGCGAGAGAGAGAGAAAGAGGTGAATCGAAGGGTGTTCGCACGATCCTCGTGTTGCGTGGCGTGTTGCGTTCCGTCCGGGACATCGGATGACGGAGTGGAGTGAAAAATGTGGTTCATCCGCTGAGTCCGCGGAGATTACGTTATCCAGACGGAGCCGGCCTCGCCACTAGGCATCGTCTCAAGATCTGGGATTATCTCTCGCTCTCTCTCGCTGCTGGAGGTCACATCGGCATCACGGTCCGATGATGGTCCCTCGGTGATACGCTCTCCCCAAGTCCAGACACGGGACTGGTCCGTGGGGCAGTTGACAGACGGACGGGCGACCTACTGATAGAAGGGGGGGCCGTCACAGTTTCTGTCGCCCGTCCACAGGCCTGGTCACACCTGGGGCCCAAGATCTAGGGCTTCCAGCTCTCGGGGGACTCGGGAGACCCTTTCGTTCGACTGCTCGACCGCAGACAAACGGAAGGGCAAACGGTGGATGAACCGGTTCGGCTTTCTTCGCCTGCCCCACCAGCAGCACCTCGTGGTTTGCGCCCGTGTCCCGAAAACCCCGCAGGGTGGAGGTTTTATAGCACGGAGTGTGGGGCTTATGTAACGTCGTCTCCATGATGTGCCGTGGCCCTCGATGTGCCTTGAACGGCCTTCCAAAGTTTTTTTTTTCCGCTGTTTTCGTTTCGTCGATCGCGCTCTCCCCGTTAAAGCGAGACGTCGTTTTCTCAAGGTTGTTCTGTGGATCTGGGCTCTGGTCCCGAGGTCTGGTCCGGGTCTGGTTCGCAGACACTTCGCGAAATGGGGGCCACACAAAATGGCGGACGATTCGTCGATTCTGGACCCTTTCCGGGGGAAGGTAAGCAGGTAATGGCGGGCCGGCAGACCGTTCACCGTTCGGGTCACGAATTGGCTGCGTCGCGGTGTCTCGCACTGGAGGAGCTGGGGCCATGGGGACCGCAGCACCATATTTGCATACCTCTGGGTGCTGCGGTGAATAGCAAGCTGCAATGCATTAGCACCCCCTCCTCCCACCCTACTCACTCGAGTCACGTTCTGCGGGTCCGTTATGCTGCTGGAAATTAGTTTTCCGTCAATCGCTCGCGCGGACACTGCTGCGTGTCGATGCGATGTCATACATCGGGTGTATGATTTATGATGTGCCCGGTGCTGCAGCACCCCGAATCGATCGATCGTTAGTGGCCATCGGCTTCTTACGATCGGCTACGCATCTTCAGCGACTCTCTTGGGGCTCTCCGGCTCGTCCGGGGCTGCCTGTCCGGTAATGGTAGGGTGGCCGGTTTTGTGTACTTGATTGATAGTTGGTATGCGCCGACCGTGACGTTGAGGGGATGGTACCCCCACCCACCACTGACCCCGGCGGGTGCGCCCTCCTACGCCTACCGAGTTCGTTAGACGCGCCCCGTCGACGTGACAGGTACTGTCATGCGTATTGGAACTACAAATTATCACCTCCCAATCAGCCCAACGGTGCTGGGACGGGATCGGCACGCCTCTATCTCTCCGCCGAGCCGTTGATCTCCGAAATTTACGTCGCCCATTATGTCACACTCGCTGTTTGCGAATACCGCGCTCCGTTGTGTCAATGTTTTCTTCTTTCGCCGTGGTCCTCACGCCCTCGACAACATCGGAACGGAATTCCCGAATCGAGAGAGCTTTTGGATTCCCTTTCATTAGTTATGAAAATTAGGTGCGACCTCTTGATCTCCTCCGCATCGGTCACATCGGTCCTTCCAGCAACACAGTCTGATCTCGCATCAATATTGAGAGATGGTGTACGGCACCCCTAGAGCGATTGAAAGCAGCTTTTAGGTTCGCCTCAAGCGAGACCACTCCATGCGCCAGTGACCGACGACGACGATTATATGTTGTGGTGGATTAAAACGGCAAGCCAAGCCAGCCACTCCCGGATATGTGGTGGCCATTTAGTTTTCAATTTGCTCCGCCGATCGCCCCCGATCATATAATAAACTTATTAATTTCCCTAATCTTCCGTCCGGCCCGGATCAACAGGGGAGTGCGCCTTGAATTGACGACGAGTGAAGCATAAAATGATATGTATCCCTCGCAACCATCACGGCCAGAGCATAATCGAAATAGGTATCATTTCCATCATTCACACCATAAACGGTGCCATCATGAGCCTGACTTCCTGCACGGACCAAAGGGCCACGCGAGATCGGAACGGGCTTTTCGTACGAATCGAAATGCCAACCAAAACGATTGATATCTTAATTACGATCGCCAAGACTCCAAACCTAGGGTTTGTTTGGCTTTGGCGTGCATGTGGCCGCATAGAGGGCCCCAGAAAGCTCAGTGAGTGCTCAGTGTACATTCTCCTCCACTCGACGAATCCACTTCCCGCCGTCACCGTGGCCATGTAGTACCCGCGTGCCCGGCGTCTAGTAGTCAGTCTAATAAATATTCAAATTCAACTTCTCCAACCGCCACCGAGCCTGTCGGTCCTGTCGGCAAGCTCCTATGCGACGCCGGCAAGGCGTGTTTACGCGGGCGGGTTCATGTCGCCCGGTTGGTCCCCCGGTAAACAGCGTCATCGGCATACATCGGTATCCCCAGATGCTCCCTGCCCTGGAGGGCGGCCACGTTACATCATCACCAACCGGGTCCCGGTCAGGGCTCGGCAACACGATGTTTTGAAAATATGCATTTTTTGTGGAAAGACCCGATGGTCGATGGGGAGCCCAAAACCAACCAGCAGCAAGCAAACAGAGCAACGAAAGTGCGCCTGAGGCCCGTCTGCTTTCCTCCTGTCCTGTGGGAGGACCGGGCACCGATTTATCGATGCATACCAGAGTCCCGACATGTGCGGTGCCAGACGTGGCGTTTTATGGTCCAATTTGGCCAAGTACTTTATTACACTTGGGCCAGAACCTGTTGCGCTGTTGTTACGCCCGCGTCTACACCGCTGGCCAATGGTCGTTCTGCGTCTGATTCGCGATCTTGCACCTTTGGGAGTAGCAAACTAATTGCTGACAGTTAAGCGGTTTTAGTCCTGAACCCCGTTCCAAGTCCATCAAGAAGCGAAACAAATGTGCGCAAATATAACAAGGCATTCCGTTTGGATCCGGTGCGGGTATATAAAAAGAAATTCTAGTTTCTCTAGTCGGAGCTAGTCCGACGTGACCTTCCTCGTCTCGACTGCCCGGCGACTCAAGCCAACCGATCAACTTCGTCCAAAGTCCAATCCTGCGTACTCCCACGTCTGCGGGCGGTCGATCCAAATAAGATTTCTTCAATACATTGCCAGCAATTAATGTGTTCTCATTAGCGATCATGTCGTAGCGTTGCATACGGCATTTGCTACCGTTACTGTTGTTGTTGTTGTGGTTGTTTGTGTAGCAAGGGTTTTGTAGCTTGTGCTCAGAATGACCGCCTACACGGCCCAGACCGTACTGAACAGTTGGCGCGATATTTTTCCCTGCCCGTTGCGGAACTTCAGCTCGTCCAGCTCTCGATAAGTGATCGCCAACGGGTGGATGATTTATTGATTGGCAGCCGGGGGCCCTGGCAGCAGGCTGCACTGACCTATCCCTCGGCGCATTCTCGTCCGACGCCAAGGTAACGCCAATTAACACTCTGCGCCAACCAAACTATACTCGGTATGGTAATGTCAAGTCTTCCGTTCGCGGTGTCGATGGTCAATCAGAGCCGTGGCTGCGTATGTGTGCGTGATCTAGCGATGCGTCCGATGGGGGTCAACTGCTCTCAGGGGGGTGCTTGTTGAGGCACCGAGAGCACTCACTGGCTCGTTGGTCCAAAAACTTTCCAACTGGTTTCTCGTCGATGACGTCGATCGCGATAAATATCTCGTTAGCCGAGCTTCCGCGTGACCTTCTCCGTACGCTCACCAACTGACTGCGCTCCTTTCTTCTCGGCCCATTGCAGATCCTCGACGCACCGGGCGTGTAAATCGAGAACCTATTCGAAGCAGACGCGAATCGGCTTCCGGTGATCGCGCCTTGTGACCCAAGTGCGCTTTCCTGTCTAAGGTCAGTCCGCTACATCCATTTCGGTAGGGCACGGCCACTCAGCGCAGTGCCTTAGACCGCTCCGGCAGGAACAAAACCCATAAGACGTACTTTCCCCTCTGTGGTCTCTCTGTCTCTCCTACTCCGCACCGATTCGTCAGCGCGTCCATTTAGCCATGGTCCAATTTTTCCATTTCCATCGCGCGAATCATCGCCCGAGGCTTCGATCCACATTATATAATTGCACGATGGGGCTACGATGACCGGTGGCTCTCGCTGACTGACCGCGGCCTCCATTTGCGGTCCGTGTCCAATGTGTCTGACGTCCGATGGCGATGACGGGCCTCGGCCAGGGTGCAGGGTTATGGTACAATTATGCTTAACGGTGCATCGACGGTGGTGGTGAACCCAGGGGCTTCTGGGCTACGCTTTTATTTGAAGTCCCTACTTACGTCCCTTCGTACAACACCGGGCTTTCCGGGATGCGGAGATGCGTCCCTCTCACTCTCAAGTCGCTGGGTTTATTGATTTTATCTCACCATCATCGCCATCCCCAACCGCTGTAAACTGTAATTGGGAGCCTCCAAAAGACCCTATCCGGGGGTAGAAAAATCAATACACAGTGCTCTCCTCAGCGTTAGCTTTCCCCAAGGTGATTGTGTCGCTGATTGAGGGATGTACTTTAAGCGCGAGATCAGGTTCCGGTGAATTATAATTTGGGACGAAACGGAAACAGCTTTAGTCGAAGGTATCACGGTGACGCACGACAATCCGACGGGTGCCCATGTGACAGTCCTTGTGGCCGAAGTCGAAGATCGAAGGGAACACAACCGATTAGCACCCCGGCTCGGGCCGGGACAAGGGTGCATTCGTACTCCAATTAAATTCCGTTACTCAATCCTCATGAATATTCACGAAGCGCGCGTGTCTATTTGGAGCACGGGCCTGTGCCGGGGCTGGATGATGGCTGCGTTTGTCTCTAACGTTTGACGTCCTTCCTACGATGGGCAACGGGCGCCCCTTGGCGTTATTAATACGATCATTAGCATCGCCAGTGGATTGTCGCCTGGAACCGTACTGCCCCCAACTAGGTAGTAGACCATCTTCTAGCTACGAGCTAGCAGTACAACCAACCATGGCCCGATTGGTGATAATGATAACACAAACGTGAACACTGAAGCCGGCCTAAACAAAATGGCAGTGTGTTCGAAACTGATGGCTAACATGCCAAACATGAACGCCTCTCCGGTTGGGGGTCCGGCCTCTGCCGGGCCACAAACAATTGTGTTCCTTTCGGTTTAATCGGTGGTGGAGTTTAAAAGTCCTTCGCCACGGGGAGCGAATCACTGACTGATTTGTCATTCTAATGTTGCCTGTAATCTATTTTATAGCCGTCCGCGTCATTATTGTTTGTTTTCGCAACGCTGGCACACGGCACATTCTTGTATTAATCATGCCGCCGAATGTGATATGCTTGGGACCACCAGGAGAGAATAATATTGCTGCCTGGTTCTGCCGTAGGTCTGAGGCTGCTAAACAGTCGATTAATCTCATGCTCGGGCTTTATTAATATTTATTATCAACCAAATATGCCCATAGGTCTTCTCCAAATTGATTTAATAGGATGCTTTTTCACCTCGTGGGAAGTTTTTGCTTTGCTGATAAACCCTGCTAGATAAATAGATAAAAAGATAGGGAAATAAGATAAAAAAATATGTTAAATTTTTCACAATTTTTTTTAAATTTTTTTTTAAATTTTTCAATTTAAATCACAATATTTTAGTTATTTCCCCAGTCAGGTATTTGTGAATGATTTTTTCAACTTCGTCAGTGTTCCAATAGTTATCAGAAATCGACCATTGATTTCTACAGAACATACTTGTTTGTTGAACTTTTTTCACACTGTTTTAAGATTTTTTAAGAATTAAATTGTTTACCATGCTGTTAAAAGAACTTTTCGCACTGTTTTAAAAATGGCAAGAAACGCTGGCAAAGGTGTCCTTTATCGGTCCATGAAGGTCAAGGAAAAATGCTTTTTCAGTTACGTCTAACATCCCGATACTTTTTAGGCGCAGTAGTACAAAGTCAACAAGTTAGGAAGTGCAACAAACGGCAAAGTAATCAATAAGGAACCTTTTGACTTCATCGCCCACCGATATGCAGTCGCCCAGAGGGTTGCACTCGATATCCTTATCGAATGCGGTTCGCTATCGATCCCGAGGGGGTCCTACAAAGATGTGCCCGCCCTCTTTTTTCGCCCCTATCACACGCGGTACGCGCAAGAAAGTAGTCCGTTTGCGCTTCTTATCTTACTGCTCAATTACAGCTAAACACAGTCCACCCCCTTGACCGGGCGATCACCGTCCACCGTCCTCAGCATATGTGAATGCCCGACGTTGCGACTGTTTGCCGACCGGTCGATTATATGCTCGTTTGGCTTCGACTCTCAGCTCGCACTTGAACGAGGAGGAAAAGGAGGGTTTACACGGTGGTCGAGTTTATGTTGCGAGTAATTGCTTCAGCGAACCGAACCGCTCCGGTGGCGGATGGCCTAATGGCGAAGGACGCCACCGCTGATCCAAGCGCCCGAGAAATCGATTACGCTCTGTGTGGCGCGCAATCGGAATAAATTAATAAATATCACTTGGCCGGCCGGTCGTCTAGCGGAAACTCCCAAACGATGATAGTTCACCCTCGTTGATGGAGCTTCGTCGATGCGAACCACCCACCACAATCGTTGATTGTGGAGTATTTTGTTGCTGACTAAAGTCGTAACACCACCGAAGCGCGACCCGGCTGGAGAGAGAGCCGATCGGAGCCGATCGGATCGCCTCACGGTGTGCAACCCTCGAGAGCGAAGGCCACTCGAGTCTAACTTGCGGTGCTGCACCGGAGCCCTTCGCAATGCATTTTTCATGCTGAACCGGCAATCCTAACTGCAGCACCTTGCAATGTGCAATTCGGTGATGGTGATATGAATATCTGACATGGCAGTGCCGGTTGGGTTGGCTTAACGAAACGTGGTAAAAGCCCATTCCAGCGATCCACACCCGTGTATCGATGATAGCTTGAATTTGGAACAGTGTCTCAAGTGGACCCTCTTACAAGACGTGCCATAAAAACAGATACGCTATCAGCAGGGCATGGGCATACAGTTTCTCCTCTTCAGATTTTTTGCTACGTCGGTCAATAGTGCTCGGGCTGTATGAAATCATCATTTTGCTAGGTCGACATCGTTTGCTAGGACTGCAACATACAAATATTGACTACTAAAAAATTATATTAATTATGTAATTAAGTAAAATAATTAATTTCTATAGATTCACGCCGTTTAGTATTATTCTTCCTAGTCTTGTTTTCTAAACAGCTAGTTTACTTGTTCTCAGATGAACATAAAACTTTCAAATGAATAAAGTACATGATCAACACTACTTTACGCTCGTAAGGGCTCGCAACTTACTGAACCATGTAGCACACACTACCCTGGGGGAAAAGAAGAGCGTTGCAATCGGGGGGTTTGCTAATCGATTTGTTGCTGCCGCTTGCTCCACCATCCTCCCAGCCCCAGCCGGCTCCAGCTTTTCCCCGTGTCTTCCGCAACCGCAACCTCTTTCGGTAATCATGGGAATTAGAACACTCGCCGCGCCGCAAACCACCAGCCGAGCCGAACGTCAATATTTTGCAGCGGCAGCAGACTCATTCACGTTTTCACGTGCCGGCCCGTGCGTGGTTCCGTTGGTGCTCATCGAACCCGTTGATGCACCCCTTGATAGACAGTAGACAGCAAAACATGTAAACATATGTTTCTATCGGAGCCCAGCAGTCAGCGGCGCAGAGCAAACAGGACGCATGGGGGCCGATGCAATGCCACTCTGTGGCCGTTGTTACAACAAAGTCCGTTTTCGCTCCCTTCTTTGCACCCTCGTGATGCACTTTTTCGCATGCATTTTAATGTGCTGCGTCAGTGCTGCTGCTGCTGCTGCTGGAGAAGTAAGCGAAAAAATACGGCCAAAGAGTTTTGCAATTGTTCGTAGTTGACTGCCGACTGACGAGCGCGCCGGGCACGAAACGCACCACGCACGCCATGCCACTGCTGCTTTAGGTTTCTGGTTAAGGAAAATTGTGGAGCAAATTACAAAACTGATTTTGTTTTCCTTCGTTCCGTGCTGCTGCCTATTGCGCAAGGAAGGCGCTCGTTTCGGTGCCTTTTTTGTGTTAATTTATTTTACTGCCGCGGGGAGGATTTGCGCAAAATTCTGTTTTCTCTCGAAAAAACGAGTGACTGGAAAAAGGTTGCCTTCCACTAAAGCCCCCCCGGGGAACACGGTTACGTTCGTTAGTTGTTATGTTCACTGACAAAAGTAGCCACCGAGTGGGGAACTTTTTAAGATAGCCAAGGTGGCGACCAAAGGCGCTGCCACTTCGTTTCCGCGATGTCTCAATTCTTGTTATGGCCAGCTTAAGACACCCGAAAGACGTTAGATGTGGGATTTAGGATTTGACTATCTCATGGCGGCAGTTTAATGAAATTGGGGAAGGCCACCGTTTCACACAGCCCACTGCAGCCCATTGTGTACCATTATAGAGTCATTTGCATCTACGGATCTCCGTTGAATGATCGCTGCTTAGAAGTGTAGAAGAGCGTGAGAAGAGCTTCCAAATGGCCGCCCGAGAGAAGGTGATGACAGACGTCAGGGACGTCACTAAACCGCACGTATTTCGTAGGCCACCATTCCCAAAACAGCCATCCATCCAGCGCCGCGCTGATCGTTTCCTTTCCGACCGACCTTGGTGACCTTAAGCAGACCTCATTTTAGGCCCATAAAAGGGGAGACAACCGGAGGCCGGTGGCGTCGTGCTCAGAGGTAGGCGTCTTGTGGCGTGGCGCACGAGATTTATATGCACCACGATCGTGCCGGCATCGCCCAGCATAGGCGGGCGAATTACTAAATGACTAAAAGAAAAAGGTGTCACTTTTAACGAACGTCGTTTTCGAGCGAACCGGCTGATGTATCTACTGCGGCCGTCTCTGACTTCTTCTTCTGGAAGGCGAGCGAGAAGGAACCGCGAAGGAACCTCTCGAAAGTGCTGGCTGCTGTTCGATATCAGACGAATGTACTGAAACCCACCTGGCAGATGTTGGGGGTTATCGGCCACGCTTAGAACATCATTGACTAGAGCTGCTGAGACGAGCCACGAAGATGAAGATGATTCCAGTTTGAGATGATTTCGGTTAAGCCGTGCCGTGCCGGGCTTAAGTCGGGAAGAAATGTGCAGTTACACGCCATTGCCCGGTCGATAGTGCTTAGGCATAGTTTCTTTCATTTTTGTTTTCGGTTGCCGGCCAGAGAGGTGGTTCGCGAAAATGGAAAGAAAATCCCCGTTACTAACCGCTTTTGAATTGATGCTTGCGTGCCCTGTGCCGATGTTGTCTTGTGTTGAAGAGTGAACGGCAGCTGCTAAAGTCTCGGCCAGAAGATGAAATGAATACCAGTCAAACATCGGCCCCCTTTTGCTATTTGAAACGCTCCAGGATCCTCCAGGGGCCATTATAACCCAGCGGCGAGATGTTCCTTTGGCTGTTTGGCGTGAAATTTTGGAAACATAAAAGCAGCAGAAAACGCAAAATGTTCGGTCATCGGCGTCGGTGGGTCATTATACAGTCTCTGCCATAACCGTTAAGAGGTGCTAATTCTAGTCCCCGTAAGTGACGTCCCGTGACCCTATCCTAGCCTCTCAAAAAAGGCGGTTCAGTTCTGTTCTTTAGTTCAGAGCCCCAGAACCAACGTGATGCCCACGTCCCCGGATGTGGTGGAGATGGGTTCGCATGAAGGCATCAATTTCTGCGAATGGATCCATCCGACCTCTAAATGCCGACGCGGGCTGACCCCATCTTGGGCGGGTTTCTTCGGCGGCCTCGGGAAACTGTTACTGGGTCACAAGGTTGCGGACGATCGACCTACAGGATGGGGCACGGTGTGGTCACGTGGGGCGCAAAATGGAAACCCCCCCTTCCCCGGCGATCCATCGTCCGGGGGCTTCCTCCCGGGAACCTTATTAACTAACCGTTAATGTTGGGTTTCGGCCATGTGCCGCTTCTTTTTTGCCGACCAATCGACTTGAAAATTGAAAGCTAGCCACCTACCGCGGCCGCTGCTGGCCATTGTGTGGTTGCGATGAAAGTTTCGATAGACCATCTTCCCTGTGCCCGTCCTACAGTAGCTTCTACTATCTCGCCTGTGGTTATACTTTTTTTTCGCTCTGTGGCTACTCGAAGCCACGGCCTAAGCAATTAGGCACACTTTCATGGTTGGTTCGGGCGGCGTCGATGAAAATGAGACCAACTCGGGGGGGTTTTTCCCGGGTTTCTGCAGGAGGTCCACATATAGGTTGCGCCGATTGCGTGGTTCACCTTACCGAAGGGTGCCATTGGTCGGACCTTCAACGTGGCGGATGTTCCCTTTTCGGCACCCTTCTGCGCCCAATTCCAACACCTTTCCTATCGCGGTCGAAATGGAAAAGGCAACTCCCAACCCGTTATCGACCATCGATCCGTCACAGCCCCGCTGGTTCGCTTCGGGTCTCGGGTGGCCTCGGATCCGTGGCCAGCTGCGGACAAGCTTGCAGCTGCAGAGCTGGCCCTGTTGCAGTTGCAGCGGGGCTTTCGCTCGATCGGGTCAACGAACGACCTTCGCGCACTTCGTGATATCGTGCGTGCATGATTAGTGACGGTTGGTTTATTACATTTTAATCGTCGTCGTCGTCGTCTATCGTGCTGCCCTCTTTCGACCGACGCTCAACAGTGGAGGTTCTTTTCGGTGAAGTTATTATTCTTGCGACCTACCGGACTCTATTGTAGCGGCAGTAGTCGGGTCCTTCTCACAGCAGACCGACATAATGTTGCGAAGAGTTGCGAGGATGGTTTTATTAAGACATGCCCGACTCGCAGATGATTGATAGCACCAGAGATAGAAACTTGAGTCGGTGCCCTTGCTGTCGGCCCTGTTTGATGGATTAATAATCGATTCATTCCTGCGAGCGACAGCATGGGCCAGAGTGTATCATCCGCATCGTAGTTGTTATCAGTCCTGAGGTCTGGCTCGTTGCTTAATTGAAGAACAAAATGCCCCTTAGCTCCCGTGTTTGATACAGAAAAGTATCTTAATTGCAGTGATTGCAACAAAGTACTGCTTATCGTGTGACGCATTGCGTGTATCGTGTCTCTAGCTCGGACCCTACATAGTTATGTTTTAGCAACAAATACGTATTTACTCATCTGCAGCTTGTTTTCCAATCGGCTATACTCGGCCGGTCCACCCGAATCATTGTGATATCGAATGGGACCCCAATGTGCAAGCTTAACCGTATCCAAAGTGACACGGAATTGGTTTGGTTACTTCCCCAATGAACCACAGGGTGCTTGTGTCCGTTGACGGGGGTCCACCTGAACCGGGGTAAGGGTTTGAGAGGTTTCTAATACCAACCAACGGCCAACAGGGTGATTAAGTGGCAGTGGCAGCGAAATTATTGCAACACCAAGACCCTCTCAACGAGCCCCATAAACCGCCAGATTTTAATTTAAAAGGGAAAAAAGAGATCTAATAGCTTCGATACGCTCTGCTGCACATTAGCGGGCGCAAGCATAAAGCACGCCCTAAGCGACTATCCCTAAGCGGCTGGCGGCTCGGTCTCTTTAGAAAACGGATTTTTATGTAACAAATTCGACACCGCACATTCGTCGCCCGTTGGGCTCTATTAGCTGGCTTTGAGGGCTTGCCTCCCCCCATTCAATTCATGTATTACGGAGCCATAGGGCTTCCGATACCGCTAATGGCTCCGATTGTAACACCCGAAAGTAGTGATATAAGGGAGCTTGCCCGAATAGAGAGGCTTACTTGATCTGGAGGTCTAAGGCAGGAGCAGAGCCCAAGAGCTCTAAAAGTGGACGATCGGTCATTGACGTGCACGTGGCGTTAGAAGTCAACGGTCAGCGTCAGCGTCGGGACTCCCCACTCACATCCACATCCAACTAGGTCAGGGCAATAGGCAAGAATAGGTTCTCGGCCCGAGCTTGATCGTGGTTTTTTTGCCACATCGATCAAAACTGCGATCGACGAGAGCACCCCGAATGACGGTGGTATTTGGTTCGTGAATCTGTCTTCGCGTCGGTCCCGCTGATCGTCGTCGGCTTCTACTTGGCCCCCGGGCAATCCCTGGTGGATAGGTATTGGCCAGTGACCGGTCACGCCTAATTTACAGGCCCAACGGCCACTTTTTTCGACCGCTCTTCAAACAATCATCAAACTCCCGGCCGGACCCACTAAGACCGGCAAGTCCGAACTCCAGCAGCGCCCGAGCCTGCCAGCTAAATTCGCGTTGCCCTCCGACGCGGGCTCGGGCAAACCGGCTTTGGGTGTCGAGACTTCGCC
The DNA here is from genome assembly GCF_943735745.2 of Anopheles bellator. Classification (NCBI taxonomy): domain Eukaryota; kingdom Metazoa; phylum Arthropoda; class Insecta; order Diptera; family Culicidae; genus Anopheles; species Anopheles bellator. Next base: position 82,217,971 of record NC_071286.1, read on the forward strand.
AACCAGAAACGTTCACCCGGCACGGCGCTGGCCGTTGTACGACCCGCTGACGCCCGCTGACACTGACCACTGGCTTCTCCTACTCAAGTTCTTGGCGGTGTGGCGTGAATGTGGTTTTGCGGAAACTGGTTTTCCAGCGATCACGTGTAGGGTGCTGCCCAAGCCCAAGTCCCTCTTGGGCAGCCCGCTCTGGCTTGCCGCTGATTTTCGTCAGTTGAAAGTCGACAGAAAGCAAAACAACTCTGTGTACTGTAGCTCCGTGTGTAACGCACTCTACGCACCGTTAGCCGCTGCCAGTCGTCCCCGGACTCCCGTCAGGGTTTGTGGGGCCGTGAGAAGATCATAAAAATCCCCGTGGAGCTCTCCCCAGTAGCGAATGGGGTACATGACACACCCGGCCCGTGGCTGGCTCATTCATTAGGTGGGGGTCCGCTATCAGGTCGAAGATTATCCACCTCGCTCATTAGGCGACCGGTGAAAACCCCTTTCCAGGAATATGAAGCCAGCGACACTGTGTCAACCTCGGGCACACGGCAACCAGTTTGAAGGTTACCTCGGCTACTACCGGTACTTGGCGGAAGCCAGCTCGATGACATCATAGTCCGTGGGGTGCGCCAGACGGCCAAGATTAGCTAATATAGCTCGTCGTCACTTCGGAAGAGGAGCCGATTATAGTAACAGGTTCCCCGCGGCGACAGATCCAGCAGCAGAACTTCCAGTTTACATATCCCTCCTATCTCTCTCTCTCTCTCTCTCTCTCTCTCTGCGTGTTGTCATCGCTACAGAGAAATGTCAATAACCCCGCGCCGACTACTCTTCCCGCAGGGGGGAGGTGATGTGGTGACGTTGGAATGTGGTTTCGCTAATTTGGTGGCAAAAGTAAAACCAGACACGCCAAAAAAAACTGACTCATCCAGGTCGAAAGAGGCCAAAGGCACCGTGGTTCCTGAAGCTCCGACATGTTGGAATCTCTCATTACCGCCAGGCGGGGGGTGCGAGTCGCCTCTTCGGTCACTTCGGGCGACTGAATGGGGAAATTGTGTCAACGCCGAACTTTCGGTCTGACTGACCGGCGAATGGAGCGCACCCGTCTAACAGTAGATTGCTGAGTGAAGCTGGCGATGGTGTTGAATCATCGTATGCTAATCCAAGTGGGGATTTCGGTTTCGGTTCCTCCTGCTGGCGGGCCGTCGGAATGTTGATCACGGGCAACTCTTTTAATGGGCAACAAATTACGGGAGCGCAAACAGTGGTTCTTGTTGTTGTGGTCAGCTGCTCTGCGCGAAACGGAACCCGGGCGAGCCTAATTCTTAATGGAACTTCTATGTTCAGCGCTCGTAGGCCGAATGGTAAACGAGAATGGAATCTGGCTAGTAGCCAGGGGGTGCCTTATCGCTTCTCTATTAAAGCACGTACCGTTCGTTTATAATCGTAGCGCTGCTACTCCTGCTGCTGTCTTCATGCCGGAGTGGTACTTGCCGTTCATAAATAAAGCTTAACAATTTCATTACGCATGGGCCCCACTCGCAGAGCCATACGGGAGATTGAGTGATGTTCTGGATCAGAACATCAACTCGTGGTGTAACTGTTTATCTATAGTTAGTTTCTCGACCATGTTGAGAGGTGAAGCAGTTGTAGAGCTTGATTCGTACAGACGAAGAATGCGTCTTTAGGTTGTGCAGATGACGTCCGATTTAATTCGGAATACGAATGGTTCTGAATCATTCTGACGATACGAGGTCGCTAGTCACCCACCGAGACCTGCAGGAAAGTCCAGCCGAGAGTTTACTTTTAAACATTCGAGAACGTCCGTATTTACCAACATCTCAACTTACGTCACCACGACCATGGTTCTGCAGAAATCCGTGGCACCGTCAGAGGCCCATCAGAAATACCGATCCTTGGCAACGCATCAAGGCTGCTTCGCTAAATAGCCGCTGCCGCGGAGTGTGTCATAAGACCGGGGTAAACCTAACGTCCGCCTTACCAGGCGATTGTAGACCACGGTCGACGAATCGCTCATCGATCGATTGGTTGGTGGCTGGTGCGTAACTTGTCCATATTGCGCACGTGCTCGTCAGCCTACTTCAAATGGAACCCTAGCGAAGATCACTACGAGCCGATAGTTCGGACTCTATTACGGAGCACCGGAACCGCATCGACCAGCCACCGTGCATTTCTTTGGGCAGTCTCCATGTTTTGTGGCACCTCTCACCGCATCTCTGGAGAGAGTGTCCCGGTGCACGTGCCTGGTATGCGAGTCTCGGGCAGTCTAAGCGTGTCGCGCGCTGATTCGATCCAAATTATAACGCTCTCGGGGACAGTCGTCCGGGTTTCATTAGTCCGCGGAGTGAGAGAGGCGGACGGGCCTCCCCGAGGGCGTCGTAAATGGTCCCGACCCAGTGCTGGTTATGCAGGTACATTGCTGTATCGGATTGATTTTCGTTTTGTCTCGACCGATTCTCCACTAAACGGCGGAATCCGTCCCCCCCAGACAGAAGTGGTGTTGCATCACGCCCGGCCCGTCGAGTGGTGGAGAAAGTGAACGACTGAGTCTCGTCGAGGACCACGGGATATCAAGATATGGTTTACGATCCTCAAAAAATCAACTGGGCCACTATTTTGGAATTTAAGTCTAGACGATCCCATACTCAATGTGTCTTCGTTGCTCTCGTTACAGTTATGGTGTCTATCGGATTCATCCTGCTGGACAGATCGTAGCCCTTGTGTGACTTCAGCCAAGGTAATTACAGCCGTTTCTAACGCTCGCTTTAGCATCGCAAAACAGCTGTTTGCGAAAATTTTAAATTGTTGTCTGCCGCCCGTTTGCGCGTTGGGCTTAACAAGTCAATATTAGCAGACACACCAACCCTTGCAGCCCTCGGACGCGATGCACTCGGACGTCCGCGCTGGGGGCACCGATGGCATGCTCAAATATTTGTCCAGCGACGACCAACCCAGCACACAATCCACGCTCTTTGTACGTGCAACTCGCGCAGCTGCACTCCATCCCCGTTCTGAGCCGTCTGGGTGTTGTCATGTGATAAGAGCCGTGCCGAGCCCTGGGAATGCAGTTTTCGTGCTGGCCCAGATGTCGGCCTCTTTGATAGATGTGCGCCAACTAGAGAGAGAGCGGGCAGCTCCCGCAGCGTAGAAGACACGACCTTGGATGAGGTCTTAGACTTTTGAGCAGGGAGTTCCTGACTCGCCCAAAAACCCAGCAACCCCAGAGTCAGGGCAGACATTTGAAACCGAATTCGTCGAATGAAGTCATCCCCGGAAAAGTGATGATGAAGTAGCTGGCCGGCATGAGCCGTAGCGGGTTGTGTAGAGCATTACATTTGGCACATCAATCAAGCCGGGATCGCGGCGCGGCGGGACTTTTGAGCTTCGATGTTGTTATTATTATTTTATTTCTTTGCTGCAACTGTCCGGAGTGACACAGAAGGATGATCTCATCATCGCCATGCGGCACATGGCACAGCTGGCAGTGGGTCAGATGATTTTCGAACGGAAAAGTATATTTATTGGAATTCGTTCGTTCTTAGGATTCTCATGAATTTATGCTCGTTTTCTTCACGGAATCAGTTCCTCCAAGAATCCTTCACAGCTAGCCATAGGTAATAACATGTGTTAGTGTTTCAATAGTGGACCTTGGACTTGATCCTCTTCCCGGTTCATTAGGGGTGAATTGTTGCTGATTTGATTGCCGCGGGTGGACCTTGCCCAAGTTCCGCGATCACCTCACGGAGTGTGTTGTTGTGCTGTGCTAATCGATATGATCACCTTCTTCAAACAGAATCAAGGCCATTTCAGACTATTCGATACGCGATGCGGATTATAGAGTTCTATCGGTTATCCGCTTATGCTTGTTCCCCGAGTTAAAGTGCCGTGATTGTCCAATACTGCTGAGTGTGAATCCTGTCAGCCGATCGTTCCTTCGACCCTGAATGAGTCTGGTCTTTTCTTTTACGCAGCACTCAAAATCTTGGCCGATCTCAGGACAGAAGATCTCAGGCTGCGCCCCCTAAAGGTGATCACGCATCCCGACGCGATCGCACGTTAAATGTAAATTGCTTGTGCTTCGACCGAAATTGTGCAATCCGCCGGGTGACAGAAAACCCAGGCAAGAAAACAATGGTCTCAGCAGCTACAAGTCTTGTTGTGGTTCGTCCACCCGGCCCAAGAGTACCTTCGTTTGACGATTCGACAATTAATTGCAACAGAAGCCCGGCGGAGGCGGTGGGTGGCCTTTGGCCCGCGATCCTCCACGTAATGTCGTTTGTATGTCGTTAACGCGTGTTTCGCTTCGTTGTGGTTGCTGCTAGTGTTTCCCGAGCCCGGCCGGACACAATGGAACACGCGGCGTGGCGTACTTACCCTGCGCGTGCCTGAGAACGCGTCGGTCGGCGCCGATGGCTTTGAACTCTGTCTCGCCTCTATTGTTTCGGCAGGCGGCCACCGTGTAACCGCGCGCTGTTCAAGCATCATCGTTTAAGGAGGGAGCCGCCGATGTAAATGCACCGCCATGTTGCACCACCCAGCGTGTGACGGTTTGCCGACTTTGTCTTGAGGGTCCTCGTTTTGCATTAGTATTAAATTTTGGAGGTACCTGAAAGTTACCACACTCCCGGAGGTTGCCGGATTAGTGGCCGGCTGTCTCGGAGTTGGCGGAGATTATCATAATCGCTCACGAGTTGTTTTTTTCCCCTTGTTTTCTGCACGGCCCCTGCGCTGCCCTTGCATTGATGGCCTCGTTGTCGTTGCCTATTGCTACCAGATTTGTGACTCTCACGGTGTGTTTCTCGCCGCCGACGGCGTCCATCTCTTGAGCAACTCGATGCGCCAGGGTTTGCTCATATTGGGCCAGATCGGATCAGAGCTGGTGCTGTGACAAATGTGGGCTGTACGCATTCCACCGCATTGTACGGCCCCTATTGTTTCACTTGCGCGCGCGACAAAGCTTTCATTAACCTTGTTTTGTTTCTTCAGTTGTGGGTTCTCCACGCAAGGCAGTTGGAATCTCTTGAAGAAGTTTATTGCAAAAAAAACTGGATGGAGATTTTCGGAGGCACGTCACGTTGTTTTTTTAACTGTGTAAATCTATTTGTTGTCCCCGCGGAGGCGAACTCCAGTCTGCACAGTCTGAACTGTGCCTGGTGCCCACAGCCATAAAAGTGTTAGACTTAATTTCGTGGTAATTAAGCACATTTATTGCTCCACCGTCGGGGTTGTGCCGGGGCTGTGGGGATCTGGTGCGCAATGGGACATAAAACAGTATTTATATTGAAGCGCGGTAATGAGCGGAGGCTCATGGTTCAGGTTTTACGAAATAGTGCTCCTCTGGGGCGGCCGGCAACGCTGATGTCTTGCCAAATGCTTGTTGATGTCTCTTTTTTATGATCATTAAATGGTTATAAAAAAGCTTGAAATTATGAACTTTATTGTGTTTTGCTATTTCTGCATAAAAAGGTGCAATAATATTTCTTACAGTTCATAATTTATGGCCCTACAATGAAGTACCGCACGGTATGTTTAGAATTAGATACCTTTTGTAGGTTCTGGAGACAGCAGATTGTCTGAGATCATCGTATTTTACCGATAAACAAACAAAAGTGGTCTAGCTTTCATCGTTCCACAAATCCTTACTTCATATTTCCATCTCATAATATTCGTGCGGTCAGTGTCCTTGCGTACATCGAAATAATCCCCACACAGTTCCCCTTCAGACGCTCGTGACAGAAATGGCCATATTTGTCGCCCCCGGATTTCTGACACAAATCCCGCGATGAATACCGCGCGCGATGTACGCGTGCTTATTTTGGCCGAGTAAGGATTAGCGCGAGAACCGTCGGCGTACAGCTCGTGGCGAAGGCCACCAGCGCGTGTGCCGGAGCATCGTGACCACAGTTCCGGTGGCCGCCGTATTTGGGATTTCACCTCATTAATTCCGAACGGGGCCCGGCCGCGGCCGCGCGAGGATTTTCATGCCAATTTTTGACTGACTTCAAGCAAAGCCGGTCGGTGGCGAGTGGTCCGTACGCGTTTTGGGTTTCGCTCGAAACTTACTCTCAATGTCAAGTGAGGTGTCGGTGTCGAAAAGGGGAAGTATCAGCAAATATTGATCGATCGTATGAATATGTATGCCCCACGAGTGCGCCGAACGCCCGCAGAACGCAGCGCATGTGATACCTTCGGCCTTCTTGCGATATAATTTCTTATTTGCTTGACAGCTACGTTAAGTGGATCGTGTACAAGAAACGGACCAAACTTTTGGACCGACAGAGCACTGGTATCCCCTCAAGAGTGAGGTACTTTTTCGTAATTTTTATACATTTTCTTGCCGTCTTTTGAGAAGAGCCTCTTAAACAGTATACGAAATGCACATTATTTTACTTGTAATTTCATTGGCCCACAATGACACTGAAAAAGGATGTTGGCCCTGTAATGAAATATCGGTCCATTAAATAATAGCCTCTCGCTTCGGTCTTTCGTTGCAGGAAAATACGATGGTTTTATGACGCTGTTCCGTTGCTGTTTCTAATTAATGGTAAGTGAGCGACCTTTAACGGCAACGCATTCCTGTTTCGGCTGCACGCGAGGATTAAAAGTTCATGCCTCACTTATGCACTCCAGTGTGTGGCAAGGGAAGCACAGACCCGCGCAGGAAGAAGCGCACATTCGTCGGAAATTGGTGCAATAGATATGCAAAGTTCAACATTTAAATATCCTGCCTCTTTAATCGGGTCGGTCGGTCAACGTCCTCCTCTGGGCGAGGACTTGCATGCTGGGGGCTATGGACAATCGCGAGCACCGCGAGCGACTTTCAATTTCCATATTTCGTGTGGGGCACAGTTTTGTCGCCTTCCATTGAAAGACTGGTAAAGAATGGACTGCATGGCGTGGCGTGAACTCCTGCTCTGAATCGCCAGGGGAGAGACTGCGCTCTAAGGAGATGCATTCGGAAGCTGCCAGACACCAGCATCGGGAAGGAGATGAATATTCATCGCCTCACATGCTTGGCTCGACTCGCTGACCCAGGCGACGCAGACAGTCCGGCAGACAGTGGAGCTGCTGGATTTTGTGGACCGTACGATTTTGACCGTAAGGGAGACATTGAACCGGCGTGGAGATGATAATTCGATGGTCGTGTGCACGGCATCGAATCGTTTGTGGCCAGCCGCCTTCGAAGGTGGAACAGCCTTATGCGACTCCATGCTAGTTCCTCCGGGACCATTTTGTTCTCGTTGAGGAGCCATCAAACGCATGAACTGCTTGTAGAATGTTTTGTGGAGTCCCCGGTGTGTTCCACCTTTAACTCGTCTGGCCCTCAACGCTATGCTTCTTTTGCAGTTGTCGGTTTTTTTATTTTCGAGGCCTTTCCAGCCGGTTGCCGTGACCACTATTCGTGACACGAGAATGAAAAGATCCCTTGAACCAAGAAGGAGGAGAAGGCAAAACACTTGATATGGCAGAAACCCGGCTGCCGATGGCCAGACGGTGGGGTGGTATGCCGACGATGATATGTCGATGATTTGTCGCCTTCAATTTGTCATGCTGCATGTCGCGCATCGTGGCGACATTTTTTTCGCGTACCTCTCGAGGCGCGTTGTCAACGCGTCCTCCAACGGGCAATGCAAGTGCCAGCGGCCAAGGATCGACCGGATTCCATATACGGCATCCGCAGCGCGTGGACCGTGGCATCGATTCTACGCTAGTACCAAAAATGCCATCCCCTCGATGCCGGGGCCCTATGCGATCACTTAGAACACCGCCTGGGGTCACGTCGGCTGCAGGCACTCGCCCCGCTCCGGTGGCCCCGCCTGAGTTCGCACACGTCCAATTTCGCGTTTTGAGTTCAAGGATGCGGGCAGCGGCCAATACTCGCCAGGTCCTTCGTCGCAATGCTCGACCGACCGGCGAAGGATGTGGTACTGCTGTTTTCATTTGCGTTGCATTAGCCTTGGCCGTTGAGTGTGAGGAAGGCTTCCACTGTTAACACGTGCAACAACACGCCAGAGTGCACCGGCTGCAGCAGCACCGCGGGCCGCGCTACGAACGTCTCCAATTGAGGGCATTCGTGTCGATGTGCGATGTTAGTTTTCTCTTTCGGTCCTATTAGTGCAGCACAAGTGCAAACAAAAAAAAACAAACATATGTAACACGCATCATTGCGGTTCGTTTAATTGTTGAAGCATCTTCTCGGGGCGCGTTCGGTTCGTTAGGGTGTTGAGTGTGAAAAACGGTGGCAGAAACAACCTTAAATGCCCCCGTCTCGTTTCAGAGGGTATGATCGCCTTTAACGTAAATACAATAACTGCAACACAAATAAGAACCCGCGAGAACCTGAGACATTCCTATTGGATTCACATCATTTCACTTATCGATACCCGAGAATCGGGCCCGTCGAAGGCTCGAACTCAATGAGCTGACCGGTGCACTATTATCCTCTCGGTTGGCTGAGGTGTGAAAGTGAATCTTCCCAGATTCGAATACATTGGTTTTTGTTTCACGTTGGATCCGAAGACGATCCGAACATCCATCAAGTGTCCAGTGGAACTGCCATTTCAAGTCAAAATTTCAAGAAAAAATGCACATACGAAGTCGCGTGAGTCTGAGATAATTGGCGGTCGATCGAAGATGCGCGCAATGTCAATGATCGAATAGTGTTTTTTTCTTCCGTTTGGGTTTTCCTTTTCTACGTTTTCCCACCATCGCAGGTTGTTTCTTTTCTCTTGCGCACGGTTTAAAGTCTCCCCTTAGCCATGGGGTAATTTGCGATTGCGCCTCAACCCAGCGAACTGATTTTTGTGGGCAGAGCACGAAATGAGCACAATTTTATGAGATGCAAAGCCACACGGGTGGGAAAGAGAGCAAACGTCGAACAGAGAAAAGGACAGAGAGTGAGAGAGAGAGAAAGCATAAAGCGATCGGCAAAACGACCCCGGCAGACGTAATAAAGAAGCTCGCGGCAACCAGAAGCAGCAGCAACCCGTGGTTGGGTGTACTTTCCGTTCCGAAGCCCCACGCTTCCCGAACCGGCCGGCGGAAGGGATGCCGGCGGAATCGATAAGTTATGAAATCTTGCGCTCGCGAAAGGTATTAATTATGGGAAGGTTTATTTTTTATTTTACTCGCTGTTGTTTTTTACGTCGTCTCCGTTTGCCGAACGCCGGAGACAAATTGCATCCGTCTTGTTGTGGGGTGCTCTGTGTGCGCCGTCCGACTTTAAGCATCGTGCACCGCCGCTCTACCACCGCCCCACTGTGAAGGTCAACGACTTTCGGCATGCCGTTATGCTCGTGATTTGACCGCAGTGCACTAAGTGGCTTGGAAATGCGTCTAAGATACGCGCCATCGCCGTAGGCGCCTCTGGCGTTTCACAAGAAGAAATATTATTTTTACCTGCAGAACTTGGAAACGATTTATTTTCATCTCCATCGGACGATTATGTGTTTTTCAAAAGCGATAATGAGCTTGAGTTTTAAAATATCAACAGAAATAAGTTCCATTTCGGAGCGATTTGTGCTGTTACGTAAGGCAACTAAACTCAAAATTTTTATTGTTGCTTGTCAATATTTGTTGAAACAACTTTTTCCCAAGCCGCAGAGAGCAGTCCTAACAGAGACCAGAGGCATTTGGCAACTTATTCACTATTTGATGAATGTTTTGAATTTTATCTTAACCACCTTAGAGTAATTTCAAACAATCTATCACTATTATTTCGTGCCCCAATACCCCCACTGGCCCATCGCACTCTGGAGGGTTCTAAGTGATTCGTAGCAAACCTTAAACCAATCATAGCCGTGCCACTCGGGAGATCAGCACGCCAACCGTATCATGTCACGCTGAAGTTAAAATTGAAAGCTACCCCCCAAATGTCAAAGGCTGGCGCCTTTTGGTTGCCATAGTTTCGAAGCGTGCCGCACCCGCCCGTCACTATCACTCACAGTAGATCACTACTGGGCCACGAACCTATGTCCCACACATACACGCATACGTTCGATTAAACGTTTACCGATCGATGGCTATGTTCGCGCAGGGTGCGTGCAATCAGCGGCTCCAAAGCCCAGCACACGATCGTGATAGACACAGACATCATCAGCCCCCAAGGGGGACTTAATTTATGCTGCTTTATGCTGTCGCTTTGCGTTTTTAGTGCTTGTGTCCTTCTCGCCGCCTCTCTCTCCTTCTCACTTCTGAGAGATAGCCAGAGCAGTTTTCAAGGTTAGTCGGGCCTCTGACGTAATTGTGTAATTTCCTCTCCATCGTTAGGGCCCGCCAGTGGTGGCGGTCGTTAGACCGTGCTCTGTAACGGGGCTTGTTGTTGTCTTCTGCGAAACGACCGCCCGGTGACCTGCCAAAGTTCGGGCCCAGCTGCTGCTGCTGTTGGCGGCTACCCCTTTCGAGCACCCTTAACTAACCCGCGGAGCGTGTTTGCATCCGAGAGACGCCCGCTGGGTTCGTGTCCACCGCTAACGGGGTGCTCTGGCAAGGCGTAATACGGGAAGCCTGACGGGAACCTGGCCGGTTTGGAGCGCCGCTTTTTGAAGCATGCCATGTGCGCCGCGTACGTCTTGATTTATCGCTCATAAGCATCTCCAATCGCGTGGCTAATGCTTATTGGGAGAACGGGCTAACGGAGCACGGCCCCACGGTAATCACGCACGCATCAACGAAAACATTGCCCAAGATCGCGCAATACAAATGTTTGTGAGCAACGAACGCTTTTTTATTATTTATCAATGGTGCATAGTAGAAGACAATCCGGTGGATGGTAGAAATAGAGTTCCACCTTCATCATCAGCTTCGACAGAACGAAACGGTGACAAGAACCCAAGCAACGGTCCGAGTCGCACGTGGGGAGTAATTCTAAGGAAAAGGCGAACCCTTTCAACCTACCTAAATTCACTCGCTGCTGTAGAGCATCATCCAGCACCCCTTACGCATATTCTGCAAAAAACAAACCGGGAAGTCTGTTCTACGCGAACCGTTAGTTTTTTTTATTAGAACCAGCG